>NC_057865.1:172948877-173317210 GCF_019393635.1 Dromiciops gliroides
GTGAACATCTAAGGCAGATAAGTTGCCAAATGTCTGTACTGAAGAGATGATCTAGATGTGACTATGAGGAACAAATAATCTGCCCATTCTTCCTTTTAGCCCAGTATGTTAGAAGCAAGAGAGAAAAGAAAAATACTGAAGAGGGCTACTAAGTCTTCCATGGGGAGGCAGGTTTCTGCAAATACCAGAAGCATTAGGATGAAGAGAAGTTAATCAGCAATTTAAGAGGGGTTCGAGAGGACACAGCTGAACATGAGAATAAAGAAAGCTATGGATCACGATGGCCTGAGACGGCTAAGGATGGGAGCACAGAGTAAGACAGCAGGGGAAAGGATTTTTGTCTGGGCAGATGGTGACTGAATTATTTGGAGGTGGGAATTTGCTGGCTAGGGGATTGGGATTCCACTTACGCATTATCTCCCCGACACACTGCCTTCTCTTTATTTTCACTGCTAGCCCTCTTGCATTTATCTTCTCATTACTATCTCTCTGGATTATTACAATAGGATGCCTAACAGAACTTCCATTCTCTGCCCTCTCTAATTCATCTTTAACACCAATGCCAGATTAATCTTACTTATACACACATCTAGTTACATCACTCCTCTATTTAGCCTTCAATTACTCTCTAATCAACTAAATAAGGCAAACTCCTCAGCCCTCCATAATCTGATACTATTCAGTCTTATATGATTTTTCTTCATGTGCTCTAAACTCTAGTAAAACTGGCTATTTGCTGTCCATTGTACTTAATTGGCTCTTTACCCTGATGATGCTATTCCTTAGGCTTGGAATTTTTTTTCTTCTATCCCTATTTGCTCTTTACAATCCTTTCCAGCCTAGTTTAAATGCTGCTTCCTCAATGGAGCCATCTAAGATTCCCCTATAACCTTCAATTTCTTTAGCTGACATTTTCACATCACCTTAGCCACCCATAAATTAGATCTCATAATTATCCATAACATTACTACTTTCATGGTCTCAATCTTTAATTTTTTTTTCTTTTTGACCTTATCCTGTCCTTTCATCTCTTAATTCCTCTGTTTTAGTCCTTCAAAATCTATTATCTATCCTCTCTAGGACTTGCTGTCATTCCATTCCTCCCTGTTCTCCTACTTTGGTTATAGCCTCAATTTCCTCCATTCAGTCTTGACTCCATAGTTGACCAGCCCTTACAATAAGTATATGCTGCACTCCACTTTTGAATTCCTTGTGCCCATATCCTATCACCAGTCATGCTCTGCAGAATCCCAAACCTGGATTGATTACACTGTATGTAATCCATCTTCCTACATTTTTTGTTTCTGAGTACTGGTGGAGAAGTCACATAACTGCCAAATGAGTCCACTACAATTTTGCAATCTCATTTCAATTAGGCCCTTAGTGTTGTGCAGCTACATTCTTTAATCTCCCCTAATTTACTTTTAGAATCCCCACAGCACTTCTTCCAAATTATTTTCTCCTTAAGTATTCTCTAAAATCACCTTTCCCTCTCTCTTTGCAGAACTCACCTGTCACTGATTGACAAAACAGAAGCTACTTACTATGAGCTCCCCATTCCCCTTACTCTATACCTCAAAATTCTATGTTATCACCCATTATCTTTTCCCTTGCCCGAGACTCTAATGAAATGATCATTCTCATTGCAAAGAACAACCCTTCTATTTGTATCCTCAATCTATTTCCTATTGTATAATTTATTTCTTGTAATATTTTCTGGTTTGAACTCAACTTTGTCTGATATTAGTGCTACTTCCACTTTTCATAACTTGTCAATAACATGGTAAATTTTAGAGTTATTTTTCATTTTGAATCTTCTTGGATATTTCTGGATTAAACTTTTATATATGAGAGAGAAGCATATTATTGGAATCCACCTTTCAATCCATTTTGTAACTCTTTTGCATTATTTTAGAATAGTGAAAGTTGCAAAAAGATGAATTTAGACTTGATTCAACAGGAAGAAGCAGCAATTTTTAAAGTACCCATTATGTGGTGGGCACTATGCTAAGCACTGGGAATACTTTTGTTGTTCTTTAGTAATTTTTCAGATACGTCCAACTCTTCATGACCCCTTTTGGAGTTTTCTTGGCAAAGAAACTTAAATGGTTTGCCATTTTCTTCTCCAGCTCATTTTACAGATGAGGAAACTGAGGAAAACAGGGTAAAGGACTTGCCCAGGGTCACAGCTAGTAAGCATCCAAGGCCAGATTTGAACTCCAGAAGACTCATCTTCTTAACTCTAGGCCTGGCACTCAAACCACCATGCCACCTAGCAGCCCCTATATACGACACAAAGAAGCACAAATGCAGTCCCTACCCTTGAGAACTCACAGTTCAGTGAAACAACATATAAATAACTATGTACAGAAATAATATATACACAGAAAATTCAAAGCAATCTCGGAGGAAGGCACTAGAGTTAAGAAGATCTTGTAGAAAGTGGGATTTAAGGTGAGACTTGAGGCCAGGAGGCAGAGAGAAGGAGGGAGAGAATTTTAGACCTAGGAACAATTAATGAAAATGCATGGAATCAGAATATTGATTTTCTTACTCAATAAGGAAATAGGAAATTCCTCAAGGGGGGCAGCTAGGTGGCTCAGTGGAAAAAGCATTGGCCCTGGATTCAGAAGGACCTGAGTTCAAATCCAGCCTCAGACACTTGACACTTACTAGCTGTGTGACCCTGGGCAAGTCACTTAACACTCATTGCCCTGTCAAAAAAAATCTCAAGGAGACCAGTGTCATTAGCTTATAGAGTTTGTGGAGGGCAGGAATACATAAGAAAACTGGAAAGGTAGTGTGGTAAAAATTATTTGTAGTAAAGAATAATATTCCTGTTTTTAGCTAACTCATTTGGGAGGGGCCACACCTGGGCCACCCTGAGCTTTTTGATGGACCTCCCCTTTTGGGGGAGGGGAGATTGAAAGCTCCCGGAAGGGAGGCAGGCTACTTCCCGTACTCGAGCTCGCTCTTGCTTTTTCTGCTTGGCCCCGTGTGGTGGTGGTGGTGCGCAGCACATGTTTGTGCTCTATCTGTCGACTCCCCTTGTGGTGGCGCGTGTTCGCTCTGTCTTGGTGGTTGGTGAGTTACAGAAAACCCTAAATTCCTTTGAACTAGCTAAATTGGAAAGGGTCTGGGTTAAGCTTAGAGTTAAGAATATCCATCTGTAATCCTATTTTCCTATTTCCTTATCTTTGATTTTTATTAGTTTCACCTTTGTTGTTTAATTAATTCCCAAGTAATAAAATCTGATCCTTTTGTGAACTAATGCTTAGAGGCTCCTTTCTTATTGGCCTGGGAGAAATATCTAAAAAAGGGCTGTTCAGAGGGGAGGGTTAAACCTTAAAGGTCCCTCATATTTCTGGGACCCCAATATTAAGGTGAGTCACCCAAATAATGCTCAGTATATCAAATTTTGGCCCTCACAGTAAGAAGGAAGGAACAAGACTGTGAAGGGCTTTAAAAGCCAAACAGAGGGAAAATCCTTAAAACCCTTCATCATGAGAACAACAGATAGCCACTGGAACTTTTTAATAGAAGGATGATATTGTCTAACCTGTGCTTTAATTATTGCACTATGACAGCTGAATAGAGGATGGACTGGAATGGGAATATACTTGAGGCAAAAAGACCAATTGGAAGGCTATTGCAATAGTCCAGATATGAATTGATAAGAGCCTACACCAGAGTGATTGCAATGTCAGAGGAAAGAAAGTGGCACATAGGAGAGATATTGAGTGAGTGGAATGGATAAGACATAGCAAAAGATTTAAGGTGGGAGATGGTGGTGATGGATAATGAGGAGATGAGGATGATAACCAGAATAGGGATCTGAGTAACTGGGCGGATGGTGATACTGTCAGTAGTAATAAAGAATTTAGGAAAAGGAGACAATTTGGGAGGGAAAGATAATGAATTAAGTTTTGGACATGTTGAGTTTAAGATGTCTAGGGGTGTCCAGTTCAAGATACTATATCCCATAGGTAATTAAAGTTGTGAGACTGAATTCAGAAGATAGTTGAGAGATGGGCAAATAGATCTGGGAATCATATGCAAATAGATGATAATTGAATCCATGAGACTGATGGGATCACCAAGAGAAATAGCATATTATATAAATTAAAAGCATAATATGTAAATAGTATGGTGTATGAAATGAAGATAAGGAGTTTACTCAACTCCCTGCCTGGAAGCCTTTTCTGACATCTAGGATGCCAATGGAACATGTAGGCTGTTCACTGTTTACCTATTACTCTCACCATAAAAACCATCCCATCTTTATTTCTGATTATACATTTCTTTGATAGTATTTTTTACATCACCTCCCATTTGAATCATCTGGTTTGTAACATATTGTGACATGCTCTCCCTCACCAGGCACACACACCTTTCTATTTTTCCTTGAAAATTTTAATTATAATATAAAATAGTGTTTGATGAGCGTATAATAGAAGGGCAAAAGCAAGAGCTATGTGTTAGCCAATGGGGAAAATCATTATTGATTTGGAAGATTATTGAAGCCTTTATGGAAGGGATAGCCAGGTGTTGCAGTGGATAGAACACTGGCCCTGGAGTCAGGAGGACCTGATTTAAAATCTGGCTTCACAATTTGGCATTATGCCCAAAGGACTATAAAGCTGTGCATATCTTTTGACCCAGCAATGCCACTTTTGGGTCTTTTCCCCAAAGAGATCATAAAAAAGGGAAAAAGATCCAAATGTACTAAAATATTTATAGCTGTTCTTTTTGTGGTGGCAAGGAATTTGAAATTGAAGGGTTGCCCATCAATTGGTGAATGGCTGAACAAAATGTGGTATATTAATGTAATGGAATTCTATTGTGCTGTAAGAACCGATGAGCAGGAGGAGTTTAGTGAAACCTGGAAGGACTTGCATGAACTGATGATGAGTGAGATGAGCAGAATCAGAACACTGTACATAGTATCATCAAAATTATGTGTTAATCAACTGTGATAGACTAGATTCTTCTCACCAATGCAATGGTACAAGAAAGTTCCAAAGGACACATGATGGAAAAGGCTCTCCAAACCCACAAAAAAAAGGAACTGTGGAATATGGATGCTGGTTTTTTTGAGGTTTTTCCTTTTTGCTCTGAATCTTCTCTTATAACATGACTAATGCAGAAATGTGTTTGATGTTATTGTGTGTGTGTACACACACACACACACACACACACACACACATATATATAACTTATATCAGATTACCTTTTGTATAGGGTAGGGGGAAAGGGAGGAGTGGGAGGGAGAATAATTTGAAATTGGAAATCTTATATAAACAATGTTGAAAACTGTATCGACATGTAACTGGAAAATAATAAAATACTTTTATTAAAAAAAATAAAATAAAATCTGGCTTCAGAAACTTACTGGCTGTGTGACCCTGGTCAAGTCACTTAACTCTAATTGCCTCCAAACAAAGACCTTCTGGAAAAGTTGACATTGGAACTGGATTTTAAAAGACAGAATTTCAAGAGATCAGCAGAAAGGGTAGTTGAGGAAAGGCATTCCAGGCATATAAAAGAACTTTAACAAAAACAATTGCAAACCAACCGTGGTTCAGTTTTAGCTGGAACTTAGAATACATGGAGAACAACAGTATAGTTGGAAAGGTAGAATGAAGTTAGCAGAGAGCCTTGAATGTCAGGCTAAGAATTTGGATTTCATTAATTAGCATATGAGAAGCCATTTGAGTGAGTAGTGATATGACATGTTGAAGTCTATGGATGAGGAACCTGCTTAATCTGGTAGCCTTATAAAAAGGGGAAAGGGGAGAGAACAAAGTGTAGAGATGTAATGGACCTAGCTCAAAACTACTACTATGTACTGATAAATTAAATTTTTTGGTATGAGTACTTATATCTCAAAAATCAGCAAATGATACAAATCAGAGCTTGATATATTATTTTGTTGTTGACTGTCTAGACTTGGGAAAATGATGGCAAAATATCTTAATGTAGATTAACATATGTTAATGTTAATGTTGTTGGGGATGTTGGGGATACATATTTTTTCTTGAGAGCTGGTTGTTAAAAGCATTAACCATCACACCTCTGAGGTGGAAGCAACCTATTAATCCATTGTAATAATCCAGATTGCTGAGGAACAATTAATTAGTCCTTGAGATAGACTAACCCTCAATCCTTTCTTAATAGAAACCCCAAAGAACTGTGGGTCTAACAGTAGGAAAACAATATAAAACAAAATTATTAAGATTTTGATGACAGCTGCAGCTATGTTAAAATATTTTAAAGTTGCTTATATTGCTTTTGGGGAAAAAGAATACACTTCATGTGAGTGTGTGAAGAGAAGAAAAGTACACCTTGCTGCCTTCAGAATAAAATAATAAAGTGTCAAGTCAAAATTAAATATTGAAACTAATTTCCACACAGGGAAATGCATTTGCAATAAGTAATCAGCATGGAGAACAAAATGAAAGGGCCCCATTTCTCACCCTCACCACAATGCATACAAATTCCCAGATTTACCAGATGAATCTTTGAGTGGACTGGGTTGCTTGGGTGTTAGCATAGAACTGACAGAAAGAGAAATTTCCACAGACTGTAAGTTGCCCCAGTGGGCTAAATCAACTTGAATAAAACTTGGATAAGAAGCATTCTTAGTAAACAACAAGAACTATACCTTAGAGGTTTCCTTTTGGACAACCATGTAACAAAGTATATACTTGTCCTTGGACCTAAAGAAAATTATCATGAAAAGCATCTTCTTTCATTTGACTTAACTTTCCTATCTAGGGCACGGAATTGGGACTAGGACATATAATAATAGTGCACATTTATATCAGAGGACCTGGGTTCACATACTAGAACTGTTACTATCTGCATGACCTCAAACAAGTCACTTCTTCATTCAGAGCCTCCATTTTATCATGTATTAAAAGAAGTGCTGGGGGCAGCTAGGTGGCGCAGTGGATAAAGCACCGGCCCTGGATTCAGGAGTACCTGAGTTCAAATCCGGCCTCAGACACTTGACACTTACTAGCTGTGTGACCCTGGGCAAGTCACTTAACCCCCATTGCCCTGCAAAACAAAACAAAACAAAAAGAAGTGCTGGCCTAGGAGATTTCTAAGGTCCCTTCCTGATCTAAAGCCTATAGTTTCTATATAATACCTTAGGTTCACAAAGCCCTTTACATGTGTTGCTTTGTTTGCTCCTCACAACCATGCAAGGTTGAAAATGAAAATATCATTGCCTCTATTAATGGATGAAAAAATGTGAGGAGGAAAAACTTAGCTTACACAGCAGCTCCAGAAACCAAGTCTTCTGACTTTAACTTTCATGTTCCTTCCCATTGCTGCATTCTCTCTCTCACATGACTTTTAGATTCCCTCATCCATTATATTTATCCTACTCTGGGCCAATCTATGTTGTAGGTCATATATGTCAAGACAAAGTTAACTCTGAAATCAATTTTATCAAAGAGCAAAACACAGACTGGGTTATAGGATCTAAGGAGCATAGACATGGAGCTAGGAAGGGGACCCCAGAGGCCATTTATTCTAACCACCTCATTTTATAGTTAATAAAACTAAGGCCTGGGGAGGCTAAATGCCCAAGGGAACTGTTCAGATTGTTAGATGTAGGAAACATGAGAGCCAGAATTTGAATGCAAGGCCTCAGATCCCAATAGTATACATTTCCATTATACCAAAGCTATCCATTAATGGTTTTATTTTTAAGTTTTTTTGTTTTTGTTTTTGTTTTTTGCAGGGCAATGAGGGTTAAGTGACTTGCCCAGGGTCACACAGCTAGGAAGTGACTAGTGTTTGAGGCCGGATTTGAACTCAGGTCCTCCTGAATCCAGGGCTGGTGTTTTATCTACTGTGCCACCTAGCTGCACCCTATTTTTAAGTTTTAGTGATTTATATTTGCTCTACATTATGCTTTGTATAAAATGTTCTTTATTGTGAAATATTTTCATACTTTCAAATCATTTTACAGTCAGTCCTAGGCACATTACTATTGAACGGATTTTGGAAATTGACAGAAAAAGTTCTCTTAATATTCTTACTTGAGATCACACAACACTCACTGGGAGAGATAATCTAAGGGTTGAGAATGAATAAATGTAGATTCTACATGATTTTCTGTCCAATATGGGTATGGAGGGGTTTTTCTTCTCTTCCTTAACTGTAGACCTTTGACTGTAGTCATTTTTTAAACAAGTACAATCTGTTAGGAGCTAATCATGCTTATTTTTCAAAATATAGCTAACAAAGTCCCCTTTACTTACAGTTAAATTTGTAAAGCCATGTCTATGTTTCTGTATAGCCACCAGACATCCTGCTATGTGGCTCAAAGTATTTTATTGACTTTAAAAAAAAATCCAGCAATCCTTAGCAACATTTGAAAAAGTTATACCAGACTAGAAAAGGGTCTTAGAAGGGAAGTAAAACTTAAGCAGAAAAATTATATTACCATTGAGAAAGCATTATTGGCAAAATTGGGGTAAAAACATCTCTTGTCTCCCTTGACTACTTAAAAACAATATCCCAATGGTTTTGTGCAGACATTTTTAATGTTTTAGAAGGGTCACACATCTTCATGTAATATACAGTCCTTTCTCTGGTTAAAATATAATTGTTACCATCTTCTTGTTTTGTTATTCTCCCAAATCTTGCCCTACACAAAGCCTATGGGAATAAGGAGAAAGATTCTGAGCACTGAAACAAGGGTGAGTAAGTGGTCACCAGAAGACTGTTCTGGATCAGGCATGACTGACATCTGTGACAATCTGTACAAAATCTCTCAGACACGAGGCCCTGATCCTGAATTGACTAGGTGTGTGACAAAATTGGCAGCTTGTGACTGCCTCCAGTATAATGTTCAAGGCTCAGACAAATGAGTTCTTATCTTCCACAATATTTACACTTTTCCCATAGCTTTCTCCTGCCAGTAGGGAGGTTGCTCAAGTTTGAGTATAGATATTAGGACATGTAAAGCAGAAAATGAATTACACTACAGGCATCAGCAAATCCAATTTCCTACTTGTAGTCTTTTTGTTGAAGATGTTGACAGAAATTTTAGTTATTAGCCTCCTTCCAAAAACCTGAGGTTATTGTGGCAATGGTAGCCAAAAGCATAATGGGAATTTCCAAAACCAGAATAAATGTGTTCTCCAAATGCAGGACTGACTGCATCCTAAAGTTGAAGGATAATTTAAAAAGCAGCCAAACTTTGCTATGAGTGTCATGGTATAATGCAAAATGCATTCTTTTTTAAATGCATTTGACATCATGTAAGGACTTCCAGGAAAGATGGCTGTGAGAGGTACAGAGGATCCCAACTCTCACATTTTTACAACAACCATGGTTTAAAAAAATAAAACAGTACCAGACTGAACAATGACCAAAAAATCCAAAGAATTTTAGTAAATTCATTCAATACTGCCAAGTACTGAACAAAGGGGTCTTGATAAAGAAGCCAGCACAAATGTAGAAAACAGGCTGAGTGGTAGGATAAGGATCCCTCATTTCCCCCACAACAAGGATTAGTTTTCCCTAAGAATTATTCAAGCTGTCCCTGGAACTTGATTGACTCCTCTCTCCTTTGATGCAGCTTTCTGGGAACCTAGAGGCATAAAAAGCCCCACCCACATGGAGTCAAAGTCCCTCTGGTAAATTTCTTAAGACCCTTTGAGTAATAATATGCTACTCTGAAGGCCAGACACCTTTCCATTGGAGACAAGGGGGGCTAGGGACAAGACAAGCTGGGTATCAATCACTATATCATTGCTGCATAAACTTGCTTTTGTAGGGTAAAATAACTGTTCATTAACTGTTTAGTGAATTTCCAATGCCTCATTTCATTCCAATGTCAAACCTGAACAGGGAGCTAGCGTTAAGCCTCCTCACAATAGGCTACAAACTCCAGCATAGGAGTCTTTGGCAAAGACCTAACTGAGAAATCTCCAGGGTAGCATCCTGACCAGGTAGCATTGAAGCACCACAGAAGGGGCAGTATTCAACTAGGAAAGTCCCAGTGGTTCATTAGACCTTAAAAGCACCCTGACTAGGTGGACAGGACACATAATGCTCTACAGCTTCTACATTAAAGGACTGAAGGCCTTAGAATATGACATCCCTGAAGGCAAAGGAACTAGGATTACAACCCCAAATCACCTACCCAGTGTAACTGAGAATAATCTTTCAGGGGGAAATAAATGATATTTAATGAAACAGAGAATTTTCAAACATTCCTGATAAAAAACCCAGAGCCAAACAGAAAATTTAATTTTCAAACATAATACACGAAAGAAGCATAACAAGGTAAACAGGAAAGAGAAAACCTAAGGGACTCAATAAGGTTAAACTGTTCACATTCCTACCCAGGAAGATGATACTTGTATAGGTATAAGTTGACTATGATGGGATGATATTAAAAACAACAACAACAAAATTAAAGGCAGAAAAAGAGGATCGCATGGTATGGGATATGTTATCTCACATGATGGGATACAAAAGAGCTATTACAGTGAAGAAAAGATGGGTAGGTGATGCTTGAACCTTATTTTCATTGAAAGTGGCCCAAAGAGAATAATATACACATTTAGTTGGATACATAAATCTATCTTACCCTTTAGGTAGGAGGGAAGGTAGTTAAGAGATGGGGGGTGTAATAGAAGGGAGGCAATGGTCATAAGCAAAACATTTGTGAGGAGGGACATGGTGAAGAGAGAGACAGAGGGAGAGACAGAGAGAAACAAAGAGAGAGGGAGAAGGGAGGGAGGGAGGGAGGGAAAGAGGGAAGGGGAGAGAGGGAGAGGGGGAGGAGAGAGACAGAGAGAGACAAGATGGGGTGGGGGGGAATAGATAGGGAGAAAATAGGATGAAGGGAAGTAACACAGTTAATAATCCTAACTGTGAAATTGAATGGATTGAACTCACCCATAAAACAGAAGTAGACAGAAGTGTGAATTAAGAGATAGGATCCTACAATATGGTGTTTACAAAGAGCATACTTGAAAGAGAAAGACACACAGAATAAAGGTAAGGGGTTGAAGCAGAAGCTATCATCCTTCAGCTGAAGTAAAAAAAAAAAGTAGGGGTAAAAATAGCACTAATTAAAAGAGATAAAGAAGGGAATTATATCTTGTTAAAAGTTAACAAAAATGAAGGAATGTCAATAAGAAATGAGTATACATCAAGTGGTATAGCATCCAAATTCTTAAAAGAGAAGTTAAATGAGTTACATGAGGAAACAGACAGTAAAACTATACTAGTGGGGGACCTCAACCTTCCCCTCTTAGAAGTAGATAAATTTAACTCCAAAATAAACAAGAAATAAATTAAGGAGGTGAATAGAATTTTAGAAAATTTAGATATGATACTCCTCTGGAGAAAACTTAATAGGAATATCTATCTATCTATCTATCTATCTATCTATCTATCAATCTATCTATCTATACTTTTTCTCCCAGCAGTATTTGGCACCTATATAAAAATTCACCAAGTATTAGGGCATAGAAACCTCACATCCAAATACAGAAAAGCAGAAATTTAAATGAACCCTTTTCAGATGAAAGTGCAATAAAAATTACATTCAATAAAGGGCCATGGAAAGATAGATTAAAAATTAATTGAGTGGGTCAAAGAACAAATCATAAAAACAATTTAATTAAAGAACATTACAACAATGAAACAATATACCAAAATGTATGGGATGCAGCCAAAGCAGTACTTAGGGGAAAATTTATATCTTTAAATGCTTACATCAATAAAAAGAGAAAAAGAACAGATCAATGAATTGTATGTGACGTAAAAAAAAAACCTAGAAAAAAGAATAAATTTTAAATCCCCAATAAAACACAAAATTGGAAATCCTGAAAATCAAAGGAGAGATTAATAAAACCATTGAACTAATAAATAAAAGTAGGAGCTGCTTTTATGAAAAGCCAATAAAATAAACTGTTGGTCAATTTGATTTTTTAAAAAAGAAGGAAGAAAAAAATCACTAGTATCAAAAATAAAAGTAGTGAATTCACCAACAAAAAAAAAAGGAAATTAAAACAATTATTAGGAGCTATTTTGCTCAATTATATGCCAATTTCCCTAATGAATATTGATGCAAAAATTTAAATACTAGCAAAGAGATTACAACAATATACCACAAGAACCATAAATTTATACCAGGAACGCAGGACTGATTCTACATTAGGAGCTAGTTTCAACAAAAATCAAATGATTATCTCAATAGATGCAAAAAATGCTTTTGACTTCACACTTATCAGATTATGACAAAAAATGAAAATGATAAATGTTGGAGGAGATGTAAGAAAATAGACACTAACGAACTGTTGGTGGAGTTATAAACTGATCTAGCCATTCTGGAGAATAATTTGGAACTGTGATCAAAGGGCTATAAAACTTTTGATACAGCAATACCACTACTAGGTCTGTATTCCAAAGAGATTTTTATAAAAGAAAAAGTACCGATTTGTTTAAAAAAAATGCTTATAGAAGCTCTTTTTGTGGTAGCAAGGATTTGGAAATTGAGGGGATGTCTATCAATTGGGTAATGGCTGAACAAGTTGTGATATATGAATTTAATGGAATAGTATAAACAGGATGATTTCAGAAAAAAATCTAGAAAGACTTTTATATGAACTAATGCAAAGTGAAGTGCGCAAAACTAGGAGAACAATGTACACAGTAACAGCAACATTGTATGATGATCAACTGTGAATGACAGACATTCTCAGCAATACAATGATCCAAGACAATTCCAAAAGACTCATGTTAAAAAAATACTATCCACCTCCAGAGAAAGAATTGGTGGAGTTTGAATGCAGATCAAAGAGTATTTTTTCCACTTTCTTTTTTTTCTTCTTTTTGGTCTTTCTTTTCTTTCACAACATGACAAATATGAAAATGTTTTATATGATTGCACATGTATAACCTATATCAAATTGCTTACCATCTCAGGAAGGAAGTAGAAGAGGTAGGGAGGGGGAGAAATTGGAACTCAAAATTTTTATTAAATGAATGTTTAAAATTATTTTACATGCAATTGCGAAAAATAAACAATGTTCTCTTCAAGGAATCTAGAACTGGGGAAACACATGTGACCACCCAGTTCCCCAGAATCTACCACTCCTCTAAGCACAGAAACTTCAAAGGAAGTAAAAGCCTGTAACAAAAACCTGGGACCTAATGGGATCCCATTCAAGAACATGGGATGAGAGAGCTTTGTCCAAGCAATAAATCCCAAATCATAGAAATATATCTAAAGGCATTAAATAGTTTTAAGAAATGTTGTGAGTTGAGTTAACGAAGAGTAAAACATTGGAAAAGAGAAAATCATCACAACAACCTTCAGGAGACCTTTTGAAAATAAAATGGGTTGTTCACAAAGCCTACAAGATAACCTAGAAAAAATAAAGCAAAAATTGATATTATAAGAAGTGAAAACTTTGAAGGAAAGACTTGAAAGAAAAATTAATAGTTCAGAGAAGAGCAACAGAGCAGAAACAGGTCATTTCAATTTTAGCTCCCTAGAGTTAGGCACACTGCTTGTTCACCACCATCCTTCTAAAGAGATGGTTGGGGAAAGGGAACACATAGAAGAAAAAGCATAAAAAGGATAGGATTGAAGGTAATACACAATTAATAAGCATAACTGTGCATGTAAAATGGAAAAGAATAGCAGAATGGATCATAAACTAAAATACAACAATATGTTATTTATAGGAAACACACTTGAAACAAAGATTTACACAGAGTTAAAATATGGGACTGGAACAAAATATATTATGCTTCACGTGAACTATAAAAACAAAAATAGTAATCATATCCTCAGTCAAGGTAACAGTAAAAGTGGACATGATTAAAATAAACAGGGAAAAATACAGAAAAAAAGAAAAAAAAAGAAACAGGGAAACTACATTATACTTTATACAGTATTTAAAATGCATTATAAACTTTAAAATACATTATATATGCAATGAATTATACTAAACTGATAATGAATCAATATTAGTACTTACTAGATATATACTAAATGGCAGAGCAAACAAAAAGGAAGTCAGATAAGGAAAAGTATATAAAATTACAGAGAGAAACAAAGATAGTGAAATTATAATAGCAGGGAACTTCAAGTATCCCTTTAAGACCTAGACAAATCTAACAAAAAACTAATCAAGAGTGAAATTAATACCTGAACAGAATAATAGAAAAGTTAGATATAGTTTATTTCTGGTTATTCTTAAAATGAAATAGAAAAGCTTTTGCTTATTCCTGAGCTGTATATAATATAGCACTTTTACAAAAGTCTTATTAGGGGACTAAAACCTCCAAAATAAATGCAAAAAAGTAAACATCTTTTGCTTACAAAAAACCCTAAAAGAACCTTGAATAATAGATTAAAATCAGAAATTAAATAACTTATTCCTAAAGAATTTGTGGGTCACAGAACAAAGGTAGATGAACATTAATTTTAGAGGGAAGGCATTACCAATAAAAAAACTCAGGAAAGGAAAAAAAGTAGGATGTTAAATGAGATATGAAAGGAGTCAGAAGATAGAAGTAAGGTGGGAGAACATTTCAGACATGGAGGACAACCAGTAAAAATGCATATAATTGGGTGAAAAGGTTTTGTGTGAGGAACAGCAATGTCATAGGATCTTAGGATGTGGGAAATAAAATATGATGAAATGGGAAAGGTAAGAAGGTATGAGATTATGAAGGCCTTCAGAAGCCAAACAAACAATTTTATTTTTCATCTTAGAGAAGATGGAGAATCAGTGTTGTTTAATGAATAGGAAAGTGACATGATTAGATTTGTACTTTAGAAAGATCACTTTGGTAGCTGAATGGATAATGGGCTTCATTGTAAAGAGCTCTGAGACCATAACAACTGGTTTATTTTTGTTTAATAAAAATCACAAAACAGATCATTTGTCTTTCTTTTTATTTATTTAGAATTTTATTTTTTCCCAAATTACATGTAAAAACTAATTTTAATATTGATTTTTAAAAACTTTTGTTACAAATTCTCTTCCTCTCTCCCTCCCTAAACCCCCTTAATAACTCAAGCAATTCTCACACTGGTCAGGTTGTGAAAGAGAACAGACAAAAAAAAAACTTTAGAAAAAGGAACTAAAAAATTATGCTTCATTCTGTATTCAGATACCATCAGTTCTTTTTCTGGAGATGGATTGCATTTTTCATAAGCCCTGCAGAGTTGTCTTGGATTGTTTTATTGCTGAAAATAACTAAGTCATTCACAGCAGATCATTTTACAATATTGCTGTTATTTTGTATGTAGTACATTTCACTTTGCATCAGCTCATATAAGTCTTTGCAGGTTTTTCTGAGAGAGCATGCTGCTCATCATTTCTTATAACACAATAGTGTTCCATCATATTCTCATCCCACAATTTGTTCAGCCATTCCCCAATTGATGGGCATCTCAGTTTCAAAATCAACTTTTTGGGGTTTTTAAATCTTTTTGGATAGCAACCTAGTAGTTATATTACTAGGTCAAAGAGTATGCTTGGTTTTGTAGTCCTTTGGCCATAGTTTAAATGTTTTAACAGAATGTTTAAATAAGTTTACATTACCAAGAGTATATTAATGTTTCATTTCCTCCATATCCCCTACAACATTTGTCATTTTTCTCTGCTGTCCTATTATCCATTCCACTATGTATGAGGTAGTACCCCAGAATTGTTTTGACTTGCATCTTCCCAGTCAATAGTGAGTTAGAGCATTTTTTTTATATAGCTATAGGTAGCTTTGATTATTGCATCTGAAAACTTCATATCTTTTGATCATCTATTAATTAAGGAATGGCTCTTATTTGAACAAAGTTGACTCAGTTCTCTATGTGTTTGAGAGCTGAGGCCTGTCAGATGAACTTACTTCAAATTTTTTTTCACAGTTATAATTGCTAACTGTATTTCTCTCCATTCTATTTCTTCACCATGACATTTATTCTATTTTCTATTTTTTTTACCCTATTTTTCCTTAAAAGTGTTTTGTTTCTGACTGCACCCTCCCAATTTCTGCCCTCCTTTATTTCACACCCCCCCAGCCCCTTCTCCTCCTGCTTTCCCACAGAGTGAGATAGATTACTATACCCAATTGAGTGTATATGTTATTACCTGTTTGAGGCAATTCTGATGAGAATAAGGTTCACTCACTCTCCAGCACCTCCCTCATCTTCCCCTCCACTCCACAAGATTTTCTTGCTTCTTTTATGTGAAATACTTTACCCTGTTCTACCTCTCCCATTTCCCCAGTGCATTCCTCTCACCCCTTAATTTTATTTTTTTAAAGATATCATCTTATTCAACTCACACCTGTATCCTCTGTCTAAATATACTCCATTCAGCAGCATTAATAATGAGAAAGCTCTTATGAATTCTAAGTATCATCTTCCCATGTAGGGATATACACAGTTTAGCCTTTTAATATCCCTTAAGATTTCTTTTTCCCATTTACCTTTATGCTTCTCTAGGGTCTTGTATTTGAAAGTCAAATTTTCTATTCAGCTCAGGTTTTTTCATCAAGAATGCCTTATGGGGCAGCTAGGTGGTGCAGTGGATAAGGCACTGGCCCTGGATTCAGGAGGACCTGAGTTCAAATCTGGCCTCAGACCCTTGAGACTTACTAGCTGTGTGACCCTGGGAAAGTCACTTAACCCCAATTGCCTTACCAAAAATAAATAAATAAAGAATGCCTGAAAGTCTTCTCTTTTATGGAATTCCCATTTTTCCCCTGAGTAGTTGATTCTTTATTGTAATCCCAGGTCATTTGCCCTCTGGAATATAATATTCCAAGCTCTCCAATACTTTAAAGTGGAAGCTGCTAGATCTTCTGTTATCCTGACCATGGCTCCACAATACTTGAATTGTTTCTTTCTGGCTGCTTGAAATAGTTTTCCCTTCTCCTGGGAGCTCTGGAATTTGACCATAATATACCTAGAAGTTTTGGGATCTCTTTCAGGAGGTGATAAATGGATTCTTTTAATTTCTATTTTATCTTCTCCTTCAAGAATATCAGGGCAATTTTCCCTGACAATTTCTTAGAAGATGATGTCTAGGCTCTTTTTATATCATGGCTTTCAGGTAGTCCAATAATTTTCATATTATCTCTCCTGGGTCTATTTTCCAAGTCAGTTGTTTTTCCAATGAGACATTTCACATTGCCTTCTATTATTTCATTTTTTTGGTTTTGCTTTATTGTGTCTTGATTTCTCATAAAGTCATTAGATTCCATTTGCTCAATCCTAATTTTTAAGGAACTATTTTCTTCAGAGAGCTTTTGTACCTCCTTTTCCATTTGTCCAATTCAGATTTTCAAGCTGCTGACTCTTTTTTTGTGATTTTCTTACATCACTCTCATTTCTCTTTCCATTTTTTTCCTCCATCTCTCTTACTTTATTTTCAAAGTCCTTTTTGAGGCCTTCTATGGCCTGAGAACAATGCATACTTTTCTTGGAAGCTTTGGATGTAGGAGCTTTGACTTTGTTATCTTCTTCTGAAGGTGTATTTTCATCTTCCTTGTCACCATAGAAACTTTCTGGGGTCAGAATTTTTTTGTCTGCTCATTTTCCCAGCCTATTTCTTGACTTTTTACTCTTTTTTAAAGTGGGGCACTGCTTCCAGGGAGGAGGGCTCACTGTCCCAAGCTTCAGGGGGCTTGAGCAGCTGTTCTCCAAGATATTTCTAGGAATTTGTAAGTCCTTAGTTCTTCTAAGGTGGTATGATTTAAGAAGAGGTATGATCACCACTCTCTTGACCTATGCTCTGATCTATAAGCAACCAAAGGCCTGCTTCCCCTGGAACCCAGAACAGAGCCCTGCTCCACTGTGGCTGCAAGCTCTTGTATGCTTATGCCCCTCCCCCACCTGGTACTGTCACCCAAGACTGCAACCTGGATTTGAGCATAGGAAAAACAACAGAGTCCTGCCTCAGAGACAGAAAAGAGACCCCTGTAATCTCCCCCAGCTAAGTGCTTGACCCCTTCACTGTCCATGGGCTGAGTTACAGAAGCAGCTGCTGCCACAGCCAAGTCATAAGCTCCCAAAGCTTGGTTTGCTAGTGTGTACTACACTGGGTTTGAGTCTTCACTGGCGTAGCCTATGACGGGCTGCACTCCACTCTCGCCCTGGTACACAGACCTTTCCTGCTGACCTTCTAAGTTGTCTTTGGCTGGAAAATGATTTTGCCCTGTCCTTTTGCAAGTTTTGCTACTCCAGGAATTAATTGTCTTATGACATTATTTGAAGGTATTTGGAGGGGTCTTGGGGAGAACTCAGGGAACTCACTGACTTTCCTCTGCCATCTTGGCTTCACCCCTCATTTGTCTTTCTTAAAAAGAAAGGAGAAAACCAAATGCTCGGTATCGAAAAGGAAAAAAGGAGAATTCATTAGAAAAGAATAATTGAAAATAAAAAAAACATGTCTATATGCCAATAAAACTGATAATTTAGATGAAATGAATGGATGTTTAAAAATATTATACCCAGATTAACAGAACAAGGAAAAATGAATTTAGATAAAACTTAGTTTAAGAAAATGAGCTCGGGGCAGCTAAGTGGTACAGTAGATAGAGCACTGACCCTGGATTCAGGAGTACCTGAGTTCAAATCCGGCCTCAGACACTTCACACTTACTAGCTGTATGACCCTGGGCAAGTCACTTAACCCTCATTGTTCTGCAAAAAAAAAGAAAGAAAAGAAAAAAAGAAAATGAACTCAAAAAGGCCACAAATAAATTCCCCAAAAGAAAATAGGGGGGCAGCTAGGTGGCGCAGTGGATAGATAGAGCACCGGCCCTGGAGTCAGGAGTACCTGAGTTCAAATCTGGCCTCAGACACTTAACACTTACAAGCTGTGTGACCCTGGGTAAGTCACTTAACCCCAATTGCCTCACTAAAAAAATTTAAAAAAACAAAAAATCACACAAAAAAAGAAAATAGGGACACGATAGCTCTACGAGTGAATCCTATCAAATATCAAGAGAACAATTAATTCTGAAATGGGGGATACTCCAAAATTTCTTCTAATGATACAAATGCAGTTTTGATGCTTAATACTAAGGAGAGAAAAAGCAAAGAAAGAAAAAGATAAACCAATATCCCAAATGAATAACAATATAAAAATATTAGCAAAGAGTTTCAAACACATATTTAAATATTATGATGAAGTTGGACTTATAATTTATAATAGAAATGCAATGTAGATTCAATATCAGGAATACTAAGAACAATAATAACAACTATGTGATTATGAAAATGATGCAAAAAGCTTTGGCAAACTGACAAAAGTTATCTATCAAAAATTCAACATGTTGTATGCAATGGAGAAAGGTTAGAGCAAAACAAAATTTTCCATTATCACACCTATTATTTGTGAAAGTGCTAGGAATACAAATTATACCAATAAAACCAGAAAAGGTTGAGGAAATAATCCCAAGCAAAAAGGAAACAAATCAGTTGCTTTTGCAGATAATATGGTAGTCTATTTAGAGAATCCTAAAGTGTCAAATAAAATCAATTAATATAATTAATATCTAAATCAACATAAATATTCAGCACTTCTGTATATTACCAAGAAAAAAATGAGGAAGAAATTTCATTCAAAATAATTATAGATTGTATAATGTCTGTAGGAATGTAACAAACAGGAAACATACAAAAATGATATGATTCCAACTACAAAACAGTCTTTATATATATATATATATATATATATGTATGTATATGTATATGTATATATGTATATGTATATATATGAGAGAGAGAGGAGATAAATAATTTGATAAATATTAATTGCTCAGTGTTGGCTTTCCAAATAATAAAAGTGATGGTATCACCTAAATTAATTTCCTTATTTAGTAGCCTGCCCATCTAACTGCCAAAGAATTACTGTATAAAATCAGAAAAATAATCCCAAAATTCATCTGGAGGAAGACAAGGTAAAAAATCTGAAGGAAAATAATAAGAACCTCAGAATGAAGGGAACCTGGCCTTTCTAGGTTTAATATATATTACAGTTATAATCATCAAAATGAATTAGTACTGCTTAAAAAAATAGAAAAGTTAATCAATGTATATGATTAGGTACAAAGCATATAGAAGGAAATGAACATATCAGCTTCATGAACTTGCAGACCCGAAATACTAGGGTAAGGACTCCCTATTCAATAAAACCTGTTGCTATTAGAAAACTGGAAAGCAGTCTGACGGAATTGGGTTTAAACTAATAATTCACCCCATATAACAAAGTAAGTTCCAAATGGTAGATGACTGAAATATAAAAGACTGCATCATAAATTAGAGGATCAAGGAAAAAAAGTCTTTTCTGCAGCTATTGATAGTAAAAGGGCTCATGACCAAACAAAGGATAGAAAATATTATAAAAGGTAACATATACAATTTTGACTGTTGAATAACTGATTAATTTTATGCAAACAAAAACAAACAAGATAACATTAGAAGGGAAAGAGATAGCCAAAGAAAAAGTTACTGCAAGTTTCTCTGATAAAAGTTTCACATGCAAAGTATATATAGCACTGGTTTAAATTTATAAGTATGGTCACAATCAAAATGGCAGAGTAGGAGGAATATGGACTAGTACCCACTGAAACCACTTCAGTACTATCTAAGAAGAATACCAGATCAAGCAATGAATAAGAAATTGAAGGAGAAACTATAGTGGATCATCTTTCTTCCTTGAGAGAAAAAAAAAATCATCTAGAAAAAAGGAATTCAAATACTGTGGAACCACAGTCAGGATAACACAAAATCTAGCAGCTTCTACATTAAAGGACTGGAGGGCATGGAATATGCTATTCCAGAGGGCAATGGAACTGGGACTACAACTTAAAATCCCCTACCCAGCAAAACTGGGTATAATCCTTCAGGGGGGAAAATGGGAGTTCAATGAAAAAGAGGACTTTCAGGCATTTGTGATGAAAAGACCTGAACTGAATAGAAAATTTGACTTTCAAATACAAGACCCTGGGGGATAATAAAAGGTAAACAGGAAAAAGAAATCATGAGGGACATTAAAAGTTTAAACTGTTTACATTCTTACATCAGAAGATAATACTTCCAACCCATAAGAACTTTCTCAGTATTAGGGCAGCTGAAAGAATATACTTAGAGGGCACAGGTGTTCATTGAATACAAAGGGATGATATCTGTAAAGCATTTATCCTTGCTTTTTGTGGGGCAGGCAGGGTGGAGTGGCTTATGTCTGAGGCTGGATTTGGGCTCAAGGCAGAGCCAAGATGGCAGAGAGATGCCAGGAAGTTGCCTGAGCTCTCCCAAGTTTCCCTCAGAAATAACAATACATCAACCCTCTAAATGGATTCTGGATCTACAAAACATACAAAAAGACAAAGAGACATAATCTTCCAAAACGAGACAATTTAGAAGACTTCAGGAAAGCGCTTTCTCAATTGGGCAAAACGGGAGCACAACACAGCTCAGGGCAGGGAGGAGGGGGTCTGGGCAAGTCAGCAGGAGGCTCTTGCCCACAGCAAAGATCAGCAGCTCAGGCTCCTCAGTCCTGGCTCAGTACACCAGCTGTGACACCCACCAGCCCTGGCTTTGAGGGCAAACTACCATCTAAAGAACCACCCACAGGACAGACACAAATAGGCCAGACCATCCCAGCACAGGAAAAAGCCTAGGACAATGAGGAATCTTCAAAGCCCAGAGGCCTCAGAACAGAAAACCAGTGACCCTATCCCCCAGCATAAGAAGCTTGCAACAGTGGCCCCTGTGCCCCAGGAATGGACCTCAAATTTAAAAGTAAAAAAAAAAAAATCTAAAATATGAGTAAAAAACAGAAAAGGACCCTTACCATTGAGAGCTTTTATGATGAAAAAATTAAAATTACCAATGAAATAGTAAACTAGAAATTCTGAAAATTAAAGGAGAGATTAATGAAATTTAAAGTAAGAAAACTATAGAATTAACAAATAAAACTAAGAGCTGGTTTTAGGAAAAAAATCAATAAAATAGATAAACCTTTGGTTAATTTTATTTAAAAAAAAGAAAAGAAAAAAAGAAAACCAAATTACCCATATCAAAAATTAAAGGGGTGAATTCACCACCAATGAAGTGGAAATTAAAGCAATAATTAGGAACTATTTTGCCCAACTGTAGGCCAATAAATTTGACAATCTAAATGAAATTGATGAATATTTACAATATTATACATTCCCCAGATTAACAGAAGAGGAAATAAAGCCCTTCTGAGGTACCACCTCACGCCTATCAGAGTGGCTAATATGACAAAAAAGGAAAATAATAAATGTTGGAGAAGCTGTGGAAAAATTGGAACATGAATGGATTGTTGGTGGAATTGTGAACTGATCCAGCCATTCTGGAGAGCTATTTGGAACTATGCCAAAAGGGCTTTGAATAGCCCCATTTTAGAAAAAGAAATTGAATTCCCTAAGAAAAAATTTCCATGGCTAGATGGGTTTACAAGTGAATTTTCCTACACATTTAAAGAACAATTAATTCCAATACTAAAACTATTATTTGGAAAACAGGTGAAGAAGTAATTCTACCAAATTCCTTTTATGACACAAATATGGTGCTGATACCTAAACCAGGCAGAGCCAAAACAGGGAGAGAAAATTATAAACCAATTTCTCTAATGAATATTGATGCAAGAATTTAAAATAAAATATTAGCAAGGGGATTACAGCAATTTATCACCTGCACAATACACTATGATCAGGTGGGATTTATACCAGGAATGCAGGGCTGACTCAACATTAGGAAATCAATGTGATTGGCCACAACAAAAAGAAAACTAACCAAAATCACATCATTATCTCAATAGATGTAGAAAAAGCTTTTGACAAAATACAGCACTCATCCCTATTAAAAACACTAGACAGCATAGGCATAAAAGGAGCTTTCCTTAAAACAATAAGCAGTATCTACCTAAAACCATCAGCAAACATTATATGTAATGGGGATAATTTAGAGGCCTTCCCAATAAGATTAGGGGTAAAACAGGGATGTCCATTATCACCTCTATTATTTAATATTATATTAGAAATGTTAGCTTCAGCTATGAGAAGAAAAAGGAATTAAAGGAATTAGATAGGCAAGGGGGAAACAATAAAGATATAAAGGGTGATACCATAGGTAAATTAGGAGAGGAATAGTTTACCTTTCATATCTATGGAGAAGAATTTATGACCAAACAAATAGAGAATATTACGAAATGCAAAATAGATGATTTTTATTTCATTGAACTAAAAAGGATTTTTTGTTTGTTTGCTTTGTTTTGTTTTTTACTAAAAAGTTTTTGTACAAACAGAAGCAATGCAGCCTAAATTAGAAAGGAAGCAGAAAGCTGGGAAATAATTTTTACAGCCAGTGTTTCTGATAAAGGTCTCATGTCTAAAATATATAGGGAACTAAAACAAATTTATAAGAATTCATGACACTCCCCAATTGAGAAACAGTCAAAGGATATGAACTGGCAGTTTTCAGATGAAGAAATCAAAGCTATCTATTGCCATATGAAAAAAAATTCTCTAAATCACTATTGATTAGATAAATGCAAATTAAAACAACTCTGAGGTACCACCTCATGCCTGTCAGACTGGCTAATATAACAAAAAAGGAAAATAATAAATGTTGGAGAAGCTGTGGAAAAATTGGAACATGAATGGATTGTTGGTGGAATTGTGAACTGATCCAGCCATTCTGGAGAGCTATTTGGAACTATGCCAAAAGGGCTATGGGGTTGTTCATACCCTGTGACCCAGTAATACCACTACTGGGTCTGTATCCTAAAGAGATAATAAAAAAGGGAAAAGGACCCATGTGTATAAAAATATTTCTAGCATCTCTCTTTGTGGTGGCAAAGAACTGGAAATCAAGGGAATGCCAATCAATTAGGGAATGGCTGAACAAGTTTTGGTATATGAATGTAATGGAATACTATTGTGCTGTGAGAAATGAACAGGCAGATTTCAGAACAACCTGGAAAGACTTACATGAACTGATGCTGAGTGAAGTGAGGAGAACCAGGAGAACATTATATACAGTAACAGCAACATAGTATAATGATCAACTGTGATACACTTAGCTCTTCTCAAAAATACAATGATCCAAGACAATACCAAAGGAATCATGATGGAAAATACCCTCCATATCCAGCAAAAAGAACTGTGCAATCTGAATGCAGATTGAACCATACTGTTTCTACTCTTTTTTGGTTTTGTTATTGTTGTTGTTTTTGTTGTTTGAGGTTTTTTTCCTCTTTTGTTTTGATTCTTCTTTCACAATATGACTTATGCAGAAATATGTTTAATTTGATTGTACATTTATAAGGTTTATTAGATTGTTTTCTATGTTTGGGAGGGGGAAAGGAAAGGAGGGAGGGAAAATATGGAACTCAAAATCTCAAAAACAAATGTTGACAACTATTTTCTCATGTAAATGGAAAATAATAAAATACTTTTAAGATTAAAAAAGAATGGGGGCAGCTAGGTGGCACAGTGGATAGAGCACCGGCCCTGGAGTCAGGAGTACCTGAGTTCAAATCCGGCCTCAGACACTTAACACTTACTAGCTGTGTGACCCTGGGCAAGTCACTTAACCCCAATTGCCTCACTAAAAAAAAAAAAAAAAGATTAAAAAAGAATGAAGGGGCAGCTAGATGGCTCAGTGGTTAAAGCACTGGCTCTGGATTCAGGAGTACATGAGTTCAAATCCGGCCTCAGACACTTAACACACTTACTAGCTGTGTGACTCTGGGAAAGTCACTTAACCCCCATTGCCTGCAAAAACAAAACAAATATAACCCCAAAAAACCAAATAAAATAAAATAAAATATATGGGGCAGCTAGGTGGCACAGTGGATAGAGCCCCGGCCCTAGAGTCAGGAGTACCTGAGTTCAAATCTGGCCTCAGACACTTAACACTTACTAGCTGTGTGACCCTGGGCAAGTCACTTAACCCCAATTGCCTCACTAAAAAAATTAAAAAAACAAAAAAGAATGAAAGAAAGAAACCCATCCAGATCTCTTAGAACCAGAGGGCAAAGTAAAAATAGAGAGAAGCTATTAGTCACTTTATGAAAGAAATTGCAAAATAAAATCTCCCAGAAACATCAAAGTCAAAATCTAGAGTTTCTGGGCCTAAGGAAAAAATAGCGCAAATAGTCAAAAAGAGAGAATGCAAGTACTAAAAAATCAAAGTCAATATCAAACAAGATTTAGTAACCACCACTATTAAAGAGCAAAGAACAAGGATCATCATATTCCAAAAGGCAAAAGATCTAGGATTACAACCAAGAATAACTTATTTAGTAAAACTAAGTGCAATCTTATGGGGGAAAAATGGACCCATAATGAAACAGGGAATTTGGGGGTATTCCTCATGAAAAGACTACAGCTGAGTGGTAACACTGAATCACTAGCAAGGAAATAAAGAGAAATACAAAAATGTAAATACAAGAAAACAATCAGAAAATATTTTAAAAGTCTTTGCATTCTAATGGGGAGGGTAATATCAGTATCCCTTGAGAGCAATGATGTCAGCAGATATTATAGAAGGAGTCAAATAAGATGGAGGATCCAAGAGTGAATTTTGTAATGTTTTGATGATTCTAAAAGAATAATGAAAGAGTTGGGGGAGGGGAGTATAAAAATACTTGGGAAGGAAAAGAGAAGAATAAAGGTATAACAAAATTTATTATGTCACAAAATTTTCGGGGTGCAAGTATAGGTTTGTACAAATGAGAAAGGGGGAGGGGAGATTCCACATTCATGTCACTTTGAACTGATGAGAATCAGAAGAACAGTTTATACTATAATGATAACATTGTAAAAATGAATGATTTTGAAAGGGTTAAGAAGTCTTTAAATTTTTTTTTTCAGGGCAATGAGGGTTAAGTGACTTGCCCAGGGTCATACAAGTAAGTGTTAAGTATCTGAGGCTGGACTTGAACTCAACTCTTCCTGAATCCAGGGCTGGTGCTGTATCAACTTTGCCACCTAGTTGCCCCCAAGAAGTCTTGAACAATGCAATGATCAACAATTAAAAAGATACAATAATTTATAATCTTTCTCACCTCCTGACAGAGAGATATGCAGAGTAAGATGTTTTCTGGGATGTGGTCAATGAGAGAAGGTGTTTTGCTTAATGATGAATATCTATTGTAGGGTTCTCTTCCTTATCGATTTGGGAGTATGGTGAAGAAGGGCAAGAAGGAAAGTTTAGAGGGAAGATGCTTGTTAATTGAAAAAATAAGAATATATATGAGCAAGGTGTTTCCTAATTGTTAAATGGTCAAAACATATCAATAGGCAATTATCAAAGGAAGAAATCCAAATTATCAACAGTCATATGAAAAAAATCACTACTAATTAGATAAGAGGAAATTAAAACAACCTCTAAATTCTTCCTTATGCTTAGCAGACTGGCAAAATTACAAAAGGAAAATGATGATTAGTAGAGGGACTGTGGGAAAATACATTTATTTCTAGTACGGCTATGAATTGTTCCAACCATTATATAGAAAATAGTTTTGAACTATGTAACTAAGATCGTTCAATTATGTGTGCCCTTTGGTAAAGAACTAAAGATCAGAGTAGACACAAACTGGGGAATGAATGAACAAATTATGATATATGAATACAATGGAATATTATTGTGTTCTAAGAAAAAATAGTTTCAGAGAAAATTTGGATATGTGTAAAATGAGCAGAGACTGGAGAGCAATTTATATAATAATAACATCATAAAGAAAAAAATCTTTATAAGCCTGAAATTTCTGATCAATGTAATAACCAACCATAATTTCAAAAGATTGCTGATTAAGCATGCTACCACTTTCTGACACAGAGTTGTTAGATTCAAGTTGCTGAATGATATATGCATTTTTATACTATGCCAATATAGGAATATTTTTTTCTTGATTATATGTGTTTGTTACAAGGGTTTTGTTTCTCCTTTTTTGGTTGGGGAGATTGGAAGGGATGAAGGTCAATACTGATAGGGTAGTCAAGAAAAAAATGAGAAGAAAATACAAATAAAAACAGAAAGAAAGTCTGAAGGAAACAGAGAAGTAGAAAAGCTTTGACAGTTTTACAATGAATATATTATAGACCTGAAAGGAAAAGTAAGATGTATATAGTAGATAATAGTTGTTTCATGTGTAATCTTTTCTTCTCTGTAATAAAAAATAGTTTGCTTTGCTGGGTGTTTGTTAAATTCAGAATAAAAATAAATTTAAATATATTCAATTGGTTTTATATTATAATAATAATAATTATTGTTTGGTGAGGCAATTGGGGTTAAGTGACTTGCCCAGGGTCACACAGCTAGTAAATGTCAAGTGTCTGAGGCTGGATTTGAACTCAGGTCCTCCTGACTCCAGGGCCGGTACTCTATCCACTGTGCTACCTAGCTGCTCCCTATATTACTTTTTTTGTTTACAAAATCTTTTATGTTTACATCTGTCATTTCAAACTTGGACCCTTTCAATTTAGCTATAGGTAAGTAGTTAACACAGAGGATAGAGTGCTAGAAGATCAGAGTTCTAATCCAGCCTCAGTCACTTACTTCCTGTGTGACCCTGGGCAACTTAACCTCTATTTGACACACTTTTCTCCACTAAAAAGTAGGGATAATAATAGCACCTACATCCCAGAGTTGTTGTAAGAATCAATGAGATAAGGATTGTAAATTGTTTAGCAAGGTGTTTGGCACATAGTAGTGTAACGATTGGAATAACGCCACCTGCTGGATACTTACTGTAGAGGAGTTCTGCCCATGAAGGGAAGGTCTTTGAGGGCAAGACCAGGAGTCAGGAAGTGACGCGGGCTAGTGGGAGGAGGAAGGAAGAGACTGGCGCTCAGGCTCGCTCTCTTTCCTTTGGACGCTGGCGGAGAAGGGAGCTAGAAATGTGCTCTCCCTTTAATAGATAGGAATCTAGGCCTTTTTCTCTCTCTTTACCAAATTCTTATTCTCCTTAATAAATGCTTAAAAGTCTAACTCTTGCTAAAGCTTATAATTTATTGGCGACCACTCATTAGATATTTTAGACAGTTTAGCTAGAATTTTAGCCCTTAACAGATGGCGACCACGAAGGGATAAGCTAAACCTGTCTTCTGATCTTCTGGTTGGGTAAGAAATTTCCCCTCCCTCTCCCTTTAACTGCTAAGTACTGGCGTACTGGCTGTGTTTTCCCTTTAAATTTTTTCAAATGGACCTTTTAAACTCCCTAATTATCCTATTTTTGATTTTAGTCTGTTTAACCAGACAAATGGGAGATAAGATCATGTTAATGCTTTGTTTTTGTGGATTTTCTGTTTTTCTTTTTATTTTTGTTAGAAGAGCCAGCAATGTACTACCACAAAGAAATATCTCTCCCTCTCCCAACCATGCTTTTTCAGAGAAACCTGTAGAGATTCCCGCAGCTTTTCCCAGTTCTAACACTAATTGTTGCTCTAATTTTGCATGCCTGGAGGCAATGACCCACCCTCTAGAAGCTTTTAATCCCCTAGCACCTGGAGGCAAAGTGGGGGAAGAGGAATCCAGGCCTGAGTTCAAAATCAAGTCTGATTCAAATTGCTCTGGTCCCTCCCCTCCTCTCCAGACCCCACCCTCTACTCCTCCTATGGCCAAGCCCATAGCTTCCCCTGCCTGGGAAGTCCAGAGATCTGATGCGCATGCTCAACTTTTTCTACCTGCATTTGCAGCTTTAGGCTCAGCCCTTCCCCAGCCTGGCTGTGCTTCTGAGACAATCTTAGAAAACCCTTTAAATTCCAGATATGCTCGATTTGTTCATAATTTTGCTAACCTGCTTTTGTCTTTAATTAGTAATCTTATAAAGCATTTGTATGGTGAAAACACTGACAGACAATATAGAGGGGTTAAAGAAGAAAACCTTAAGCTGAATGAGAATGACAATCATCACCATAGTTCAAGACTCCGCTTCTTTTGCCATGGAAGTATATATATTTTACAGAAATGTAGAAGTAAACAGCAAGGTATTGATATGAGTATTGGGGATTTTAGATATTGGAATCAAAAGTGTTCTGAATTCACTCAGAGTAATAGTATCAGTTCAGAGGTTACATAGGATTTCTGTGCTATTATATATACATTTTGAAATTAATGGTATGGGTTTATTTTCATAGAGATTTTCATGCTTTTGAGATTGTGTCTTATACTTAGTTTCTAAAACAAGGAGAATATTTGTAAAAGCTTTTTATAGTCATGTGATCAAGTTTATATTTTATAATACTCTTATTGATATTAAATTCATATTCATTTAGATTTCCCTAGTTTGAATTTCATTGTCTTTTATTATTCCACGTGTATTTTCTTCTATTCATTCATCTATCTATTTTTAAACATGGTTTTGATTTCATAATACAATGTTAATTCTAGGAGTATTGTGCTCCCATATTCTGAGTTGTTTGTTTTTGTTATTTTTTTTTCCTCAACTGATTATTTGATCAAACTCTTTAAAGCATTTCCTTGGCAAATTGGTTGCCATGGCAAGTGTAAATTGATTCTAGAAGTATTATTTTTGATAAGCATATTTTAAAAAAAAAAGGGGAATGTTTGTAAAAGTTTTCTTTTTTCAAAAAAGTTTTCTTTAGGATTGTGTTGTGCTTTAACTTGTATTTAAATATGTTAAGATTTTTCACAAAAGTAATTGTATACTAAGTAAAAAAAAGGTATTATTTGAAATTGTTGCATAATTATATATTATATTCTGAGTCAAGATGTATTCACATTTTTTGCAATCATTTATTATCCTCAATTTTTAAATCCATATGAGACTTGGATTATGGGAACTTATCATTTAAGACACTAATTGCCTTTATTCTGAGTTATCAGATGCCAGTTGGCCAAGATGCCATCCAATCACAAGAGGAATACATGCAAGAGCAGACACTGAACTGTCACATGAGGGGAGACATGCATGAAGTCAAGGTATGGCCGAGGGAACGGCTTTTGACAAATGTTGAGGTTGGATTCTCTTGGTTTAATATTTTATTCTCTTTTTCCCCACAATATTGTACAGATGGCTGGAAGTATTCATCCCACCCATCTCACTTCTACACCTGGCTTCTATGCTCCCTCCTATATGCCTGATGCCATGGACATCTCAATCCCATGCATCTGATTAAGTCTGACTCAGTTTCCTCCAATATGTTCGGTGGCATGGACATATATTCCATCCACCTATTTTAGACCTGGCATACTGCATGGACAGTACATATTGCTCAAGTGTGGGAATGCTCATATCCCATCATTTCTCTGTTCTTTTATGGTAACCCCCATAATTATCTCAGGTGTCATGATAAATAACAGTGTTGAATTTGGCCTTGACACCTGTTACCAATTATATTAGATTTTCTAATTTCTCATAATGGCATGAGGATAATTAGGCAGATGATGCAAAAAGTGATGAAACAAAGATAAAAATTATTTTTAATAATTAATATCGCAGCAATTGTCTTCTCAATTACCCTCCATAAGGGGGGGACTATGGTAATATTATAATTTTAAAGAATGGTTCAATTTTTTTATTATATGTTTCATGTGTAACAACCAAGATTCTGAATTCCCTTAGACATGTTTTTGAGAACTTTCATTGTTGGATTTGATTATTGACAAAGCTATTTTAAAGTTGTGTTAAGCTCAATTTTGTAGGAAATTTCCTGGCTGATTACCAGTATCCACACATCAACCCCTGAAAAGACTTCCATTCCACGACTACACCTAGAGGACATCTGAGAAAAGACTTTCAGAGACTTTAAATGAACAGTTTTGATTTGTTGTTTTTGTTGTGTTTTTTCTCTTTCTGTTATAATATACACCATCTGTAACATGTACTCTCTGCAGAGGCCCTCCCTTTGCAAGACTAATGTCAAAGCGTCGGTTCATGAGGACAAAAAAAAAATCGCCCCTCTGGACAAAACTTTCCTCTCTTCCTTTTCTATATTGTTGTTCACATATTATTAGTTAGCAATAGTTATTATATTCTTTTTACTGTTCCGTCAAGGAAACATTTTGTTTCTTGAGGAACAACAGGGGGGACTGTAACGATTGGAATAACGCCACCTGCTGGATACTTACTGTAGAGGAGTTCTGCCCATGAAGGGAAGGTCTTTGAGGGCAAGACCAGGAGTCAGGAAGTGACGCGGGCTAGTGGGAGGAGGAAGGAAGAGACTGGCGCTCAGGCTCGCTCTCTTTCCTTTGGACGCTGGCGGAGAAGGGAGCTAGAAATGTGCTCTCCCTTTAATAGATAGGAATCTAGGCCTTTTTCTCTCTCTTTACCAAATTCTTATTCTCCTTAATAAATGCTTAAAAGTCTAACTCTTGCTAAAGCTTATAATTTATTGGCGACCACTCATTAGATATTTTAGACAGTTTAGCTAGAATTTTAGCCCTTAACAGAAGGCACTGCATACTTCCTCTCTTCCCTTTCCATTTCCCTCCCCTATTTATCCTTTGTGGTAAAGAAAAAAAAAGTGAATAAATGACATAGAGACCCCATCTGATAATGTCTTCATTGTTCTGTCCTAATAGTCTTCTGCCTCACTTCTATGACTAGTCAGTCTAATTAGCATTTTTTATTAAGCACTTAGAAGTGGCCAGAGTAGGTGCTAAATGCTGGGGTAACAAAGAAAAAAAAAACAACAGTCCTTTCCTTCAAAGGGTTTACATTCAAATGAAGGTGACAGTATGGATATGAAAGGGTAAATGCAAGATATTATAAAAAGATATAGATATCTATATACAGATGCACATACATACATGTGGAAGCATTGGCAGTTAAGGTGAAGACAAATAGGTTTAGGAGGAGTAAGGGATAGGGTGAAAATGGGAAAGATACAAGATTATGTTCAGATATAGGATTTTGGGAGATCTTGAGCATGGAAGAGGAATACTTATGAATGATGGAAAGATAGGTATAAGAGGTGAAGGAATGATCTCAGTAGATTGAGGAACTAGGAAGTTAACGTATTTGAGGGAACCTTACCACTTATTGAAACCCCTAAGTTTTAGTGAAGGAGTTGGACAGAGAGGAAGAATGTGAACTAGGCATTGAAGTTACTGAAAAAAAGAATAAATGCCCAAAGGGTCAGTAAATAACAGCTGCCAGAATCTGCAATGAATTTTAAATTCCATGAATCTCAGAGTAACAGAGGTTCTTTAGTGACAATAGTAGAGGGACAGTCTGAAAGTGAGGCAGGTAGGAGAATAGGACTTTAAAAAAATACATTAAAAATTTATTATAAATGTGATACATTTAGCATTTCTAAGAAATAAAAGTGTAATTGGATCAAAATTATGCTACACTGGTCCCTGAATGAAATCAATCCAGGGTGTCAAATTCATAGACACAAGATACTATGAAAATATACTCAACTGAATCAGTCATTTTACAGAGAACAATTTTTTTCATATTTTAAATACATAGTATCATTTATTATTACCTTCTATTTCTTCTATTGGAAATTTTAGGCAACTACTTTGCATGAAATGTTGCTAATTGAAAAATGATTTCTAGAGGGTAATAAAATTATTTTTTGTTGTTCAGTTGTGTCTGACCCTTTGTGATCCCAAGCACCATAGGACCTTTTGTCCTGCTCTCTCTGTCCAAGTCTGTCCAAGCTCATGCTCATTGCTTCCATGATACTATCCATCCAATACTCTGTTGTCCCCTTGTCTTTTTTGCCTTCAATCTTTCCCAACATCAAGGTCTTTTTGAGTGAGTCATGTCTTCTCATTATGTGAGCAAAAGTATGTCAGCTGGGGACAGCTAGGTGGTGCAGTGGATAAAGCACTGGCCCTGGATTCAGGAGGACCTGAGTTCAAATCTGGCCTCAGACAATTGACACTTACTAGCTATGTGACCCTGGGCAAGTCACTTGACTCTCATTGCCCCTGGGGTTAAAAAAAAAAGTATGTCAGCTTCCACATTAGTATTTGTACTTCCAATGAATAGTCTGAATTAATTTAAGTATTAACTGATCTGATCTCTTTGCAGTCCAAAAGGCTCTCGAAAGTCTTCTTTAGCAACACAATTCAGAAGCATCTATTCTGTAGTGAGGAGCATAGGACTTTAAGTTAGGAAGTCACAAGTACAAAACCTGTCTGACTTTGGAGTGAACAAATTGCAAGCTCTCCCAGACTCAAATTTCTCAGTAAAATGAAGGTAAGAGCACCACCTCTACTAGATTGTTCTGAAGATCAAATGATTTAATATATACTAACATCATCATCTACATCAACACCATCTTGTGGCAATGGAGAACAAAGGGTATTCCTGAGCAAGTATGAGGAAAAACGAAACCAATACTGCAAACGGTGGCCAGGGAGATATCTAGATCTCAGCGAATGCCAGAAGAGAGCAAGAGAGGAAGAAGTGTTACGAATGACTGGAAAGAAATCTATTTTCTCAATTTCCATCTATAGTAGTGACCCCAGTTGGAGCCTGTGCAGCAGAATTATATGTCACAAACAGGTATTGGTATGAACCTGGCTGGGTGAATTCCCTTAACTGTAACTGCCATGAGACAGAAGTGACTAGTAAGGTTTTGTGCCATGGGGTGTTCTGCATATCAGGTACTATGATGAGGTTCCCTTACCAGTTGTTCTTTTGCAAAGTCTCTACCTAGACTTCCTCCTCCTGCTGGAAATGAGCTTAATCCCCTATCAATAAAAAGTCTTTTTGCCACCCACTTTGTAGTTCTAACTGTCTTGGTGCTTTCCATGATTTGAATCCAGTCCTCTGCAGGCCACATTAGGGTAAATCCTAAGAATGAGATAGACAGCTGGGGTTAGAAATCAGGGTTTGTTCTTCAATTGCTGGGGTTCCATATTATTGGGATGGGGAAATTAAGAAGGGGTTGGAATGTATTCACTATTGGGAAGTAAATCTAAGTAGCATTCCAATGAGGTTTGCTGAGGAAGACAAATAATTTTTAAATTTTTTTTTTGTTTTTTTACTGGGCAGTGAGAGTTAAGTGACATGCCCAGGGTCACACAGCTAGTTAGTGTCAAGTTTCTGAGACTGGATTTGAACTCAGGTCCTACTGAATCCAGGGCTGGTGCTTATCCACTGCACCACCTAGCTGCTGCCTAAATGTTTTACTGATGATTTTTGTCTTTATAGCAATAATTTCACTACACTTCCCAAACTGAGCAATCTTTTGTAGCAAAGAAAACAGTTAAGCAAAAACAATGATTATGCCTGAATTTGTACACTATTATCTGCCCTAGTGGTCCACTGTCTTTCTGCCATGAAGGGAGAGGTATTTTTCATTTTCTGTGGAACCTTCATTTGACTTTTCAATGACTAAAAATTCAGCTTATGTCATTTTACAGTTCATCAAAAGTCTATTATTGTGCCTGTCTTTCCATAGCCCCTCCAACATTTGCTGTTTCCATCCCCTAGAACTAGAGAGGGATTAACATCTTTGTAAGGGCTCCTTGCTTTCACTTCCATCTTGAGGATGAAAAGCATAGAGGGCTTTGCAGCTACTTTCATATCCTGTTGAGCTAGTTTAAAGAATCAGCCTGAATTGTGTTTCTGTGAACTACATTCTGATTGAACAATGAAAGATCCAAGTGAGTGAATAACTGTCAGGCTAGTCTGTATAGTTACGAGATAGCTAGTCTGATGAGCTTTGTAGTTCTGTGGCTTAAAGACAACTGCTATTCACATTAAAAGCTTACATTTTCTAAAAAATCCTTTAAAGGTGATAGTTAATTGAAAGAACTTGTAAAACTATGTTTGAGTGGCAAAGATAAAAGAATTCCCCAGCTGAAAAGTGGTAAGGATCAGCTGTTAAGTAGTGAGCAGAGAAGCAGTTTCTTGTGGTGCAGATGTTCTTGAATGGATCAATAACATCGAAGCCTGCTGTCCAGAGCTGTGAATTACCCTAAGCACATGAGTTTTTCCCCCTCATGTGTTTCCTTGCCAGATTCCCGTAAGTGTGTACTTACTCTTCAAAACGGCTATTGAGTGAACTGATGATCCAAGTTTAACATGTGTATTATTATTTGTTTTGCTTTACTGTCAAATAAACTGTTATTTTTAAGATCACAGAAATGTCATTCTTGTGAGTGGTTAGTTGTGTAAATATCATACACTGTATGAATATATTACCTTATGAGTGGCTGGTTGTGTATATAGAAAATGCATTGGATGGGGGCTCAAGAGCAAGAGTGATAACTACAGGAATTGCCTTTTCCCTTAACAAGATTATGCTATGAACTGTTAACCAACTGGATGTAATTACATGATGGTGATCTATCTCTGGGAGCTTAAATCTGCTTGTGTGAAAAGAGGCTATAATGAGGAGAGATGGGGGGGGGCAGTCTGACACACCTAGCTGAGAGACGCGAGATCCCTAAATTACATAAATAGTGATTTGACCTAACTCAGAGCACATAGGGTGCTGCATTGTGGGGGCATCCAAATAGACTCTACATTTTACTGGTGTTTCACCAGCAAGGCTTCATATCCATTTAAAATCTGAGATTAAGTGGACATCCTTTTGGTCCCCAGACTTCTAATCATTCTCTTTACTAGGGAAAGGTAAAGGGCAGAGGAAAGGAGGAAGCCAGGGCATAGGTTGCCATCTCCATAATGCCCCCAACCCTCTCTGAAGGCCCTAGGAGAAGGGTTGGCCAGGTTGGCAGTGGCTAGGCACCTAAGAATCCATCTAGAGGCTCTCCTCACCCACTACCAATGAAGTGAGGGTGCCAGCTAACCTAAGATAATTTTTAGAGGAAACCATACAACAAATTAGGTTATTATTCTCTAGTCCCTATGCATAAGTCACACTAGCAATTTCTGTATCAAGACAGGTAAGGGGCAGAGGCAAGATGGCAGAAAGAAGCTAGGAAATTGCCTACGTTCTCCCAAGTTTCCCTCAAAAACAATATTAAATCAAGCCTCTAAATGGACTCTGGAGCTAAAGAACCTACAAAAAGATACACACACACACACACACACACACACAGACACACACACACACACAATCTTCCAACCTGAGATAATTTAGAAGACTTCAGAAATTGTTGGTCTTACTTGTGTGAAAGGGGAGAACAGCACAGCTCAGGCCAGTGAGGAGGGGATCTGGGCAAATCATAAGGAGGCTCTTGACCACAGCAAATATCAGGAGCTAAGGCCCCTTGGTCCTGGCTCAGAAGGCTGGTGGTACAGCAGGCCAGTTTTGAGACCCACCAGCCCAGGCTGAGAGGGCAAACTGCCAGGTACAGAACCACCCACAGAATAGGCGCAACTAGGCCAAACCATCCCAGCACAAAGACCAAGCCCAGGGCAGTGAGGAATCCAAAAACCACAGAGGCCTCAGAACAGAAAGCCATGGACCATTTCCCTATGCCCCAGCACAAGAAGCTTGCAACAATAGCCCATGTGCCCCAGGAGCAGACCTCAAATTTATAAGTTAAAAATTAGACTACGAAATGAGTAAGAAACAGAAATGAGCCCTTACCATTGAGAGCTTCTATGGTGACAGGGAAGGCCAAAATACAAACTCAGATGAGGATAATACTGTCAATCAAAATACCTACATGTAAAGCCTCAAGAGGGAAGATGAATTGGTCTCAAGACCAAAAAGCCTTCTTAGAAGAGCTCAAAAAGAATTTTAAAAATCAAATGAGAGCAGTAGAAGAAAAAATAGGGGGAAATGAGAGAAATAAGAGTTATGAAAGAAAATTATGAAAAAATGATCAACAGCTTGGAAAACAAAGCAGAAAAACTTATTTAAGGAAACAATTCCTTAAAAAATACAATTGGCCAAATGTGGGGAAAAAAAGTGGCCAAATGGAAAAGGATGTATGATAACTTACTGAAAAAAAAATGCCTTAAAAATTAGAATTGGTAGGGGCAGCCAGGTGGCACAGTGGATAGAGCACCGGCCCTGGAGTCAGGAGTTCCTGAGTTCAAATCCGGCCTCAGACACTTAACACTTACTAGCTGTATGACCCTGGGCAAGTCACTTAACCCTCATTGTCCTGCAAAAAAACAAAAAAACAAAACAAAAAAACCCAAACATAATCAAAATATTGAAAAATAGAAGAAAATGTCAAATATCTCATTGGAAAAACAACTGACCTGGAAAATAGATCCAGGAGAAATAATTTAAGAATTATTGGACTACTTGAAAGCCATGATCAAAAAAAAGAGTCTAGACACCATATTATAGGAAAATATCAAGGAGAAATGCCCTGACGTTGTTGAATTAGAGGATAAAATAGTCATTGAAAGAATCCACTGATCACCTCCTGAAAAAGACCCCAAAAGAAAAACTCAAAAGAACATTGTAACCAAATTACACAATTATCAGGTAAAGGAGAAAAAAACTGCAAGCAGCCAGAAAAAAAATTAAATATCATGGAGGCAGAGTCAGGATTGCATAGGAACTGACAACTTTAACATGAGAAGATCCAAAGGCTTGGAATTTGATATTCCAGAAGGCAAAGGAGCTTGGATCACAACCAAGAATCAACTACCCAGCAAAATTGAGCATTATCTTTCAAGGGAAAAAATAGACATTCAGTGAAATAGGGGACTTTCAAGGTTTCCTGATGAAAAGACCAGAACTGAACAGAATATTTGCTCTTCAAATATAAGACTCAAGAGAAGTATAAAAAAGTAAACAGTAAAAAAAAAAAAAACAACACCATTATTCAATAAGGTTAAACTATTTACATCCCTAGAGGAGCAGATAATACTTATAACTTTGGAGAACTGTATTTCTGGGCTAATAGAAGTATACATAGAGGGTATAGGTATAAATTGACTTTTATGTGATTATATAAAGAAAAGTAAGGGGTGAAAAAGGAATATATGGTAAGAAGAGGAAAAGGGAGATGGAATGGGGTTAATTACATTAAATGAAGAAGTACAAAAACCCCTATTACAATAGAGGGAAAGAAGGGAGGGGTGAGCATTGTTTCAAACTGACTCTCATCAGATTTGGTTCAAAGCAGAAATAACATATACACTCATTTGGATAAAGAAATTTAGCTTACCCTTTAGGGAAGTAACAGGGTAAGGGGAAAGGGGAGAAACTGATAGAAGGGAGGGCAGAACCAGGGGAGGAAAGGGCAAAGAAAAGGGAGGGGGAGCTGATAAAAGGGAGGACAGATTGAGGGAGACATTGGTCAGAAGCAAAACACTGGTGAGGAGGAATAAGGTGAAAGAAGAACAAAAAGGACAAAGGGGGAAATAGTCTGGAGGAAAATAGACAGTAATCATAACTGTGAATGTAAATGGGATGAACTCTCTAGTTAAACTGAAGTGAATAGCAGAGTGGGTTAAAAACCAGAATCCTACAATATGTTGTTTACAAGAAACACATTTGAAGCAGAGAGATACACATAGAGTAAAGGTAAAAAATTGGAACAGAAGATATTATGCTTCAGCTAAAGTAAAAGAAAAAAAACAGGGGTAGCAATCCTTATCTCAGACAAAGCAAAAGCAAAAACAGATTTAATTTAAAAAGATAAGGAAAGAAACTACATATTGCTAAAAGATACCATAGAAAATGAAGTAATATCAATACTAACCATATATACACCAAGTAGTATAGTATCCAAATTCTTAGAGAAGTGAGTTACAAGAGGAAATAGCACATCTATACTAGTGGGGATTCTTAACCTTCCCCTCTGAGCACTAGATAAATCTAACTAAAAAAAAAATAAGAAAGAAGTTAAAGAGGTGAATAGGGTTTTAGAAAAGTTAGATCTCATAGACCTATGGAGAAAATTGAATGGGGATAGAAAGGAATACACATTTTTCTCAGCAATATATGACACATACACAAAAAATGACCATGTATTAGGACAGAAAATCCTCATGGTCAAATGTAGAAAGAAAAATAGTAAATGCATCCTTTTCAGATCATGATGCAATAAAAATTAAATGTAATAAAGAGCCATGAAAAGATAGACTGAAAATTAATTGGAAACTCAATAATCTCATCCTATAGAACAAGTGGAGGAGGAAGGAAGAGACTGGTGCTCGGTCTCAGGCTCTTTTCCTTTGGACTCTGGTGGAGAGCGGAGCTAGAAATGTGCTCTCCCTTTAATAGATAGGAATCTAGGCCTTTCTTTCTCTCTTTACCAAATTCTTATTCTCTTTAATAAACGCTTAAAAATCTAACTCTTGCTAAAGCTTATAATTTATTGGCGACCACTCATTGGATATTTTAGACAGACTAGCTAGAATTTTAGCCCTTAACAGACACAAATATGGTGTTGATACCTAAACCAGGCACAGCCAAAACAGAGAAAGAAAATTATTGACCAATTTCCCTAATGAATATTGATGCAAAAATCTTAAATAAAATCAGCAATTTATCACCAGGATAACACACTATCACCAGGTGGTATTTATACCAGAAATTCAGGGCTGGTTGAACATTAGGAAAACTATCGACATAATCAACCACATCAATGATAAACCTAACTAAAATCATATGATTATCTCAACAGATGCAGAGAAAGCTTTGACAAAATACAGCACTCATTCCTATTAGAGAGCATAGGAATAAATGGAGTTTTCCTTAAAATAATAAGCAATATCTACCTAAAACCATCAGCAAACATTGGATGTAATGTGGGTAAGTTACAGGCATTCCCAATAAGATCAGGAGTGAAATAGGTATATCAATTATCGCCTCTATTATTTAATATTGTACGAAAAATGTTAGCTTTAGCAATAAGAGAAGAAAAAGGAAGTAAAGAAATTAGAATAGGCAAGGAGGAAACAAAACTATCACTCTTTGCAGATGATATGATGGTATACTTATAGAATCCTAGATAATCAACTAAAAAACTACTCAAAACAATTAACAGCTTTAGCAAAGCTGCAGGATATATAATAAATCCACATTAATCATCAGCATTTCTATAGATGACCAACAAAGCTCAGCAGCAAAAGACAGAAAGAGAAATTCAATTTATAGTAACTGTAGACAATATAAAATATTTGGGAATCTACTTGCCAAGACAAACCCAGGAACTCTATGAACACAATTACAAACCACTTTTCACACAAATAAAATGAGGTCTAAATAATTGGAAAAATGTCAATTGCTCATGGATAGGCTGAGCTAATATAATAAAAATGACAATTCTACCTAAATTAATTTACCTCTTCAGTGCCATACCAATCAGTCTACCTAAGATTATTTTATACAACTAGAAAAAAATAATAACAAATATCATCTTGGTACTAAGAAATAGAGTCAATATAAAATATAATATACAATATAAGAAATAGAGTCAATAGATCAATGGAATAGGTTAGGCACAGGAGACACAGTATTAAATGAGTATAGTAATGTAGTTTGATAAACCCAAGGACTCCAGCTTCTGGGATAAAAACTCAGTATTTGCCAAAAAAAAATGCCAGGAAAACTGGAAGATAGTATGGCAGAAACTAGGCACAGACCAACATTTTACACTGTATACCAAAGTAAGGTCAAAATGGGTACATGATTTAGACATAAAGGGTTATACCATAGGTAAATTATGAGAGGAAGGAATAGTCTACCTCTCAGATCTATAGAGAGGAGAAGAATTTGTGCCCAAACAAGAGATAGAGAATATTATGAAATGCAAAATGGATAATTTTGAATACATTAAATAGAAATAGAAGCAATGCCAAAATTAGAAGGGAAGCAGAACACTGGGAAACAATTTTTACAGCCAGTGTTTCTGATAAAGGCCTCATGTCTAAAATACATAAGCAACTAAATCAAATTTATGAGAATGCAAGTCATTTCCCAATTGAGAAATGGTCAAAGGATATGAATAGGGAGTGTGCAGATGAAGAAATCAAATCAATCTATTGTCATATGAAGAAATTCTCTAAATCACTATTGATTAGATAAATGCAAATTAAAACAACTCTGAGGTACCACCTCACACCTATCAGACTGGCTAATATGACAAAAAACATTGAATAATAAATGTTGGAGAAACTGTGGAAAAATTGGGACATGAATGGATTGTTGGTGGAATTGTGAATTGATCCAGCCATTCTAGAGAGCTATTTGGAACTTTGCCAAAAGGGCTATGGGGTTGCTCATACCCTTTGACCCAGTAATACCACTACAAGGTCTGTATCCTAAAGAGATCATATAAAGGGGAAAAGGAACCACATGTATAAAAATATTTCTAGCAGCCCTCTTTGTGGTGGCAAAGAATTGGAAATTGGGGGAATAAACATCATTTGGGGAATGGCTGAACAAGTTGTGGTATATGAATCTAATGGAATACTATTGTGCTATAAGAAGTGATGAGCAGGTAAATTTCAGAAAAATCTGGAAAGACTTACATGAACTGATGCTGAGTGAAGTGAGCAAAACCCGGAGAATATTGTACACAGTAACAGCAACATTTTGTGGTGATCAACTGTGATAGACTTAGCTCTTCTCAACAATACAATGATCCAAGACAACTCCAAAGGACTCATGATGGAAAATGTTCTCTACATCTAGAAAAAAGAACTGTGCATTCTGATTGCAGATTGAACCATACTGTTTCTATTTTTTTGAGGTTTTTCTCTATTGTTCTGATTCTTCTTTCACAACATGACTAATGCAGAAATATGTTTAATGTGTTTGTACATATATAACTTATATCAGATTGCTTTCTGTCTTGGGGAGGGGAGAGGGAAGGAGGGAGAAAAAATTGGAACTAAAAGTCCTATGAAAACAAATGTTGAAAACTCTTTACATGTAACTAGAAAATAATAAAATACTTTTATGATTAAAAAAGACAGGTAAGAGAAAGAGAATTTCTCTCAAAACTAGCTAATATGGGAATTTTTCCATGACTACTCATGTATAAATTATTTTGAATTGCTTGAGTTCTTGTGGGGGGGGGATGTGAATGGAGAGGGGGAAGAGAAGTTGGAACACGAAGTTTTTTTTTTAAATTAATGTTAAAATTTTGTTTCTACATGTATTTTGGAAAATAAAATTCTATTCAGTACCAAACCTGGAGCTCTACTATAAAGTGGCAGTCATCAAAACTATCTGGTACTGGCTAAAAAATAGAGTGGTAGATCAATGGAAGAGGCTAGGCTCAGGAAATGCAGTAGTAAATGACACTAGTAATGTAGTGTTTGATAAGCCCAAAGACCCCAGCTTCTGGGATAAGAACTCAGTATTTGACAAAAACTGCTGGGAAAACTGGAAGATAGTATGGCAGAAATCAAGCATAGACCAACATCTTACACCTTATACTAAAATAAGGTCAAAATGGATACATGATTTAGACATAAGAGGTGATACCATAGGTAAATTAGGAGAGAAAGGAATAGTGTACCTATTAGATCTTTGGAAAGAAAAACAGTTTATGACCAAACAAGAGATAGAGTATATTATAAAATGCAAAATGGATGATTTTGATTATATTAAATTAAAATTTTTTTGTAAAAACAGAAGCAATGCATCCAAAATTAGAAGGGAGGCAGAAAGCTGGGAAACAATTTTTGTGGCCAGTACTTCTAATAAAGGCCTCATCTCTAAAATATATAGGGAACTAAATCAAATTTATAAGAATCCAAGTCATTCCCCAATTGAGAAATGGTCAAAGGATATGAACAGGCAGTTTTCTGATGAAGAAATCAAAGCTATCTATTCCCATATGAAAAAATGCTCTAAAGCTCTAATGATTAGAGAGATGCAAATTAAAACAACTCTGAGGTACCACCTGACACCTATCAGATTGGCTAAAATGACAAAAAAGGAAAATAATAAACGTTGGAGAAGCTGTGGGAAAATTGGAACACTAATTCATTGTTGGTGGAGCTGTGAACTGATCCAACCATTCTGGAGAGCAATTTGGAATTATGCCCAAAGGGCGATAAAGCTGTGCATACCCTTTGACCCAGCAATACCACTTTTAGGTCTTTTTCCCAAAGAAATCATGGAAAGGGGAGAGGGACCCACATGTACAAAAATATTTATAGCTGCTCTTTACGTGGTAGCAAGGAATTGGAAGTTGAGGGGGTGCCCATCAATTGGGGAATGGCTGGACAAGTTGTGATATATGAATACAATGGAAAACGATTGTGTTGTAAGAAATGATGAGCAGGAGGAGTTCAGAGAAACCTGGAGGGTCTTGCGTGAGCTGATGATGAGTGAGATGAGCAGAACCAGAAGAACATTGTACACAGTATCATCAACATTGAGTGTTGATCTACTGTGATGGACTATATTCTTCTCACCAATGCAATGGTACAGAAGAGTTCCAGGGAACTCATGATAGAAGAGGATCTCCAAATCCAAGAAAAAAAAAAAAACTGTGGCGTATAGATGCTGAATGAACCATACTATTGCTTTTGTTTATGGTGCTGTTGTTTTTTTTCTATTTTGAGGTTTTTCATCATTGCTCTGATTTTTTTCTCTTATAACAAGACTAATGAAGAAATAGGATTAATGTTATTATGCATATATATGTGTGTATAGATATATATCTATATATATATGTATATGCATGTATGTATATATGTATATGTGTGTGTGTATAATATATATATATATATATATATATATATATATATATATAAAACCTATGTCAGATTACCTGCTGTCTAGGGGAAGGGGGAGGGAGGGGAGGGAGGGAGAGAGAAAAATCTGAAATTGTAAAGCTTGTATAAACAAAAGTTGAGAACTATCTTTACATATAACTGAAAAATAAAATACCTTATATGTAAAAATAAATAAATTAATTAATTTTAAAAAATCTATTCGAAGAAAAAAAAGACAGGTGAGGACCTCCTCCAAGGTTTCACCTGACTATGCCTATCCAGATAGTGCACTTTGACATGATAGCTCACAACAGAGGTAGACATTAGATCGTAGTGTTGTAAGGGCACTTAAAGGACATTTATTCTATCCTGTACCTGAATGTGGAAATTCTCTATAATATTTTCAACCAGTATCCATCGAGCTCTGGGGAAGCCCATGATGTGACATTCTCAGACATCTCCAACATATTCTGATAAGGTTGCTAAGAGCTTGTCTTTGAAAGAGCTATAAATGTCATAGTTATTATGACTCAACTAAGGAGCACTGCTTTCTGGTTTCCCTCTACAAGTCCTGGGAAAGAGAACCATAAACTTTGAGAGAAGTTACTGAGAGCAGAAAGCAGTTTATAAGCAATGGAAATGCATACTGAACAGAAAGAATATGGAATTGCTAATGGAAGTATCTGACAAATACAGCACTACAGGAACTATACTTATAAATATGAGACTTTATTAACATTGAATACCTTATATGGGGAACTTAATGGATCCAAGATTCTTGGTATTGGGCAAGGATTACAAGTAGAAATTTACTACAGCCACTGATTCATAGGACTTCAAGAGAAGTATTACAAGCCCTTAAGCTTGACCAAGGAAGATTGACAACCCCCATCTGCTTTAGGTTAAAGAAAGACTTTCTTCTCAGAGTCTTCCAATCTAGCAAGTTTCACATCTGTATCTTACTTATTTCCTAATCTCTGGTAGAGGCTTGAGCCTGAAACAAGCTGATCCAATCCTAAAATTCTTGGTAAAGGGGTGGGTCCAAGAACAGACTGTTAATCTGATAATGAAAGGTATAATTAACTTTAAAATTGGGTCTTTAAATAAAATGGGACAAATGAACATAAAAAATGCAAATTAATAAGCTCTGAATGAGAACCCACAAGACAGGAGGAGAGGTATCACTATATATTTTAAACATCTGCTTGGAAGCTATTATGTATTTAAAAAAATAAAAGACAAATTGGTTTACTCCCTTCCCCCCTCCATTAGTAGGCATATAATTCTTGCAAAAACTAGTAAGAATTTTTAACTTCAAAAATAATAGAAAAGGCTATCATTTCTCTTTAGAAATGGGGGGAAACACCTCAATTCTAATTTAGAGAAATGGGCTAAATAATTTTTTTAGACACAACCACAAAAAAGTCCACTTGATAGAAAAGCAGGTGAGACAAATAACTGGAAAATATATTGTCCATTATTCATTGCTCATAGCTGAACCAAGCCATATAATAAAAAGTGACAAAACTACTTAATTTACAAATATTTTGATATACCACTTTCATGAACAAAAGAATATTTTTAGAAGTAGAAAAAAATCATTTGTAAGAATAAAACGTCTAGGGTTTTAAGGAAACCAATCAGAAAAGTCAAAATGAAGGAGATAAACCATACTATAAAGTTATGGTCATCAAAACTCTTTGGTAATAGTTTATTTGGGGTTCTTTTTTGTTGTTTTTTTTTTTTTGGCAGGGCAATGGGGGTTAAGTGACTTGCCCAGGGTCTGTCACAGCTAGTAAGTGTCAAGTGTCTGAGGCTGGATTTGAACTCAGGTACTCCTGAATCCAGGGCCAGTGCTTTATCCACTGCACCACCTAGCTGCCCCTGTAATAGTTTAAAAAATAAGTTTTCTTCTCTCTTTGGGCTCCACTCCATTGTATCAATAGATAAATGGTAAAAAGGTATGAACAAATTGTTTTCAAAAGAATGACAAACTATAAGCATAGAAAAAAAGCCCCAAATCTTTAATTGTAAAAAAATTAAAATTAATTTTCAAAATTTCCTTTTATTGTACATTTGACAAACACCAACAAACAAGATTTCAATATACAAAGGAAAAATAAGGATCGCATATGAACCAGAGTATTTTTATTGCATGCCGTTTTTAAAGTACATACTAATTTATTATTATAGTAATGAAATGGTTCTTCTTGTCTATGTTCCTTTCTGAATATTTCTGCCCTTTTCTGTGTATTATTAAAGGTTTCACTGAGGCTCTTTTCCCCCACATTGATATTGCTACCTCATCATCTCTCTTCCATATAGTTGCAAAAATATCCTCTACCTTCCTGCAATGTTTTATGACATTTTAATATCTAGATCTTTTATTCATTTGGAGTTTATTTTGTTATATGGTGTGAGATGTTAGTCTAAATCACATTTGTACAATAAAGCTTTCCATTTGTTCCACAAATTTTTGCAGAATGGGTAATCTTTTTTTAGAAATAAACATTTTTATTTATAGTTTTGGGTTCCAATTTTTATCCCTCTTTCCCTCCCTTCACTCCCCCCTTCCTGAGGTGGCAAACAATCAGATATGGGTTATACATATATGATTATATAAAACATACCATATTTTCATTTTGTACAAGAAAACTTGATTAAAAGAAACAAAATTAAAAGAAAGTAAAAAATAGCATGCTTCAGTCTGTTCCATTAATATCAGTTCTTTCTTTGGAGGTGGATAGTATGTTTCATCATTAGTCCTTTGGGATTGTCTTAGATCATTGTATTGTTGAGAATAGTCGAGTCATTCACAGTTCTTTATCAAATAATATTGCTGCTTCTATGTACAATGTTCTCTTGGCTCTGCTCACTTCATAATACATCCTTTTATATATGTCTTTCCAGGCCTTTCTGAAGTCACGTTGCTTGTTATTTTTTTTGTAGCAAAATAATATTCCATCACCATCACATACCATGTTTTGTTTAGCCATCCCCCAACTGATGGGCATTCCTTTGATTTCCAGTTCTTAGCTACCACAAAAAGAGCTGCTATAAATATTTTTGTACAAATATGGTTTATTCTCTTTTGGGGGGTGTCTTTGGGATATAAATCTAGCAATGGTATTGCTGGATCAAAGGGTATGCACAGTTCTATAGCCCTTTGAGCATAGTTCCAAATTGCTCTCCAGAATGGTTGGAACTTTTCACAACTCCACCAACAGTGGATTAGCATCCCAGCTTTCTGACATCCTCCCAACATCCAATATTTTCCATTTTGTTATATTTGCCAGTCTGATAGGTGTGAGGTGATACGTAAGAGTTGTTTTAATTTGCATTTCTCTGATCAGTAGTCATCTAGAGCATTTTTTTCATATGATTATAGATAGCTTTGATTTCTTTGTCTGAAAACTGCCTGTTCATATCCTTTGACAATTTATCAATTGGGGAGTAACTTGTATTTTTATAAATTTGACTCGGCAAATTTGTTAAAAAGAGAGCAATTTCCCAATTGACAGATGATCAAAAGACATGAAATTTTCAGATGAAATAATCAAAGTCACATATAACCATGTGAAAAAAATTCTCTAACACCATTGATTGGAGAGATTCAGGTCGAAAAAATTCTGGGTACTACCTCATACCTATTGAATTGGATAATAGGACAGCAGAGGAAAATGACAAATGTTGTGGGGGATATGGGGAAAATGAGACATTAAGATACTCTTGGTAAAGCTGTAAACTGATTCAAACAGTCTGTAGAGCAATTTTGAACTATGGCCAAAGGGCTATAAAATCATGTTTACTCTTTGACTTAGCAATACCAGTACAAGGTTGGTATCCTAAAAGATATTAAAAAAAGTTGAATTCAAAATTGGGGTGATGCCCATCAATTAGTGAATGGCTGAATAAATTGTGGAATGAGATTAGGATGGAACACTATTGTGCTGGAAGAAATGATGAGCAGGATGCTATCAGAAGGACTTATGAAAAATACAATCCATGTACAGAGAAAGAACTGATGGTATCTGAATACAAATTGAAGTATAAATTTTTTTGTTCCTCAATCTAAAATTTTTTGTCTGTTTTCCAGCCTGATTGATGTATAAATGTTTTGTATGACTACACATGTACAACATATTAAATTACTTGAGTTCTTAAGGGGTGGTGGGGAGGGAGGGAGGAAAAGAATTTGGAACACAAAGTTTTAAAAATCAATGTGAAATTTTGTTTAAACATGTAACTTGGGGAAAATTCTAAATAAATAAAGTGGTTTTAGTGGAAAAAAACATAAAATGTATATAAACCCACCAAAAAATTGACTCAGTTCTCTATATATTTGAGAAATGAGGCCTTTATCAGAGATTTTTGTTTCAAAAATTCTCTTCCAGTTTTTTACTTCCTTTGTAATCTTGACTACATTAGTTTTGTTTATGCAAAAGCTTTTTAATTTTATATAATTTAATTTTATAATTATTTAATTTTACATAACCAAAATGATCTATTTTACATTTATTTTCATTCTCTATATCTTCTTTGGTCATAAATTCTTCCCCGGCCATAAATCTGACAGATAAATGATTCTATACTCCATTAATTTTCTTACAATATCATCCTTTGTATGTAAATCATGTACCCATTTTGACCTTAATTTAGTATGTGGTATGAGATGTTGGTCTATACCGAGTTTCTACCATACTATTTTCCAGTTTTCCCAGCAGTTTTTGTCAAATAATGAGTTTTTGTTCCAAAAGCTTGGATCTTTGGGTTTATCATATACTAGATTACTATAGTAATTTATTATAGTGTAATTTCTATCTACAAAATGTGTAATCTTTAGTCTAGTCCTTTGTTTCCTTGGGTTTACTTAACAGAATGACACTGTGTTCAATTATTTCTGGGTCTTATTTGCCTAATTTGTATAATTAATAATTTTTTCTAAATTCAAACCAGAACCAAAGTGTTGAGGATTACTGCTTTATAATATAGTTTGAGGGGGCAGCTAGGTGGTGCAGTGGATAAAGCACCGGCCCTGGATTCAGGAGTACCTGAGTTCAAATCTGGCCTCAGACACTTGACACTTACTAGCTGTGTGACCTTGGGCAAGTCACTTAACTCCCATTGCCCCGCAAAAAGACAAAACAAAAAACAAACAAACAAAAAAACCAAAATAATATAGTTTGAGTGGCAGCTAGGTGGTACAGTTGACAGAGCACTGGCCCTCGAGTCAGGAGGACCTGAGTTCAAATCCAGCCTCAGACACTTGACACTTACTAGCTGCGTGACTTTGGGCAAGTCACTTAATCCTAAATGCCTCACTAAAAAAAAATAATACTATAGTTTGAGATCTTGTTTTTCTAAACCTACCTTCCTTTGTACTTTTTTCATTGACTTGAAGTTCTATACCTTTTGCTCCCCTAAATAATAAAAACAATTATATTTTGCCCAGTTCTTCTTAAACAATCTTCTGGTAATTTGCTATAACACTAAATTTATAAATTACTTTAGGTAGTGTTGTTATCTTTATCATATCAGTATAGCCCAACCATAAGGAGAGAATTTGGAACTAAAAATTTAAAGAAAAAGAATGTTAAAATTGTTTTTATATGTAATTACATGTAAAATAAATATTAAATAAAAACAAAATAATACAAAGACAACTAAAAAAAGAATCTAATAGCATTAAGTTGTGGTTGACAAGGTCTTCCTCATTTCCATGTGGAAACACTTGTGGTCAGCAGGTCAAGGTAAGGTGACTTACAATGTCTTGGGATTTCCATCTAGTCCAAAGGGTGCTAATCCCACATAGCATGTAAGCCTTTTTATGTTCTTGGGCAGTAGTAGTTAGGTAGATAGAGAACTGGGTCTAGAGTCAGGAAAATCTGAGTTCAAAAATGCATTGTTTCTCCCACAAGATAATCCTGACTGTTGTTTTTTTTTTCACAGTTGTCCCTCATGCATGGAATGGTCTCCACTTATAGCTCTTAGTTTCCCTGACCTCCTTTAAAAGTCAGTTGATATCTCATCTTCAGTGGAACATTTTTCCTGGTCTTACCTTCTCCCCTTCCCACTACAATCCTAGTACTTGCCCATTACAGTTACATTCCATTGTAGTGTATATCTTCTAGATGTACACAGTTGTCTTCCCCATTATGTGACCTCTTGAGGCAAGAGACTGCTTTTGCCTTCTTTTTGTATCCCCATTGTTTAGTGCAGTTACTGGCATATAGAAAGTGTTTAATAAATTCTTATTGCCTCACTGACTGATTTAGATTGGTCTAATGTTTCAAGTTTAGGACTGGAATGAAATGAGACAATTTCAGAACATCTAGGAGTTTAGCTGCAATAGGAAAAGGATATTCAGCAAGGACAAAACATTGATTCAGTTGGGTATAGTTTCTCTGCCTCAGTATTAGCCATTCTGGTCTGCTAGCCTAAGAGAGAAGCCCCTGACTCCTCATTTTCTGGCTTTTATATACTGGCCACCATGAAATTAAGTCAGTAGTATTAGTCATAATCCATAATAATGGAGCAGTTTGCCATTTTCTTCTACAGCTTATTGACAGATGAGCAAACTAAGGAAAACAGGGTTAAGCTCAGGATCACATAGTTAGTAAGTGTCTGAGGCCAGATTCCTGAGTTCATCAGGAAGAGGAGTCTTCCTGACTCTAAGCCCAATACTCTATCAATTGTGCCACATAGATGTCCTTCAATGATCTAGATCAATTCAAATACTTCTTAAGGAAAACTAAGCTAGCCTTCACAGGTAAGAGATTGGGGAAAGACAACCCAACCTATGTGTCATGACCGTGGGAATTATTATTCCTTCCACAAGGGAGTAGATGTTATTGAAATGATTACATAGTCTCACCTGAAAATCTGAACAAGCAATTTTTTTAAAGTGGCTATTTTGGTGAACCTTTCAGCTAAGCCAGTTTCACTGAATACATGGCTCCACTCATTCCACTTTCTTTTGACTGTAGTGTTGTATGGGGAAGCATACCTCAGAAACACTGGGGATGGCATTTTGTAATTGATTGATGCCTCTATGCTGGAAGTCCATTTGCTTCTTAAAACAATACTTCAATTGCCATCTCCCACAAACCTCCTCCTTTCCACCCCAGTATAATGCAGCAAAGATGTATCAGTGATATTCCATGAGCAAGTCAATATTTAGAAATAGCCAAACCTGGTACAGCTGTGAACTGATCCAACCATTCTGGAAAGCAATTTGGAACTATGCCCAAATGGTTGTAAAACTGTCTACACACTTCAAGCCAGCAATACCACTGCTAGTTCTATATCCCTGAAGACATCCAAAAAAAGGGAAAAAAGACCTATTTGTACAAAAATATTTGTAGCAGTTCTTTTTTGTGGTGACTAAGAAATGGAAATTGAAGGGATGCCCATCAATTGGAGAATGGTTAAACAAGCTGTGGTGTATAATTGTGATGGAATATTATTGTGCTATAAAATATGACAAGCAGGATGATTTCATAAAAACCTGGAGAAATTTACATGAACTTATACTAAAGGAAACACAACCAGAAGAGGGCAGAGCCAAGACAGCAGAGAAAAGGCAGTGACTTGCCTGAACTCTCCCCAAGACTCCAACAAACACCTTCAAATAATGCCATAAGAGTATTCCTGGAGCAGAAGAACCTGCAAAAAGGCAGGGAGAAGTAGTTTTCCAGCCAAAGATAACTTAGAAGGTCAATAGGAAAGGTGAGAGTGGAGTGCAGCCCAGCATAGGCCATACCAGCACAGACACAGACACAGCCACAGAAAACTAGGCCTTGAGAACCTCTGAATCAGCAGCAGAAGCAACTGCATCTGGAACTCAGCCCACAGAGGGTGAGGGGGTCGAACAATTGCCCAGAAGGAGATTACAGGGATATCTTTGTTAGCACTAAGACAGTACTCTGTTGTTTTGTCCATATTGGGATCCAGGTCAGTCTTGGGTAGCAGTCCTAGGGTGGGGGAGGAACACAAGAGCTTGCAGCCACAGTGAAGCAGGACTGTGTTCATAGTTCCAGGGAAGAAAAGCAGGCCTGTGGTTGCTTGCAGACCAGAGCACAGGCCAGGAGAGTAATAAACATACCTGTCCTTAAATCATACAACCTTGGGAGAACTAAAAACTTACAAATTCCCAGAAGTATCTCTGAAAACAGGTGAACAAAATCCTTGAAGCTTGGTGCAGTGTACTCTCCATCCTAGAAGCAGTGCCCCACATTAACAGAGTTAAAAGTCAAGAAATAAGTCAGGAAAATGAGCAAACAGAAAAAAATGTTGACCCCAGAAAGTTTCTATGGTGACAGGGAAGATCAAAATACACCCTCAGAGAAAGATGACAAAGTCAAAGCTCCTACATCCAAAGCTTCCAAGAAAAGTATGCATTGGTCTCAGGCCTTAAAAGGGCTCAAAAAGGACATTGAAAATAAAGTAAAAGAGGTAGAGGGAAAAATGGAAAGAGAAAAGAGAGTGATGCAAGAAAATCATGAAAAAAAGTCAACTACCTGGTAAAGGAGACACAAAAAAATACTGAAGAAAATAACACCTTAAAAAACAGACTAGGTCAAATGGCAAGAGAGGTACAAAAAGCCAATGAGGAAAAGAATGCCTTGAAAAGCCAAACTGGTCAAATGGAAAAGGAGGTACAAAATCTCTTTGAAGAAAATAACTCCTTAAAAATTAGGATTGAGCAAAAGGAAGCTAATGACTTTATGAGAAATTCAACAATAAAGCAAAACCAAAAAATGAAAAAATAGAAGGCAATGTGAAATGTCTCATTGGAAAAACAGCTGACCTGGAAAATAGATGCAGGAGAGATACTTTGAAAATGATTGAACTACCTGAAAGCCATGTTCAAAAAAAGAACCTAGACATCATCTTCCAAGAAATTGTCAGGGGAAATTGCCCTGATATCCTAGAAATAGAAGGTAAAATAGAAACTGAAAGAATCCACTGATAACCTCCTGAAAGAGATCCCAAAATGAAAACCTCCAGAGATATGATAGCCAAATTCCAGAACTCCCAGGTCAAGGAGAAAATATTGCATGCAGACAGAAAGAAACAATTCAAGTTTTGTGGAGCCACAGTTAGGATAGCACAAGATTTACCAGCTTCTACCTTAAAGGATCAGAGGGCTTGGAATAGGACATTCTGGAGGGCAAAGGAACTTGGATTACAAACTTGAATCATCTACTCACCCACCCCCCAAATTGAGTATAATCCTTTATGCAAAAAAATGGGAATTGAATGTAAGAGAGGACTTTCAGATATTCCTGATGAAAAGACCCGAGCTGAATAGAAAATCTGACTTTCAAATACAAGACTCTAGAGAAGCATAAAAAGGTAAACAGGGAAAAGAAAGCATAAGGGATATTAAAAGTTTAAACTGTTTATATTCCTACATGGGAAGATGATACATGTGACTCCTAAGAACTTTTTCATTATTAGGGCAGGTGGAAGGAGTATATTTAGACAGAGGGGACTGGTACGAGTTGAATAAGAAGGGATGATGTCTTTAAAAAATAAAATTAAAGAGTGAGAGAGGAATGCACAGGGAGAAAGTGAAAGGGAGACATGGAATGGAGTAAAGTATCTCACATAAAAGAAGCAAGGAAAAGCTTACACAGTAGAGGGAAGATGGGGGAGGTACTGGGGAGTGAGGGAACCTTATTCTCATCAGAATTGGCTCAAAGAGGGAGTAACATACACACTCAATTGGATATAGTAATCTGTATTACCCTGCAGGAAAGTAGGAGGGGAAGGGGATAAGGGGGGAAGGGTGAAAGAAGGGAGGGCAGAGTGGAGAGGGGGTAGTCAGAAGCAAAACACCTTTGAGGAGGGAAAGGGCAAAAGGAGATTGAGAATAGAATAAATGCCATGGGGAGGGAATAGGATGGAAGGAAATGCAGTTAGCAATAGTAACTGTTAAAAAATTTTGAAGAAAATTTGTCTGATAAAGTCCTCATTTCTCAAACACATAGAGAACTGAGTCAAAGTTGTTAAAATAAGAGCTCTTCCCCAATTGAAAAATGATCAAAAGATACAAACAATTTTCAGATGAAGTAATCAAAGCTATCTACATCCATATGGAAAAAAACATGCTCTAACTCGTTATTGATTAGAAAGATGCAACTCAAAACAATTCTGGGTTACTACCTCATACCTAGTGGATTGGATAATAGGACAGCAGAGAAAAATGACAAATATTGTAGGGGATATGGGGAAAATGAGACATTGATACACTCTTGGTAAAGTTGTAAACTGATTCAAACAGTCTATAGAGCAATTTGGAACTATAGCTATGGGGCTATAAAACCATGCATACTCTTTGACCTAGTAATACCACTACTAGGTCAGTATCCAAAAAGATATAAAAAAGAAAAAGTTAAAGACCTATATGTACAAAAAATGTTATGGCAGCCCTTTTCTAGTGCAAAGACTTTGAAACTGAGAAGAAGCCCATCAATTGGGAAATGGCTGAAGAAATTGTGGGATGAGCAGGATGCTCTCAGAAAAACCTACAAAGACTTACATGAGTTGTTGCAAAGTGAAATGTACTGTGTACAAGATTATCAGCTGTGAATAATTTAGCTATTCTCAGCAATACAATGATCCAAGACAACTTTGAAGTAATTATGAAAAATATGATCCATCTCCAGAGAAAGAACTGATGGTATCTGAATACAGTTTGAAGCATATAGTTTTAGTTTCTTTTTCTTAATTTCTTTTTCTGTTTTCTTTCACAACCTAATATGGAAATTTTTGTGTGACTACACATGTATAACTTACATTGAATTACTTGTGTTCTTACAGTGGGCAGGGTGGGGGAGAAGGGGGTAGGAAGAGAATTTGGAACACAAAATTTTAAAAATTGATGTTAAAATTGGTTTTACATGTAATTGGGGGAAAATAAAATTCTAAAAAAAATAATAGAACAAGGGGCCGCTAGGTGGCACAGTGGATAAAGCACTGGCCTTGGATTCAGGAGGACCTGAGTTCAAATCTGGCCTCAGACACATGACACTTACTGGCTGTGTGAACCTGGGCAAGTAACTTAACCCCAATTGCCTCACCAAAAAAAAAAAAAAAAGAACAATAAAAAATTGTATATAAATGAAAAAAATAAACAAAACCAACCAGGAGAATATTTTACACAGTAACAGTTATATAGTTCGATGAAGAACTGTGAATGATTTAGCTATTCTCAGTAATATAATGGTCTAAGACAATCCCAGAGGACTAATGATGAAGCATACTATCTGCCTCCAGAGAAAGAACTGATATTGTCTGAATACAGATTGAAACATGCTATTCTCTCTCTCTCTCTCTCTCTCTCTCTCTCTCTCTTTCTTTTTCTTTTGAGACTTCTTATACAAAATGATTAATATGGAAATGTTTTACAAGATTACACATGTATAACCTATATCTGATTGCTTATTAAATTGGGGAGGGAGGGAAAGACAGAATTTGGAACTCAAAACTTTCTAAAAAATTGTTTTAATATGTATTTGGGGGAAAATTCAGCATATTACATTTTAAAAAAAAGAAATACCAGGGGCATCTAGGTGGCACAGTGGATAAAGCACTAGTTCTAGATTCAGGAGGACCTGAGTTCAAATCCAGATTTAGACACTTGACACACTTACTAGCTGTGTGACCCGAGCAGCAAGTCACTTAACCCTCATTGCACGAAGGAAGGAAGGAAGGAAGGAAGGAAGGAAGGAAGGAAGGAAGGAAGGAAGGAAGGAAGGAAGGAAGGAAGGAAGGAAGGAAGGAAGGAAGGAAGAAAGAAAGAAAGAAAGAAAGAAAGAAAGAAAGAAAGAAAGAAAGAAAGAAAGAAAGAAAGAAAGAAAGAAAGAAAGAAAGAAAGAAAGAAAGAAAGAAAGAAAGAAAGACACCTGGGCATGCCCATATTTTTATATAGTTGCAGGGTAAAATAATCATAACCCTCAATTTTTAAAATCAACTGTTGAGGAATATTAATTATCTTGACATTTATTCCTCAAAATAATACAGCTGACAATGACGAGTATTATAATTTGTTTGTGATGTCCAGTTCTGTTACACTTGGATACAGCTCCCATTGTAGGCTGCCTCTATGCATGACTTGCACTGTGATATAATTCATGAGTGATACAAAATGAGGCCCTTTGAGATTGTTGGCATTCATCATCATCAAAGGTTTACTTAGTGCACCATGCAGACCCCTGTAGCCTGCCTTTGAGAAGTTACATAGAACTACAGCTTTTTTCCCAAAGGCCTTCTTTATGATATAAGGCAGAAAGACAACACCCACTTGCACACTCATAATTTACCTGTCATTAATAATGAAAAATGATTCATGTGAATAGGCTGGAGTTTAAAACTAAAATTTGTTGCCTAGTCAAGCCATCAGTTTTGATGAAATAATGCCAGTTGCTAGCTTTGTCAAAGATGGGAGCCTTGTGTCAGGATGACATAGCGATTTTGCTTTTGGTACATTCATCTAATAGGACTTGCATACATACAGCTTTAGTTTTCATCCACAAGGCTGCTGTGCTGCCTGCCCTCTGGCTAGCCTCCTCATCTGCCTCCCACCAGAGTCTTGAACTCTTAGCCTATGACACTGGTCTTTGATCAGTGAGCTTTTGCCCTATCATTCCAGGAACTAGGCCCTCACATCACTTTTTATTAATCTACACACCCTGATATTGCATATGTACCTGCCCTTCCCCCCCCCCAGCTCTCTTTTATGTATTGTTTGCCCCTAATTAGAATATAACCACCTAGTAGGCAGAAATGCTTTTGCTTACTTATATAGTCAGCCCTGGAACATAATATTTAATAAATGCTCTTTTTGTCTGGCTGTCCATCCCTACATCTATTTAGGAAATTCTTGTTAGATGGATTTCTCATATTTTTCTCACTTTCTTCTGATTCAAAAGCAAAATGAGAATATTTCACTTTTCAATGATCCCCCTAAGGAAGGGAATCAGAGGGAGAAAAAGTTAGATTAGAGCACTAACATGTTTTCTAAATCTGAGGTCAAGTAAATATATAAGAATTTTTTCCATGGACACTTACTTATGGCCATGGTCACTCACTGCTGCTACATGTTTTACCTTTAAAACATCGGTCACTGTGGGAAGGGCTGGCAGAATATGTCCATGAAAGGGCTAAAACCCAGCTCTGCAAATGCTCCAATGTCCAAGTTCAAATGCTAATAATATTACTTTGCCAATCAGCTACATTCTCTCTTCTCAACATTTTTAGACCTAAATGAACAGTCAATGGCAGAAGAGTAATCACAATTTCCAGGTGATGAATCATTTTTTTGTTTGTTTGTTTGTTTTGGGGGGGGGTTTTTGCAGGGCATTGGGGGTCACAGAGCCAGGGTCACACAGCTAGTAAGTGTCAAGTGTCTGAGGCCAGATTTGAACTCAGGTATGCCTGAATCCAGGGCCGGTGCTTTGTCCACTGCACCACCTAGTCGACCCCCAGTTGATGAATCTTGATGGAGAGACATTAGGAATTTACTTAAACTGATAATAAGGCTGAACACATGTAACACTAATACTTTCCTTATTCAAATTACCAAAAACTCCTATAAAATAATTCTATCTGTAAAAGGTCTCTCCTTTCCAAAGGGTAGAAGAGTATAAAATAAAGGGAATGTATTAAATGATCTCTAATTCTGCTTCTGAAACCATCTGACCCTATGAAACGAGTAACAGAACTGGTTTTGAAGGCAAGCAAACTCAATATAAGTGAATGGTTGGGGGCAGCTAGGTGGCACAGTGGATAAAGCACTGGTCCTGGATTCAGGAGGACCTGAGTTCAAATCTGGCCTCAGATGCTTGACACTGGCTGTGTGACCCTGTGCAAGTCACTTACGCCTCATTGCTCTGCCCCCCTCCAAATATGTGTGTGTGTGTGTGTGTGTGTGAATGGCATCAATTAGATAAGAAAACTAATATGATCTTAGGTTGAATTAAGATTAAAATAATGGTAATGATAACTAACAGCATTTGGGAAGCTAGGTGAAATAGTGGATAGAGTGTTGGGTACTTAGTCAGGAAGACTAATCTTCTCGAGTTCAAATCTGGCCTCCGACACTTATTAGCTGTGTGACCAGTGCAAGTCACTTAACCCTGTTGGCCTCAGTTTCCTCATCTGTAAAATGAGCTGGAGAAGGAAATGGGAAATCACTCCAATATCTTTGCCAAAATAAAACCCCTCCAAGACTCATCTCAGGAGCCACAATGGCGGAGGAAAGGCAGTGAGCTTTCCAACTCATGACAAGATTGCTCCAAAAAACATCCAAATAATGCCATAGGACAATGCTTGGAGCAGCAAAACCCACAGAAGAATGTGCTGAAATCATCTTCTAACCAAGAACGGCTTGGAAGGTCAGAAGTAGGGAGCTGCTGTGCTGAGACAGGAGTGGAGCCCAACCCCACAGTCACCCTGACACAGATCCAGTCCCACAAAGGCTTCACCAGAGAAGAAGACCCCCAGAGCCTCTGAATCAGCTAAAGCGCCTGTGTCATCTGGAACTAAGCTCACAGCCTGGTGAGAGGGCTGAGCCCTGGGCAGGAGGGAGACTACAAGGGTTTATGCTGGTGTTGAGGCAGAACTTGTGTTTTTCACTCCCGCTGGGAACCAGGAGGTAGGCTTGAGTAGCTGTGGCCCAGATGGGGGAGGGGCACAGGCTTGTCAGAGCTGACAACCAAAAAACACAAAGCTGGTTGATTAGCAAGTTGGTCTGGGGTCATCTTGGGAGCAGGGAACAGGCCAGGCAAGTGAAGAACCTGCTCCTCCTTAAATCATACCACCTGGGACCTTCTGAAGCTTGGGATAGTGCAGCCTGGAAACAGTGCCCCACTTTAAGGAGCTAAAAGGTAAGTAAAAGAAAGGCAAGATGAGCAGACAGAGAAAGGTAAGGATGATAGAAAGTTTCTTTATTGATGAGGAAGATGAAGGTGTACCCTCAAAGGAAGATGTCAACATCAGGACCCCTATATCTAAAGCTTCCAAGAAAAATATGAATTGATCTCAGGCCATAGAGGTGCTCAAAAAGGACTTTGAACATAAAGTTAGAGAGGTAGAGGAAAAAATGGAAAGAGAAATGAGGGTGATGCAGGAAAAACATGAGAAAAAAGTCAACAGCTTGAAAAGCCAAATTGGCCAAATGGAAAAGGAGGTATAAAAGTTCTCTGATGAAAATAATTGCCTAAGAATTAGGAATGAACAAATGGAAGCTAGTGACTTTATGAGAAAACAAGACAAAATAAAACAAATCCAAATGAATAAAAAAATAGAGGGAAATGTGAAATATCTTCTTGGAAAAACTGCTGACCTGGAAAGTCCAGGAGAGATCATGTGAGAATTATTGGTCTACCTGAAATCCATGATCAAGGAAAGAGCTTAGACATCATCTTCCAAGATATTCTCAGGGAAAATTGCAAATATTCTAGAAGCAGAAGGTAAAATAGAAATTGAAAGAATCCACTAATCACCTCCTGAAAGAGATCCCAAAAGGAAAAGTCCTAGGAATATTATAGTCAAACTCCAGAGCTCCCAGGTCAAGGAGAAAATATTACAAACTGCCAAAAAGAAAGAATTCAAGTACTGTGGAGCCCCAGTCAAGATAGCACATGATCTAGCAGCTTCTACATTAAAGGATCTGAGGGCATGGAATATGATATTCCAGAGTGCAAAGGAATTGGGATTACAACCAAGAATCATGTATCCAGTAAAACTGAGGAAAAAAAGTGGAACTTCAATGAAAAAGAGGACTTTCAGGTATTTTTTATGAAAACTGAACTGAATGGAAAATTTGACTTTCAAATACAAGACCCTAGAGAACCATAAAAAATTGGTGGTGGGGGACATACCTGAGGTTGTGCAGTCTTGTGTCTGAGGCCAGGTTTTGGCTGGGATCTCCCTGGATCCAGGGTGGATGCTTTGTCTACTGTGTCACCTATCTGCCCCATGATGACATCTTTAGGGTTAACTTGACGGGTGAGGGGAATGCACTGGGGAAGGGGGAAGGGCAGAGGTAGTGTGGGGTAAAGTCCTACATAAAAGAAACAGGAAAGGGCTTATGGAGTGGGGGAAGAAATGGGGGAGGAGCAGGGCAGTAAATGAATTTTACACTCATCAGAAAAGGCTCAAAGACCTTAAACTCATCAGAGTTGGCTCAAGGAGGGATTAACAAACACACCCAATTGGGTGGAGAAATCTATTTAATCTGGGCAATAAATGAGCCTAACACTCATCAGGATTGACTCAAAGACCTCAATCTCATCAGAATTGGCTCAAGGAGGAAATAACATACACACTCAATTGGGTGGAGTAATCTCTCTAGCCCTTCAGGAAAATAGGAGGGGGAGAGGATAAAGAGAGAGGGGCAAAAGAAAGGAGGGCAGATTGGGGGAGAGGACAGACAGAAGAGAATCCCTTTTGAAGAGGGATAGGAAGAAAGAAGATGAATAATAGAATAAATATCATGGGGAAGGGAATAGGATGGAAGGAAACAGTTAACAATATAGTAATTATTTAAAAGAGAAAAGGGGGGGAAATTGTACAAAAATATTTATAGCGACTCTGTTGTGGCTAAGAATTGGGAATCAAGGGAATGTCCATCAATTGAGGAATGACTGAAGAAGCTGTGGTGGCATATGATTGTAGTGGAATGGTATTGTGCTATAGGAAATGACAAACAGGATGATCCCAGAAAAACCTGGAAAGACTCATATGAACTGATGTATAGTGAAGTGAGCAGAACTGGGAAGACATTGTGCATAGTGACAGCAGTATTGTTGGATGAGCAATTGTGAATGACTTAACTACTCTCAGCAATACAATGATCCAAGACAATCCCAAAGGACTAATGATGAAGTGTACTATCCACCCCCATAGAAAGAACTGATATAACAAGCACTTGTGGATTGTACATATATAACCTGGTTACTGTCTTGTGGAGGGGGGAAGAAAGGGAGGGAGTGAAAAAAATTTGGAACTCTAAATCTTAAGAAAATGAATGTTGAAAACTACCCTTACATGTAACTGGAAAAAAATTAAATAAATGTTTGTTGCCCAAAACCAACAACAACAAAAACTCCAAATGGTCTCAAGAAGAGTTGGACACAACTGAAATGACTCAATAACATTGATGTAACACCTTCTGCTTTGTAGAAAACTTTACAAATACTATCTCATTTTACCTTCATCTCACAACAACCCTGGGAGGTAGGTACTATTATTATCCACATTTTACAGAGGAGAGGACTGAGGCAGACAGAGGTTAAGTAACTTGCCCAAGGTCACAGAGATAATGATTGTCTGAGGCCAGATTTGAACTCGGGTTTGAAGCACACTTAAAAGGAAACGTCTAAGCTGGTGAACATCCAGAGGAAGGCTTTGGGAATGGTGAAGGGCTTTGAACCCATGCCATAGGAGGGCTCTGTTAAGGAACTCTTGATGTTAGGCTGGGAAAGAAAAAAAACAACCTGGGGGGAATATGGCATTATATTTAAATGCTTTAAATGTCATAGTCTAGATGAGGGATCAGATCTCTTCTGTGTGGCCCCAAAAGACAAAGTTAAGGAAAAATTGTTGGAAGTAGTAAAGAAGCAAATAGAAGCTTGATATAAAGAGAAACTTCCTAAAAATTAGAGCTATCCAAATGTGCAATGTCTGTCTCACAATGTAGTTAAGTCACCAAACACTCATTAAGCTCCTACTATGTGCCGGGCATTGTCCAAAGTGCTGGGGATACAGAGAAAACAAAAATAGTCTGCCCTCAAGGAGTTCATAATCTAACACAGGAGACAACACACAAACAAATATATACAAACAAGATGTATCCAGGATAAATTGGAGGTAATTATCAAGAGGAAAGCCCTTGAATTAAGGAGGATGCAGAAATGGCTTTTTGAAGGCTCAGGATTTCAGTTGAAACTTGAGGTAAGCCAGGGGAGCAAGAGGCAGTGAAAAGGAAGCAAAGCATTTCAGGCATGGGGGATAGTCAGTGAAAGTGCAAGATGCTGGCAGATGGAGTGTCCTGTGTGAGGGACAGCAAGGAGGCCAGTGTCACCGGATCACAGAGTATGTGGAGATGAGAAAGGTCTAAGTGAGATTCCCTCACTAGAGTGAAAGTCTGGATAACTATGTTCAGGCACATTTTTTTTCAGGTTGGGATTGGACATTGAAGTTCTTTTCCAACTATGAAATGCTATGATTTTATGAAGTGATTTGGTTAGGAGCACACAACTTATTAGTGACAAGACCATAACCAGAAAAAAATCAGCTTCTCTGTTTCATTTTCTCAGGATTAGTCAGTAAGTCTGCATGGCTTAGGTGCAAACCTTGCTGAAAGCAATGGACTGAAAGACTTTGTAGCAGACTCCTAGAGCTCAAACCCCCACATAGCACTGGCTTTCACAAGTTGGGGTCCTAAGAGGCTAAATGACCATTCACATCAAGGTTCTAGGGATCACTCTAAAGGCCTGGGGTTTCTTTCTTTCCTTCTTTTTTTTTTTTTTTTTTTTTTGGTGAGGCAATTGGGGTTAAGTGACTTGCCTAGGGTCATACAGCTAGTAATTGTTAAGTGTCTGAGGCCGGATTTGAACTCAGGTCCTCCTGAATCCAGGGCTGGTGCTCTATCCACTGCACCACCTAGCCGCCCCCAAGACCTGGGGTTTCTAATATTGTTGCTCCTGGATCTCCATCAGGGTTCTCACCATCACAAATCAACTACTTGACTCTATTAGCTTTCAGGAAAAACGGATATTGAGAAGGTATAGCAAAAACAGTTCTAAAACATTCATCCCACACTAGGGGGACACTCCTTTTTTACTTATAAGGTCCCTAGGGAGAATAGATCCAAACTCAAAGAATAATAGTAGTGAGGCATAATTTTAGGGAAAGCGTGTGGTGAAGGCGTATTCACAATCCTGTCCTACAAATAGGTTTTCCCCCCCTCTTTTTGGAGACTTTACCAAGTTTTCCTTAAATGTTGCTCCATCCTGGGTAGGATCCCTGCTTCTCTTAAGTTCATAGTCAGTACCTCTCCCTCAAACTGATGCCATCCTTGGATGATAGTCATTATTTAACTGTAGTTGCTTCCACTGTATTTAGCTATCATTATGTCTGGTTGCCAATGGGACCTCTGATGAGACCTGTGGCTCTTCTGAACTTGAGGTCTCTGCCTGAACATGTATATCTCACCTCATTTGCTAAAGATCAAAACATTAAAGTCCAGAGACACTCACACATTCACAACCAACATGGCCAGGTTGAAGAAAAGGCAACTAACCATCTTCCTGCCCAATTCTCAGAGGCTTCTCAAAGTAGTCCTACCTTCTTGAAGCTCCAAAGGAAGGAAAGCATTATAGAGAAGAGCGACTTCTTTTACATATTCATTTCTGGTACAGTAACTTGAGTTATCAGTTCTTCCAGTTCCACAACCAATCAGAAGACCCTACCGTCACATGGCATGAGCCCCTCAATCACACATATAGCCTAGAAACTGGATCCCCTATATTTTTACCTACTCACGTGAACTGAAACCAGACTAAAACTCCTCTCAAATCCCATAGGCCATCTAGCCCACACACTCTACAAACTTTAAAGATTTCTTTTAGTCCTAGAATACAAGATCTCCCATTTTTCAACTTATATCTCTTTACCTTCTCAGGAAAAGAAGATGATAAACCTCTGTGTACCATCCCTCTCCACCTATTTTTCCTCATTCATTCTAAAGGGACTATTTAAACTCTCACCTCTTCTATACGCATGGAAACAGAAGACCTGGGTTAAGTCCCACATCTAATAATTGCTACATGACAAACCACTTAATCTCTTGTTCTGTTTCTTCATCTTTCAAATAGGGATAATATGTTTACCTCCTACCAAAGGATCATACTCTCATAGATCCAGAGTTGGAAGAGGCCTCAGATGCCTTCTAAGGCAACCCTAATCCAACCCTGCGCATTTTATGGTAGAGGAATCTGAGGACCAGGGAGATAAGGTCACACAGGCCTTAAAGGTCAAATATAGGATATGAATCTAGATCTGACTCCAGGGCAAGTGTTCTTTACACTGTACTACACTGTGTCCCTTAAGCATGGCTGTGAAGTAATTAACTATAATACTTTATATTCTTATTGATGTTCAGTTGTTTCAGTCATGACCCCATTTGGGATTTTCTTGGCAAAGATACTAAAGTGATTTGCTACTTCCTTCTCCAGTTAATTTTATAGATGAGGAAACTAAAGCAAACAGGGTTAAGTGACTTGCCCAGGGTCACATAGCTAGTAAGTGTCTGAGGCCAGATTTGAACTCCCAAAGATGAGTCTTCCTGCCTCCAGGCCTGGTGCTCTATCCACCATGCCAACTAACTGCAATATAACCATAAGCTATTATTGTGATTGGAATAATGGCATTAATATTACCTAGACTTGATGTATTGTTGTTTTTGCTAAACCATTTTTCTCCTTAAAAAAAATCTTTGTTACACAATGAATGGATAGCTTACTTGTTATGGGAGAGAAAGAGGAATATGTTTGAAAATGTGATATTAAAATGGAAGTTACTAATGCAAGTGTTTTAAAGGCAGTTAAAGAAAAATAAACTATTTGTGTTATATACCTTATGAGGGGACAACTAGGTGGCACAGTGGATAAAATCACCAGCCCTGGATTCAGGAGTACCTAAGTTCAAATCCAGCCTCAGACACTTACTAGCTGTGTGACCATGGACAAGTCACTTAACCCTCATTGCCCTGCAAAAAGGAAAAAATAAAAATATATACCTCATGATGATAAAATGATGCAATCTATGTGGAAATGTAAACTATAATAAGCTATCCAAATATCAAATAGCTCTAGCCAAAAATGATTATACAAAGCATATCACTTCATTATTCAATATATTCTCTTTTGTTGTCCTATAATTGTTTGGTGGTACGTGTTAGTCTTATCTCCCCAAATAATTTGTAAGCTCTTTGAAGGCAGGGAGTATGCCACAGTCTTTTCTACTTACCACTACATCCATGCCTATTCCCCACTTTCCTCTTCAGCACTTAAACCAGTACTAGCTATGATTGGCTATTCAATAAGGATTTGCCATTTTGAATTTCTTTTAGAATAATCTGGTTGACAAAGATTTTCTGGTTTCCAAGAGATGAGGGGAGACAAGCTATTCCCACCTTGATGGGAGAGTTAATCATGATCTAACGTAGGGTTTCCAGGGGTCATATTTCTTAGGCTGCAGAATCCACTGGAAAACCCTTTCCACTAGGCCCTTTGCTCTTCCTTGGTTTGAGGCTTGGCCTAATCAAAATTTAATATGTCACCATTAGTTTTACTACTCCTGTTCATTGGCTCCCATTCTTTCTCTCTTTAGGTTTAAGGATACCAGGGGATAGTTTAGTTTCATAAATTCTTACACTGGCTTCCCTCTTCCTGTTCATTACCCACTTCTCAGATAGTTATCATCATGATACGATGACTTACACATTATAGGTGATACCACTTACCCATTATAGGTGACAGTATTGTGGGAGACTTATGTTGTACTTTTCCTTTAAGTAGTAATATTTATTTATAACTAATCCCTTTTAGAAAGTGTAAGCACTTGCACATTATAATAGCAACTTTATAAATCAATAAGAAAAACCAGTGTAATAGTTTTTCCAATGAACACCCTAAGTCAGATTAAAAACAACAAAGAACAAAACCCTCAGTCCTATTTCCAAAAGGGCACAGTATAAAAAAAAATTTGACCCAATAAAAGAGCAGCTGTGTAGAATCTCTTTTCCTACCAACTCTACTAAATAGTGATTCATAAAAACAGGCACTAATGAATAGCTGTTAAACTTAAAGATCTATGCAGACAATAAATTGTAGGTATGGCAGTGAGATTTCCATTACAAGTATATTTATCATTGAACTCAATCCTTGCAAAAAGGGGCCATAGAAACTCAATATCCCTCTTTACTTGCAGAATACTTAAAGCTTGGAAAATACCCAAATAGTCTAACAGTCTTTCTCTCTCTGCTAAAGCTTGTGGGCTCTCTAAGCATCACAGCTGCAGCTTATAAGATATGTGTCCTTCACCTGGAGCTGCATGGCAGTAAGTCAGAGACTTGCACAGAGAAAGATATTGTGCCCTAGAGCTAAAGAATAATTGGGAATTCTGGGGTCCTACTCCCAGCTCTCCTATTTATTGGTTTGGATCCATATGCACAGCACCTAATTTCCCAGCAACCTCCATTTTCTCAGTGGAGAAGGCAGCCCCCATTTTCTACCACTTTGCATTTTGCATTCCCACTCATTTAATACTGTCTAATAAACCTCTCCATCTTTTTCTTCACTCATTCCATTTGTTAAGTAGTATCTGTGCACATCATGCAGCTTGCAGAATCATCTGCAAATCAGAACACCTGGAGAACCTCATCATCCACAGGGATTCCTTCTTCAATTTAGAATCTGCACTAGATCTCCTCTATCACAGTGAAAAACATTTTGGGTGAGCAGATTATCTCTCTGCATTATGCCTTGTCTGATGTTTATGGTCAGAGGGCTCTCAATGGGAGCGTTTCTGTTGTTTTATCTCTCAAGGACTCCTGAATGTTTTTAATGTGTGGGTGGGAAAATTACTATTTGATGTTGTTCTAGAAAAGCTAACTGGCAACAAGAAAATAAAAATTCGAGGTATAAAGGTCAGTAAAGAGAAGACAAAATTAACCCTCTTTGCAGACAGCGTGCTAATGTTCTTGGAATAACCCAGAGATTCAATGAAGAAACTAATTGAGCTGATTAACAACTTCAGTAAAGTAGCAGAACACAAAATCATTAGCATTTCTATGGCATTAACAAGAACAAGGAATAAACAATAAGATAAATTTATTCAAAATAGCTTTAAGATTCATAAACTATCTGGCAGTTTACCTACCAAGATGTGCTTAGGACTTACATGAATACAACTACTCCTTAGTGAATAACTGGAAAGAAATAAGTTTGTAGATGTAGACAGATGAATAGAGTAAAACTTATAATACTACCTGAAACAATGTACAGATTTACTTTTGTTCTAATCAAATTATCAACAGGATGCCTTGTAAAACTAGACAAAATAAAACTAATTTGAAGGAATAAAACACCTAAAAACTTAAGGAAAATAATAGGGAAAAAGAACAAATGCAAGGGTCATGGCAATAGCAGATAATTATCAGTAGTTATTGAAACAATTTAATACTGACTAAAACCTTGAAAAGTACTTGTGCGGAGTAGAGAAGATAAGGAAGAAACAGAGGCAAAAAAAAAGTGTTTGATAAACTCAAGAACATAATTTTCTAGTTCGGCCTTCCTTTTTGATAAGAATTGCCAGGGAAGCTGCAAAGCAGTTTAGCAGAAATTAGTTTTAGGCAAACTCTTATACTTTATAACACAATAAGTTCGAAATGAATACATAGCCTGAATATATAAGGCCACATAATAATTTTTTTCAGAGAACAAATACAGATTGAGTAGAATTCTTAACCAAGGCAATGACAGATACCACTAAAGATAAAAAAACACAATTTCAATTACTTACATTAAAAAAAAATTAGCGTGAATAAAATCAATGGAAAGAATATAAGAGAAACTATCCAGTGGGAGAAAAAAAATGTTTGCATCAAAAAACACTAATAAAGACTGATATCCAAACAATATTGGGAATTAACACAGACCTATAATCTCAAGAGCCAATTCTTAGTAGATAAAGGATTAAAAATATGAGCAATGGGGCAGCTAGGTGGTGCAGTGGATGGAGCACCCGCCCTGGAGTCAGGAGGACCTGAGTTCAAATCTGGCCTCAGACACTTAATACTTACTAGCTGTGTGACCCTGGGCAAGTCACTTAACCCCAATTGCCTCACAAAAAACAAGTGAGCAATTAGTTTTCAGAAGAAATTATAAACTACAAAATACATTTACCAATTACTAATAGGAAGAGGAATGTACATCGAACAATTGGGAGGTTTCACTTCATAATGTGGAAATGGTAAGGATTACCAAAAATGGGAAGAATCTATATTGAAGGGGTGGGAACTATTGTAGAAACTGATTTGGAATTATTCAAGAGAAGTGATTAAATTGTTCATTCCTTTTTACACAGTGACCCCTCTACTGGGGATATATTCCCAACAAAAGAAACAAAGGTCAAGCATGTAGCAAAATATTCATAATAGCACTTTTTTGTGACATCAATACCTGAAAACAATATGGGTACTCATCAGTTGAGGAATGGCTAAACCTCCTTAGTATATTAATGTAATCAATTATTATTGTACGGTGAGTAATGGTGACTAACAGAAATTCAGAGAAACATGGGAAGATTTACACGAACCAATGCAGAGTGAAATAAATTGACCCTGTCCCTCAAATATACAAAATTACTACAGAAATGTTAATGAAAAACTTCAGTTTGAGTAATTAAGAAGATAATGATTGCTTTGAAGAACAAATAATGAAATATGGCAGAGAAGTAAGAAACTATTAGGGCAGAATATTGAATATAACATCAGATGTGGTCATTTTGCTGGGTGTTTGTGCATAATTTTTTTCTTTGTTGTGATGGATGATTCATTCTGGAGGTGGAGGGAGAGGCTTGTTTTTCCACCCCAAATGACATTGACATAAACAAAACAAAGCACCAATAATATGCTCTAAAAAAGAAGGAGGCTGGGGAATCTCCAATTCAGATAGAATGTAGATTCTAAGATGTAAACTAAACTTCAGTGGGGAGGAGCTGAGGAGCATACCAAAGGGAATATGACTAGAAGCATGTTAGCTGACAAAAGCTGAAGTAGTGCGTGGACCTAAATGATTAATTTGCTTTTATTCTTTCAAATTGATTGAGGACAGTAGATTCTCTTCTCTTTTTATGTTCTTGGTGGGAAAAGATCTTGTCTTGGCCCTTTCTCTTCTCTCTGATAGATGCTTGGTAAGCTCTAGTGTGACTAGGACAGATATCAATTAGTAATCCATTGTCCTTTTCCTTTCTAAAATACTTGTATGTTTCCTATTAAGGACTTAACAACATTTTTTCATTATATAGGAGTTATTTTTGATGGATTTATATTTTCATATAAAATGGACTACTGGGTTATTTCCTCTAATAAATTACAGGTTATCATAGGAATGCTAGTTACTCCAATGTATACGTTATCATAAAAATGTTGGTTAACCCAGTATTCCCATGAATCTGTGGTCCCATCTATATAATTTTGATATTGCATTTATACTAGCAAAACACACATGTGCTATCTCTGTCCAGCAGTCATTTCTCCATTTGTGTTTTTTTTTCTATATGTATATTTCTCTGATATCTTTCACAATTCTTGAGTAATTCATTATTTTAATATTTTATAGCATACTATACATTTCCCCATTTTCCTTTAAGCAAAACTTAACTGTAACTATTTTGAGACCATGTTATACCACTACTCAATTTAAAAAAAAAATCTTTGGAAAAATACTGATGTTAAAAATATGAGATGCTAAAGACATCTGGGTGGCTCAATGGATAGAGCACAAGTCAGTAAGATCCAAGTTCAAATTTGATCTCTGACACTTACTAGCTGTGTGTACCTGGGCTTGCTATTTGATGTCTGCCTCAGTTCTCTCAACTGTAAAATGGGGAAAATTATAACACCTTCCTCATAGGGTTTTTGTGAGGATGAAATGAGATAATATTTATAGAGTGCTTCACATTGTACCTGGGCACTTAGTGATCACCTACATAGTGATGTGCCTTCTAAGGTCATTCCAGCTATGATTCCCCAATATTTCTGAGCCCACTATTCTTTCCAGTTTTACCCTGTCCTTTTTCTTACATAAATATAAGCTTCTTTCTACGAGGAATATGGTGGAGCATTGTGATGGCCGTAGCATCTTCTTTCAGATTTTTGTAGTTGTTGTTGCTGTTACCATGGGATTTATGACTTGCTGTTTCTTTCTTGTACAGGCTACCACATGGTGCCCAACTCTGGCTCTGATTTTAAAGGCAGTAATTAAGCCCTTGAAAGTTATGATGCCAAAAGCTGTTGTGCAATCCTATTGGAGGACTGTAAATCTTTATCCTTTCCTCCCTTGGGGCTCTTTCCCAGAAGCTGTCAAAGGCAACTCCATGTTTATGTGAGAGTCTCTTGACGCTTTACACTCATTGAGAAGAAATTAAGTCAAAGAGCATTCAGTGAAAATGGCAGGGTAATTAAATGAATTGTGCTGTCTGTGTCCCTCAATTTAAACTCCAATGAAGGCTCAAACACATTAGAACAAGGGCTATGGGGCCTCTCTCTAAGCCACCACCCTCCCAACCTCCCTACTGGGATTGGGTTATTGAGTGTTTTGTGAGTTTGTCCTTTTGGACTAAAAGATCTGATCCTGGGGCACTCACTAGGTGCCAAATTCTAGTCTCCTTTGGTTAGAATTCTAAGTCCACTGAGCTCAAATACACAAGAATTAAGATGCTCTTATGTCATGTCAACAAATGAGCAAGTATTAATTATGAGCTCATGAGATGAAGAGAATTATACTCAGTGTTCAGGACTACATAATAAAAGCTGGAAAGACTTTTACAGTGCCCCCTCCTGACTCCCACCTGATTTGAAGCTAGGAAGTGAGACCTGTTGTGACTGAAGTCATTCATAGCTCTGGATCTCTAGCATCAGAAAGCAAGAAAAGTCTGTACTGGAAGATGCCCAGAGAGAAAGGGCCAAGAACAAAGGGGGATAATTTTCAGGACCAGAATTGGTGGCCAGAGAGGCAGGGGCTGAGCTGGGGTTGGGATGTGGTCAGAGATGGAAAGTAATATCTAGATGAGAAAAAAATGGATAATTATGAGAAAAAGAAATTGATAATTAGATCAAGTAGTTTCCAATACAGAAGTTTTGATGAGTGACCCAAAAGTCAGACTGAAATTTTTGCAATGTCTGAGTTTCACAGAAAACTTAAACATTGATTTAGTTCACACTATTTCCTGCAAACAGGTGTTTCTATGCCTAGCCTAGATTGTCCCCATCTCTCATGCTCCTCTGAATCAGCTGCACCTGGACAGCATATACCATTTCTTCAATCTGAATTGCTTTTGGTGGAAATATCTCTCTCTAAGCAGGTAGCAGACAAGGCATTCACAGTCTAGTAATGGATACAATAACCCAGATAATAGCAACAGAGATTATGTGAAAGATCACTAAAGGGTCGATTTAGGGAAAGAGATGAGTCAGAGATTGTGCTGGAGGGAAAAATTCAGAATTAATTGTAGAAAACTTGGGGTAGGGGAAATGGCTTTAAAGATCAAGAAAGAGAACGTATCCCAAATATCCGATCATCCAATCAATCTTATATTCATGTCTGGTAGATGTCTAAGTCAATTCCTTGATGGCACAATGGAAAGAACACTGGGCCTAGAGTCAGGAAGACCCAAATTCCAATCTCACCTTAGGTACTTATTAGTTATATGACCCTGGGCAAGGCACATGATCTCTGTCTGCCTCAGCTTCCTCACCTACCCAGAGTCACATAGCTAATAAGTGTCTGAAGTAAGATTTGAACTCACTCCTTATTGACTCCAGGCCAACCACTCTATCCATCGCACCACCTGAGCCGCTGACCGTATCAAATCATTCAGCAAGGCCTGGATACTGGGCTGGCTAGATGTAAAGCCTAGCTTGGGATCCTCTCCCAGACCGCTGGGAGGCTCAGTATTCATACCTTCTGAAGCTATCTTGTAGCCACCTCTAACCTCCATCACTGAAAAGCAGAAACATAGACTCAGTGAGTTAGAGGTAGCGGTTAGACCATGCACTCTAGGCTTTGCGCCAGCTCCAGGTGGGAGCGAGGTCCCGTGACCTACAGTAGCTTATCCTCCTTGTGTCAACCCCAGCCAGACAGAAAAATAGAAGAGCTCCAACTGTTAGAATGGTCATTAAAATGGATATTCCCAACCCCCTCTTGCCCCTTCTCCCCCATTTCTCCATATTCCTACTCCTCTCCACCCTCCGCAGGTACCTCATCTATTTCTCTGCTTAGCAAATTGAGGCCACCTGTTGTGAGGCCTTTTCTCTCCCCTACTTCCACACCTCAATAACTCTCTACATCCATTCCCTTGCTTCCCATATCTTTTGTGACTAAGCCTCATTGGCCGTATTCTCTCTTTCTCTTTGATCTTCACTCTCACCCTCTCTACTGAGTCCACATCCACTGCCCACAAATATGCCCTGATCTCCTTCTTATGTCTTCATTTGATCCCAGCAATCCTTCAAGATACTGTCTAATCACTTCCCTCCCTTTCACTGCTAAATTCCTAGAAAGAGGAATTTGATACACATGCGGTTGCTTTATGCTCACCACCCAGTCCCTCCTCACACCCTTGCACTCAGGCATCTGCCCCACCAGTATGAAACTGTTCTCTCTGAGATTGCCAGTGATCTGTTAAATGCTAAATCCTTTGACCTTTTATAAATCCTCGTTGTTCTAGGGGCAGCTAGATGGCACAGTGGATAGAGCACTGGCCCTGGAGTCAGGAGGACCTGAGTTCAAATCCAGCCTCAGACACTTAACACTTACTAGCTGTGTGACCCTGAGCAAGTCACTTAACCCCAATTGCCTCACTAAAAACAAAAAATCCTCGCTGTTCTTGACCTATCTGTAGCTTTTGTACTAGTAGCCAGCTCCTCTTCCTCAGCACTTTTCCTCCCTTGTTTTCATAGACATTGTTCCCTCCTGATTCTACACTTACCAGTCTAACCTGGCCAACAGGGTCAAGGCCATGGAAGCTCTGGAAGACTCATGAAGTCTGTCCAACCAGCAGGCTTTGAGAGAAATACTTTTCTAAGCATAGGTTTACCATAGAGAACACCATACCATACTATTTTCTGGGTAGCACATTTCAGGAAGACAGCCAGGGGAAAGTGACTGGGCTTAAAAGAAAACTGGAGAGAACCAGTCAGTGAATACAAGGATCAGTTGAAACCATTGGGGATATTTTTCCTGGAGAATACTCAATGGGATATAATTTTTTTTGTGAAAGTGTAAGAATTACACTTATCTTTCACCCTGGAGGGTAGAACTATGAGTAAAGCACAGAAGTTGTAGAATAGTTGACTTTGCTTCAGTGCAAGAAAGGATTTCCTAACACTCAGAGCTATCACAAAGAGGAAAGGGATGCCTTGGGAGGCAATGAATTCTCCTTCCTTAGAGTTCTTCAAGCAGAGGCTGGAGGATGACTTGTCAAAGAAGTTGAGGAAGGAATTCTTCAGACATGGGTTCAATTAGACCACCCAGGAGGTCTTTTTCAATTCTGAGATTATGTAATTCTGCCAGTAACTTCAGGGAACTACACACAGGTAATCAGTCATCCCTCCCTCTACCTATAACTGGTCTTTATTCTATTGCATTTTCCCCGAATCACAGAATTGGAGACTCATAAGGGCATTGTGGTCATCTAGTCCAATCCATACACTAAAGGAATCTCCATTAAAATATACTCAGCAAATGGTCTTTCAGTCTCTATTAGACTTCCAAGATCTCTCAGGTTCTCCACTGGAGACTTCTATACTGCCACACTGACAATAAACCATTAACAACTAAAAGCTGCATAATGTAATGACCACCAACAATTCATTTTCTTAGTAGATTCTCCTAGTGTCTAGAAAAAACATTAAGTATATCACAATATTAAGTATAATTATAATATTAGATATGTGTATATATATTTAGCACAGTATATTTAAGTGTAGGTTAATAACACTTGATTAGAATATTATCATGGCTGTAAAATGATATTTAATAATACTCCCACTCCTGTCATACCTGGAATACAATCTACAAGAGGGATAGGTACTGAACTGTGGTTTCATTAATTAAAGGGAACTCCCAGGGGAGGAAATTCTTTCTACCAATTCAGGTCAGCACCTGCTCTACAACTTAGAGTTTTAAAGAGTTTCCTTTAACAAAGAGAGTGTAAATGACTTGTTCAGGGTCAAATAGCCCGTATGTGAGAATTAGGACCCTAACCAAAGGTTTTCTGGCTCCAAGACCAACTTTCTACCCACCATAAACACCACAGGACCTCTCTCAATATATAGTTATAGTGTGAAAAATAGATCCTTCCTCCCCAAAATCTAGAATAGAAAAATAAAGGCCTTTTTAAAGGTGTCAAAGTAAACACAATCATTTAAAAAAGATTTATGCAGCTAGTAAGTTGAAGTCTTTTGCTATTTGCCAATGGAGCTTTATGTAACAACTGAACTTTGAAAGATTTCATAATTCATTTAAAACTTAATTTTGTGCATTCATTATTAGCTGAGAAGTGTGCAAGTATGATAAAATAGCTTGCTAACAGCAGTTACCCAGGGATTACACAAACTGTATTGTATTATGCAGTTGTTCTTTTGCATATTTCAGTTACTCGGGGGGAAATATTATAATTTGTAATTTCCATATTGCCAGATTATTGTACACTCTCCAATGATTACTCCTTCTATTTGTTTGGAATCTGTCAATTTCTGCACAATTTAATAAGACAATTTGACTTCCCAAACATCAGAAGAATCTCTGAGGGCTGCATTTCGATGGAAAATTGAAGAGACTACAGTTCTTTCTCAGGAATACAAGCTCAGCATTACCATTTGTTAAACTATTTTCTTACTACTTTTCCATTCCTTTTCCCTGAAGCTGAGCTGTTTGATTTCATCTTGTTATAATGAAACTTTCAGGAAATGCTTAAATATCACCTTGCCATTGAAATGTGAAATATAAAAGAGGTGATTATTAGAGGTTTGCTATGCATATTGTAACTCCATTACTTATGTGCAAAGATTTATACTTAAGCTAATGTGATAATTCTTCCAAGAACTTTAAAATATATGCAGAGTACCTACTATACCAACCTATTAAATAGTTTTCAAATATTATTAAGCTGAAGAAATTGTATGTGGCTGATGGGGTTTGTTTTAGCTCCTCCTACATTTACTAATTAATGCCCTTCCCTCACACTCTCAGCTATCAGGATATCCTCTTCTCTTGATCCCAATATCATTATACTGGTTTCATCACAATCTCTTTTACTTTGCTCTGCCTGATCAATATATGCTTCAAACAGATTCTGCAGCTAACACTCATGCCATATCAGTTAATAAATTTGCTGAATTCTGTCTAATGAAATAAGTGCCTCCTGTGGATCCAGAAAAATACTAGGTGTCACTTCTATCACTGTGTTTAAACTTCTGGGTTGAGAATGTGGGTCAATAGAATAGAAATAAAAGTTTTTATAAAACCATTTTTCTGTTTTTATGAATATAGAAAATGTGTGTATTGGTACACATATATTTATATATGTATACATACATACACACATAAGTTCTGGGCAACAATAAATATCTGTTGATTCAACAATATTTTTCAACAAATAGGGCCTCATATATTGACTAGCTCTGTGACCCTAGGCAAGTCACTTAACCTCTATCTGCCTCAGTTTTCTCATCTGTAAAGTGTTTATAATAAGTGTACCCATACATATAGATATATTTATAACAATTATTGTTTTAGATCCTATATATTCACCAATTGTCAATGCTGAGCTAGCTCCTATATGACACGCAATATGTGTGAAATTTAGGCTTACTTGGAAAAATCAAAATCACAAACCCTTCAGCCTTTAATGGTTTGAAAAATGTAACATTTAAAACAAATATTTGGCCTTTCAAATAAGAGTATACAGCTCTAATTTATTTTTTTTTAATTTTTTTTTTTTGGTGAGGCAATTGGGGTTAATTGACTTGCCCAGGGTCACACAGCTAGTGTTAAGTGTCTGAGGTCGGATTTGAACTCAGGTCCTCCTGAATCCAGGGCCGGTGCTCTATCCACTGCACCACCTAGCTGCCCCTCTAATTTATTTTGTAATTATTCTTCCCTGCTAAAGACTGCTCTTAAATTGCATTTGAAATATTCAATATATACATGTGTATATACATAACATACACATAGTATATATGTCTATACTATATGTCTATATGTAATATATGTATGTGTAATATATTATGTATATTTATGTATGTATATATGTATGTATAGTCTGTTGCTAGACTGTGACACACTCATACAAATAAGAAATAAGAGAATTATCTATCTGTAAAGATTTTGACCCTGTAAAATGCTGTCAAAGAAAAGTTTTCATTCAAAGAGATTTTAAGAAGAAAAATACCTATAGGCAGTTCTGCTATACTGTGACATAAGGCTTTAAAAAAGGAAAGAGATATGCAAAATTGGGCAATAAAAACCACAGGACTTGTGGGGGAAATGGGGTTAGGGGAACAATGTTAAAAAATTTCATCAGTGACACATTTAAAAAAAGATAGAAACCTCATAAAAACGGTAACATAGTTTTATAGATGCCAAATTTTAAGAACGCCGTAAATACTACACTAAATAGCGAAGGCATCGTGGGCATTGGGCTGCTTAGGGATTGGCAGGTGCTCTGACTTTTACAGCCCCAGCCCGTGGTGGAAGTAGAGTAGTTGGTGCAGATCAACACTCCTCCACCCACAGCTTCTACTGCACCAGAAGGACAAATAGTAAATACGGCGGTTTACCTTGAGAAAGACCTGAAGTTGGAAGCGGGCATCCAAACTCAGTTCCAGACAAAGCCACCGCATTAGGAACTCTCACCATGTGACCCGAGTCCCCAACAACGCCTGCTGCTGTCCTTTGCGGGGCACAGGTAGGATCACACTATGACCGAGAGTGGGAAACCTTTGGCACGGGCTCATTGTGAGGCGCTGTAGAGCACCCCTACACCCCACCCCCGTCACAGTGCCAAACCCATTTCCACAGAAGAAATCTCTGTGGACCATCTCTGGCTGAGCTTTTTCCAGGGCATGTGGTTTGGGAGTGGCAGAGGTTTAAAGGGGCAGGTGGACTATTGTGTCTCTTCCGGTATAGGGGAGGGGCATATTAACGGTCTCCCAGTCTGCCCTTCCTTTTTGTGCCTACCTTTCCAGGTCCCTACCTCCCACTCCCCTCAGGTATTATATCCTGGACCTCCCGGTAGCTCTCACAGTATTCCAGGTTTAGGAAGATGGCCTCTACAACCCTTAGCCCCATTTAGAACCAGATAGTTCCCCTTCCCACAGGCCCCATTACATGCTGGTAAAGTAGAAGGAGGGGCAATTCATCAGTAGAGGTCACTACCCCATTCTCTCGCCCCTGCCCCTACCCATGCACACCCCACCAATGGTGCAGTATTCCTGGATGATAAAACCATGCCTAAGCAAACCCCAAATCCTTCTTATGCTCACACTATTCCCTAATATACCAATTGTGTTGGAATAAATTTGAGTTTTGAAAACAGCAGAACTGCTTGTATTTATCCAAATCAATTCAGCTGAGCACTATTGAAAGGCCAGTTGGAGGATTAGCCTTTCACTTAAGGTCTCTCTCCTCCTTAAAAGTTTCATCATGACGCATTTGTGGTTGGTTGAATTAGAAGATCTCCAATAGCCATGATTTTAATCTTTATCTGTTATGTGCTAAAGCATGACTGCTTTATTAAGGTTTTTTTATATGCTGCTAATGATAATCTGATTAAATGAAGGACTACTTAACCATAATTAGCTTAGATAGTGTGGACTGCATCCATTAAGTTCAACAAGGGAGGAATTATATTATAAATGGTATATTGTAAATATCACCTGTCATTATGAGCAGCATTCTTGTTAATAAATGTTTGTTTCCCTTCCCTCGTAGTAGTAAGCTCAAGGACATATTTGATATGATACAGAGTTGTAAAGATTCATTCCTATAAGAACTGAACAGCCTCTATAGGGAGTTATGAGAATTCGATACTAGCTCTTTATTAAAGAAGAATTAGAGATTTCCAGTAGACCTCAGAGGTATTCTAGCCTAGTCCATATCTGAATAGGAGATCCTTCTCACTGCAGGGCATGACTGAAGTCTACTATCGACATCCAGATGTTTCCTCCTTTACATCCACAAAGGTAGCTGAGGAGGGACCTAGGAAAAGGCAGTCATGTGGCCCTGATGAATTCTCAGGTAGTTGGGAGGATACTTAACCCACCGACTTAACCTTGCTCTTAGATCCCAAGAGCTCTCCCTCTGTGACAGTCTTTTCCCCTAATGAGAGTCCCATGGAACTTTATTTTGCTGTTTGGTGGGCAGAGGTAGCAGTGACTGTGATAGACCTGTGGAGTTTGAAGTCTGAGGTGGTCCACTCCAAAATGAGCCTCATTCAGGCCATGAAGAGGGGAACAGGAACTGGCAGGGAGTTGCTGGAGTGGCCCAATGGAAGGGTAAGAACATATTAATTATTGAGAAGCTCCCTAAGATCCAACCTTGCTCGTAATAGAGTGAGAGAGGGGGTCTAGATATTCTATCAAACACATTATACCCAGTTACATTTCTACCCAGTTCTACACAATTATATTTTGTAAGCTCATTCTCAATGGTTGCTGATTGTTGTTTTTGTTGTTGTTTTCTGGGTGTGTATATGCAATTAGACTGCCAACACTACCATTATGCTGGAGATGAAGCACCAGCCTGGTTTTACCCAATACAGACCCTGTAATCATCAAGGTAAATGTGAGCCTAAGAAGTATTGCATAAATGTGTACCAAGAGTGAGTAGCTTCCTTGGCTACCCACTTAAGCTGGTGCACAAAAATGGGTATGCACCCCAACCAAGGACTGTTCATTTGTGAGGTTGGAAAATATGTGCCTGTTTGCGACATATGTCTGGAATAGTTTGAATGTAACTATGCAGCTAGGTAGACAGTGGATATAGCACCGGGCCTGGACTCAGGAAGTAGTTGTTCAGTTGTATCCAACTCTTCCTGACCCTATTTGGGATATTCTTGGCAAAGATACTAGAGTGATTTGTCATTCATTCCCTTTTCTAGCTCATTTTACAGATGAGTAAACTGAGACAACTAGGGTTAAGTGACTTGCCCAGGGTCTCATGGCTGATTAATATCTGAGGTCATGTTTGAACTCAGGAAGATGAGTCTTCCTGAATTCAGGCCCAGCACTCTATTCACTGCACCACTTAGGAGCCCTGAATTCTCTGATTCCACCGCTCCAGATTTTGCATGATAGTTAGCTTGCAAAGATTTAAGCAGATGAAGAGTCTCAGTTATGCATCACTTCTTTCTTGTCTCACATGGCGGCTGCTCACTTGGTCCTGTGGTTGCTGTTGGCTCACTGGTGGCATAGCTCCATTAGGCAAATATTTGTGAAGCTCTTCTCTCCTTTTTCTGGATTCAGGTGGAAACATTTTCTGGGCTGCCTTCCCTTCCTTATCAAAGAATGAGTGGGCTCTGCTACAGCTCTTCTAGGTTAAAACCCTGAAGATTTCCTAATTACAGCTATTTTAGATAGAAGAAATCCTAACACACCTAGTCATCAAACATGAAGAAAGACCTGCCAAGAGAAAAGCCATTTCCAGATCTTTTCCCCATGAGTGCTCCTTCCCTCCTCACCCCCAGCACCTTAGCTAAAATTTCTCTGCAGAAAAAGAGATCTTACTTTGGAACAGAGAGAGAGGAGAGCCACTTCAACTTAACTAGTACCTTCAGGATTTATATTTTTTGAACCTTAATTCCTGGTCAGTGAGTCTTTAACTGGAAATTGATTAATTCTCATCTGGGATCCTGAACTTTCGAATTCATTTCAGGGAAAGTCCATCATAGTAACCCCACATGGCTACATGAGTCAGTTCTCTTATGTCATCTGTGATGATCCAGCATGCTTTGTCTGTGCTTTTCTTTTCTTTTCTTTTTTATAAACATTTTTAAATTCAAGATTTAACAGACATCAAGAAAATGAAAAAAGAACATTTCCTTATACAAAGTAGAACAGGAAAAAACCCTTTATTATGTACAACTTGCTTTAAAAAAACAGTATAGCACAAATTGGAAATTCTACTTTCAAAGCTGTACTCCCCATCAACGTTTCCTTCTCTACTCCCTTCTGTTCTCCTCTGTGCATTTAAAAATGCTTTCAGTGACCTTCTTTGCTCTCTACTCTTCTGTTTTGGCAGCCCTATTCTTAGCTCTCCTCAGTTGTCCCCTCTAAATACAAGAAAGGAAAAATGTACTGCTTATAACAAATATTCATAGTCAAGCAAAAACAAATCCACACATTTATAATGTCCAAATGTCTCTTTCTATACACTGAGCCCATCACACATCAATTAGAAGGTAGGCAGCTTTCTCATTACTCCTGTAGAGCTGAAGTTGGTCATTGTATTGTTTAGATTTCATAAGTGTTTCAAAGTTGTTTTTCTTTAAGATGTTGTTACTGTGTCAATCATTCTCCTAGTTCTGTCACTTAGTAAACATTTATTGAGTTCCTACTATATACTGCAAAGAGCTGTGGATACAAAGAAAGGCAATCTTTTTGGGGAAGCCAACAAGCACATAAACATGGAAAAATATGTTCTGCTCACTCCATTCTCATCATTTCATACAAGTATCACAGGTTTCTCTGAAAATATCCCTTTTTAAACTTTCCATGGCACAGATTTGCTTTTTCAATGAATCTATGGCTGCTTTAAAACTAAGAGTAGAGGACAAGAACATTATCTATAGTGTCCTGCTTAGCTCCATTCTGGCATTTTATATCAAAGTGTCAGCAACACTTTTTCATTCTCCTCTGTGGAAATGTTGAGACAGAATAGAACAAATGGTTTCAGGCAAATAAATTTATATTTTAATGATATTAAATTAAATTAACTAATTTAAGCTTTATTTATTTATTTTTCTTTTACTCCACTTGAGGCTATCTGTAGAAGGTTGAGAAGAAGTCATGTTGTCTGGCTTTACCCATCACAGATTCACAGGACATATCCCAGGAGTCTTTTCTGTTGTTCAAAAAACCATCTGCTCTACCATTGTTAACTCTGTCTCATTCCCCATAGTTGTTCTTCCAAATCTTTTCTTGTCCCCTCTTGCTACCAAACTTAACCACTCAGACTTCACAGTTTATAGCTCAGGGATCGGAATGTAGTAGGAGCTGAATAAATGTTTCTTTAATTGCTTGAATTGACTTTGCAGAAAAAATGAACACAACCAGGATTGTGTCTACCAGCTCTTACTCTCTATCCATTTCTTTTATTATCCTTGTCATAAGCTCATTGTTAATAAAAAAAAATTGCCACAAAATTCCATTAAATAATGCCTTTTAACAGTCTGTGAATGTGTTGCCTACATATTCAAACTCTTAAAAATAAATGTTACAAAGATGGCAATTTGACAAATTTTCTAACATATTTATAATCCATAACATGGAGCAAATTGTAGCTACCATAAAAATCAATAAAGAGGAATCAGTAGGAATCTATCTAAATTAGCTTGATATCATGTGATCTACTTCCAGAAAAATACTGGACAAATCTATCTGTATCAGTTTGCCACATAAACACTAAACCAACAATGGTTTGTTCATATGTAGTATTTCAAGTGAAATGATATAATAAGAAAAGGAACAATCAAACATTTCTCACATAAAACTGGGGAACATTGTCCCACAAATACCGATAATACCAGTGGAAAGAATGAATACAGACAGATCCCATGTGGCCAGGCCACACAAGTGGAGGGTCAAAATATAGACTATACTGATATCATGGTATAGATTGCTACCACTGGGACTTTTCCCTGAATGGTTCATGCAGCATGCAATCTCTGATGGGCATGTAATTAATCTCCACTGGAACTGTTATCTCTGCCAGGAATTTCTTCTTGCTTGTCTCCTGTGGCCATTGCTTGACAGTGTACAGCTGGTCTGGTTGTTGCTGCTGGTACGGTTACACTGGGCATAAGGTGATGAAGCTCTTCTCTCCTTTCTCTTTCTGACTTCAGTGGAAATATTCAGCTGGGGATGTTTTAGCTTTCTCAGAGGAGGAATAGTGGGTTCTGTATTTCTATTTTACTTTAAATTCCATTGACTTTCTCTATATAGCATTTTTTTATAAACACAGAAAACTCATACACTTAGCTTTCTTCCATTGTTGAGTGGAAGGAAGACTCTTTGTTTCTCAGAGCCTTAACTGCAAAGGTAGAATGGGTCACTCTTCCCAGAAGGAAATTCCTTTAGAAACCAGTAAGTCACTCAAGCTAGCTAACACCTATGGCCTTCAATCTGCTTTTAATAATATTTATATAGTGCTTTAAAGTATACAACACACTTTATATATGTTAACTCATTTGATCCTTGCAACAAGCCTGTAAAATAGATAGTATTATTTTTTTTTCAGGCAATGAGGGTTAAGTGACTTGCCCAGGGCCACACAGCTAGTAAGTTTCTGAGGCAAGATCCAAACTTAGGTCTTCTTGACTCCACATCCTATGCTCTATCTTTTGTTCTACATACCTTTTTTCAGCTATTCACCATGACAACGGTCTCCCTGTCTGATGTGGGGTCAGACAGTCCACATCAGGCCTAATTTAATTTCCAACAGCTAAACAACATCTAGTCAGCATCCTGTGAGAGGTTATTTTCCAGAAAACTTCTGAAGTCTTGTAGGATCTGCGGTCTTCCATTTCCTCACAGAATTTTTCTCTCCCAGGAAATGAACAAATGAGTGGGCCACACCAAGACAACTTAAGTAGAGGACAAGGTCATAATCTTTCCTTTATCTAACTGTATCCTGGACCTCCCTGTCTGCATGGGGCTAACAAACCTTTTAGTGCTGTGTATCCACTGTACATCCACATAAGCATACCTTCTTAGGAGGCAATGCTCCTTCACACTCTGCTAAATCCTGACTCTTACTTCTCCTATGCCTTCTGAATAAGGAATACTTTTCCAGAGCCTCATTCCATTCAAAGTCCCCATTGTACCAAGTCTCAGTGATAGCTATGATGTAAAACTTACCTCCTTAGAACACATTCTTTAGTCCAACCTGTTTAGCAGTCATTTAGCAAGCCTTAATTAAGTGCCTACTATTTGCCAGGCATTGACTAAGAGGTGGGAATACAAGGAAAGGCAAAAACATCATCCCTAACATCAAGGACCATACCCTAATGGAGAGTATATAACATGCATGGATATGATATATACATTATGGAATATAAATCTCTGAGGGAAAACACAAGCAGTGTGTGTGTGTGTGTGTGTGTGTGTGTGTGTGTATGTGTGTACACACACATGTGTGTATTAGGACTGGAGTGAGGGAAGATGGGAAAAGTCTTCCTGAAAAAGGTGGGGTTTGAGTTGAGTCTTGGAAGAAGGTAGAAAAGCTAAGAATTAGAAATAAGGACAGAGAGAGAGAGCATCCCAGGAATTTACAAAGGACCTTGTTACTATGAGTGCTTCTCTTTTTGAATTTTGTCTCCTGTTAACTCCTGAGCTATTTTTCTCTTCCATTGTAGCTATTCTTTATAATATTTGTAGCCCCTGGACATTCACAGACATTTTCCCCCTCCTTTCTTCTCAGTTTAAATTTATTTTATTAGGCTTTCAAGACTCCAAATATTACATATTCTTATAGTTATTTTAGGTGAATTCCATAATCATTCAGGAGTCCATCATCCCTAATTTTTAAGCTGTCATCCAGAAGTCCAAGTTCTATTCTTATATACCATGTTATTAAACAGCTCTTTGCTTTCCAAATCATCATTTTTCTTTGTCACCCTTGCTATTGACAGCAGTTATAAAAAAACTTCACCTGTGATCATAAACACTTGAATGCCTTGGCAAAGATTTCAGTTCTTAGCAAAACTTTCTAGATCCTTCAAGAAGTATCATTTGTTCTCATTTGAATGACCAAAAAGTGTGCTATCAGTTTTGACAAATTTTTGGCAGCTAGGTGGCACAGTGGATAGAGCACTGGGGCTCGAGTCAGGAAGACCTGAGTTCAACAAGTCATTTAACCTTTTTGCCTCAGTTTCCTCATCTGTAAAATGAACTAGAGAAGGAAATGACAAACCACTTCAGTATCTTTGCCAGGAAAATCCCAAATGGGGTCACAAGGAATCAGAAACAACTGAAAAATCACTTCCCTAATCCTTGATAAATCTTGGGAATTTTTCCTGTCATTTCCTGGATACATGCCCAGAGGAGAAAGCAGATCCTCTATTATTAGGTCAAGAAGGAAGTAGTTTCTTCAGTTCTTCTCAAATGGAATCACTGATCATTACCTTTCTTCTGCATCTGAAACTTAGCCCATGATCTCTCACTTGATGTCAGCAATGGATAATTATCATAATTTCCTGGAAGATAAACAGCTTCTTCCATTTCAGAAGGGCCAGCTCCACTCTTTTTTTTTTTGAAGATCTTCATATGGTCTCCATGAATTGACTGCAAGTCCAATGGTTTATTTCCTTCTGTGGCTTCTATTCCCCATCTCAGTCTCTTGGTAGCCTGAGATGGAGAAGGCTGTGGGGTTAAAACCAAGTCACACCTTGAAAAGATTGAGGAAATTTTTGAATCTCTAATGATTTTGCTTTTATTCTAATGCTTTTGTGTCAATGCTTAGACACTCCATTAAGAGATGCCTATGATTCTTTTCTTCCTACTTAAAGTATTTGTTTCTTTATCACCTTAATGCCAAGTATTCTCCCTCACTTTGCCACCCTGGTCTTCCACAACAACCTTTCAGACTCATTCTCATATCATTAATCTTCATACTTATTTCACTTTTACAATTTCCCACCCCTATGTCCTTGAGGCAGTTAGATGGCATGGTGGGTAGAGCACCTGGCCTGGAGTCAGAAAGACCTGAGTTCAAATATAGCCTCAGATACTTCTTAGCTGCGTGACCCTGGGTAAATCACTTTACCTTTTTTTGCCTCACTTTCTTCATCTATAACGTGAGGATCATAATAGCACTTTCTTCCCAGGGTTGTTGTGAGGGTCAAATTAGAAAATGATTGTTAAGTGCTTAGCACAGTGCCTGATACATAGTAAGTGCTATATACATGCTAGGTATTTATTCATATTATTGTCATTATTATATTAACACTGTCTCAAATGATGGCAATATTAAAACATGATTAGTGGATTAAAATAGAACAATAGTTGAACCGTTATGATTTTCAAAGATTTTTTAATCTCTTGAAAGTCTATTCTCAAGCTAAAAAAAAAAACAGTTTGGCAAAACCAACCAAAAAAGCAACCATAACTGATATAAGGAAGTATGGGAAGACATTGCATGGTCTTCCTTTTCCTGCTTGTGTATGCAATGTCTACAATGGAAAGAACAAAAAGTGATGCTAAACTCTGTGTAATTATAATGAATAAACTTAGCTCTAGAGGGGTTGAGAAAATGTATTTTTCTTTCCTCTTTACAGATTTGGGAGACCATGAATGTTGACTATATTATCAGTTATGGTTGCTTTTTTGGTTGGTTTTGCCAAATTGTTTTTTTTAATTAAGAAAAATCTATGTTAGGGTTCATTATGCCTATTTTGAAGTGAAGGTAATGCAAAAACAAAATATATCAATAAAAAATAAAGGGGCAAAATATTTTCAAATGTATCTTCCCATTACCACTCCTTAATCTCCTTTGCTGGATCTATAGCCAGGTCTACTCCCTAACCGTGCTTGTCCCACAAAGTTCTGTCTTGAGATCTTCTCTCTCTCTCTCTCTCTCTCTCTCTCTCTCTCTCTCTCTCTCTCTCCATATATATATGTATATATATATGATTTCATATTTCATTTAGTGATCTCATCAGCACCCATGGTTTTAATTATCATCTATATGCTGATAAGCCTCAAACCTCCTTATTCAGCTCTTGTCTCTTTGTTGCCTTCTAATCTCAAAATTTTAATTGCCTATTAAACATCTTAAACTGGATATCCTATATATATCTTTTTTTCCCCCTTTGGGGCAATGAGGGTTAAGTGACTTGCCCAGGGTCACACAGATAGTAAGTGTCAAGTGTCTGAGGTCAAATTTGAACTCAGGTCTTCCTGAATCCAGGGCTGGTGCTCTATCCACTGCGCCACCTAGCTGCTCCACCCCAAATATATCTTAATATGTCTAAAACTAATCTCATTATTTTTCCCTCCTTCATCCTTTTTCTCTTCCCAATTTCCCAATTACAGTTGAGGACACCCCCCTCGTTCCAGGCATTCAGGTTCACAACCTCCTTCTTTGTCACTTTGTCACTTGTCAATACCTCCTTCTCTCTCACTTTCTCCACATCCAATCTATTGCAAGACCTGTTGATTTTTAGCTTTGTAACATCTTTTATATATGCCTTCATCTTTCATCTGACACTGCCACCACCTTGGCAGAGTCCCTCATTATCTCACAATGTGCCAGTTGATATTCCTGCAAAAAGTCTCTATCTGCTCCAGTATATGCTCAGTGGTCAAAGTGGTCTTCCTAAAGCAGAGGTCTGACCATTTCAACCTCGTACTCAATAAATCCCATTGTCCCCCTAGCACCTCCAGCATCAAATACGGAACCCCCTGTTTGGCCTTCAATGTCCTTCATAACCACCCTGCACCCCATCTTTCTAGTCTTTTGGCATCTCACATCTCTTCTTTCCCTCTCTACTGATCTCCATGTAGTCCTGAACTCCTTGATTTTCTTTACATAAGATACTTCATCTCCTCATTCTGAGTATTTTCCCTGGCTGTCCCCCACATCTAGAATCCTTCCTCATTCCTGCCTCTTAGCTTCCTGAACTTCCTTCAAGTCCTAGATAAAATATCACTATCTCTAAGTAGCCTTTTCTGATCTCCTCCAGTTCTGGTGCCTTCTTGCTGATGATGCTATACAATTTATCCTGTATATATCTCATTTGTACAGCCATTTTCATGTCATCTCTCCTAGTAGACTGTGAGCTCCTTGAGGTTAGTGACTGCTTTTGTCCATCATTGTATTTGTAGTACTTAGCATAGTGGTTGCCATATAGTGGGTACTTAATAAATGTTTATTGACTGTAATGATTGGAATGATGCCACCTGCTGGAGAATTACTGTAGAAAAGCTCCACCATGAGGAGAAGGCCTCTGAGGGCAAGCTACGTGGTCAAGGTCCTTTGCATCAGGAAGTGATGTTTGTTCGTGGATACTGTCTATCAAGGCTACCAGCCAATCAACTTGAGAAGCCACCCATTTCTGGGAGGAGGACACGAAGGAGGAAGGAGACGCTGGTGGGACTGTGCTTCCTCTTTGGCTGCGAGACATCGGCATGGTGGCAGGGAACTTCAGAAGTGGGAGATTAGGAAGGCTAGGATTGCCAGGTTATAAGAAATCTCTTCTCAATCTTTCTCTTTCTTTTGCTATCTTTAAAAAATTCTAAACTTGTTTATCAGTGATTTTAGTCAGTTTCCCCCCAAAACTGGGGGGGGGGGCATTTAGAATTTTAAATTACACAAATGACTGACTATAAGATTGGTTTTGTTCAGTTTTTCAGTTATGTCAAACTCTTCATGACTCCATTTGTGGTTTTCTTGGCAAAGATACTGGAATGATTTGCCTTTTACTTCTCTATCTCATTTGACAGATGAAGAAACTGAGGCAAATACGGTTAAGTAACATGCCTGGGGTCACACAGATAGTGTTTGAGGCCCAATTTGAACTCAAACCTTCCTGACTCTAGGCCTAGTCCTCTATTCACTGTGCCACCTAGCTACCTCTAAGGTTGACTAGTATGTAATTATTTTTTTCCTGCTTCTGTAATTCATAAAGATGGAGAGAGATTGTGATCTACATTGGTGGAGGGTGAATCCACACTATTGAAATCACAGATCCTTGAAATAAGAGTCTGTTAATTATGAAACCTCATTAATCTTACTATATATGCATATCCACACAGAGCCTAATTAATTCCCGCACTTATTAATGTGCACAGTCTGTAGTTGTCAGACTCCTGTAGGAGGGGTCTAAATCTCCACTAAGAGGCAGCCAGAAATAATGGAAAGAACACCAAGTTTGGAGTCACAAGACCTTGGTTTGATTCTTGGCTTTGCTACTTACTGTGGGATTTTGGGTATGTCACTTCACATTCTTGGTCCTCAGTGTCCTCACATGAAAAATAAGGAATTTAACTACATGATCTCCAAATTCTCTTCCATCTCTAAATTGTCCAATCCTATGGTGATGACAGGAAGAAGGAGTAGAGATGCCTCTGGCATTTAGTAACTTCTTGTTTATACGTATCTATTTTTTTAACTCTTTTGAATCCATGCTACCCCAGCCAATCACAGGGTCCTTTATACCCTAAGTATCATAATCGCAAACATAAGTGAGGCTTATTGTCAAACACACATTATATATCTGGCAGGAGAAGGTCAAAGATATCACCAGAAGACATCTGTTTTCATGCAGTATCAGTGGCGAGCCACCTCTACATGTGGGTCTTGGCCAAGTGTTTTCTATATGTTCATGTGCCCCCACATTTTCCTTATGGGTGTATCCATCCATGCATGTGTCTGGCCATACATCTTCCCTACTTATGTGCCTCCACATGCATGTTCCTTATGCATGTTAAGCATTCTGGCCAATGGTGTGTGTATTTGTATACTGTGCCCCAGATTAATTGAGGAAATATTTCATTAATACATTTTTGTGTTGTGCTATTATATAAAGGTCAAGGTCCCATCAGAAATCTCACTTTTATTATGATTAAAAATATCTTTGTGGTTCCCTATTTAATGTCCTATTGGTAAAATGTATCTAGCCATCAATAATTTTGAATAAATTTCCAGGAGCTTCTGAGGTCCAGACACTCACTTCAAGATTTTCAACACAAAAATTATTTTGTTCATCCATGACAATGAATGGGAATAGGAAAAAGGCATAGAAACAAATATTAAAGCCAGGCAATAATATCTTCATCCTAACTAGACATAGTACTGGTTTTCCTATGTATATGTGTTTAGTAATAAACTACACTACTTTATTAAGCAAGGTAATATGAAGAGAAAAAATCAGGGAAAACATCATGAAATGGGTGATACCTGAACTGAGCTTGGGGAAAAGCGAAGTGTTTTTATATTTCTTGTATGTCTATGCTAGGTTGGAGTTAATCCTAAGCGATAAATATGTAGATGAACTGTGTCATTTTGTATTTTTGTAATTGTGTAAGTTCTGATGACTGCAGAAAAAAAAACCCTAGTGAAGACCCCCTCCCAAAATCAGAAATGATATTGTATAATTCTCAGACTCTAGTGAGATGGTATCTCTTCTGCCTATTCTCCAATTCGTGCCATGCACATTTCTATGGAGGATTGGTAGAAAGAGAATAGAGACATTAATTAGCCCAAGCTCCCCAAGTTTCTGGGGGCTTTTAACCTTGGAAGGAATTTTCTTCTAACAAGAGGCCATGTAACTGAAAGGCAAAAAAGCCATATTGAAAAATAGGCAAGAGTGAGGGTCTTCTGCTTCTTCAGCTCCAAGATTAGCTGCTTCCTCATGCTTTTCCTGCCAAGCAGGTGGGGAACTGGGAGACTGAGAGGATCATAGGGAAGGCAAATGGAGCTATGACTTTGCTGGAAGGTGGGGTCAGCAGACTGCAATTGGTGACTCTATCATAGTCTTGATCTTCCTCTTGCTTCCTAGGAACTGTGCCTAAAAAGCCCCCTGCTCCTCTTACTCATTCAACTACTCTACTTCCTGATTTCCTTCTGGCCAGTGGGAGAATGAGTTTGAGGGGCTGGGTGGGAAAGTGTTCAAACATATCGACTATAGGCATGTGGCCTGCAGGTGGAAGTCAGGTCTTTAAAAAAACAAAAACAAAAACCAACAACAACAAAACAAACCACTTATGTACATTCTCATGCTATGTGGAATTACTCTCAAAGTGTATAGCTATTTAAAAATATTTTTTGTTCAAGAGTCCAAATGCATGGTTAGAGACTGAGAGAAGAACAAGCAGATTTAGTAAGCCCTGAGTTAGCTATACCCTAGATAGCTTGAATCTGGAAAATAACTTAGGAATGCATCCCATGACAGAGGTGGAGTCTAGTGTGTTTGTTCAATTAACAACACCTCACATATAGCCTATAATTGTCAGCAACACTCATTTGATAGTAGTAGAGGATTATGTGGTATGAATTACCGCCATGGAATGAAAAAGAGAGAGCAGAGCTGAAAGTACAACTCAAGTATTAAAGTGGGCTTTATCAAAGTCTATGACACAGCTATCCAGATCTTAGGTAGATGGTAAGGGTAGTAAACACAACTGTTTCAATGCCCTCAAGAGCACATTTCTCTAACCCTGTAGAATTCTTGGTGCCTCCCTAGTACAAGGACCATCTTTCATGTCGTAATCAAAGGGTGAATGAATCTTTAGCACTAATCCAATCTGAAATCTTACTCTTTTTTAAATTAGGTAGTGAAATGTAGGAAACATCCCACAAGTAGAAGTAGAAGTGGAATTCCAGTATCTGAGTGTGAGATGTATGTGTGGGGGGTGTGTGTATGTGTGTGTGTGTGTTAGAAGAAGGATCGAAAGATATCTCTAGATAAGTGAAGAGACTTGAATTGGGTGTTTATAAGTACATTGTACTAATTTTTAAAAAGCAATTTAGCAGAATATGATGGAGGAGAAGCCTTATTTTGAAAGTAACAGAGTTTCACAATGGATTAGAAAACAGAACTCAGAAATTTGGTGCCTCCTGGAAACATACCTGAAGCATAAATCATTATAGAACTCATATGAATGGACTAGAATAAAATTCATAATGCTTCAGCTAATTCTAAAAATGTAGGCATAACTATCATGATTTCAGGTAAAACTATCATGGAAATAAATATCAAAACTCCAGTTTCTTCATCTGTAAAATGAAGGATTTGGACTAACTAGCCTTTGAGTTGTCTTCCTGCAACAAATCTATGAAACCATGAGAGACAATCACATTACTCCTAAAGGTCCCATAGATAATGAAACAATATGAATATAAAACACACCTTCTCTAAATGATATAGTCACTAAATAATTGAAGAAAAGGCTACCTGAAAAATGCATAAAGAACTAAATTGTAAGACATTCATTGTGGGAAGATTTAGCATCCTTTTCCCTAAAACTGGACAAATTGGACCAAAGGACTGAATCAGGTCACAGATTGGATCTTGAAAAACATTCATTAGAAATTAAATATATTGTGAAACCATATTATGAAAAGGATTTTCAATACAAGCATGATTTCATTCATGGCACCTCATTTTAAGAAATAGTTAACTTACTCCATCTCATTCCTTCTTTCATCCTCCAGGTGCTCTTTTCCTTGTTCTCTATCTATGGCAATATCTCCACAAATCTTAATCTTTTGTTTTCTCAGATTTATATCTTATAAAATATAAACAAGAAAGAACTATGTTAGTTTGGGGAGGTAGACCTTAAGCACAAATGAAATACCATCACTGAGTATTATTGCTATTAGAAGTCTGATGGGGAAGAACAGAGGAGGAAAGGATAGAAGGATTTTTTAAAGTTTTTTGTTTCATGACTTTCATACAAATACCTGCAACCCAATCTTGAACACTAGAAAAAAGTGTCTTAGTGCAAGTAGTCGCTAATTTAGGAATAGATAATATTCCAAAATTTTACTCAAGTCTCAAGTTTCCATCTCAAGTGGCCTCTTGTGAACCTGAGTGCTCATGAGGAGGAGGTAATTTATATCCTTTGGGGGTGGGGTACCATATGCTGACATTAAAAACACTTTCCTTTAGAAACAATGTGATAAATAGTGGTTAAATTTTACACCTGAGTCCACAAAAGCCTCTTTAACTCACAATATACCTGAACACATTTTATCATGAACAGCAATGTGAGAGGGGAAATGCTAGACATTTGTATGATGGTAGGTTACTCTATCACACAAGTGCTTCTTTTGGGAATAACACCTAGCTCTGAACCTTTTTTATTTTGTTTTTTCAATTTTTTTCAAGGCAGACACAGATGAATTTTCATGATTTGTCCTTGGATATTGTAAAGTCAAATGATATAAGAGCACAAAGTGAGTCCCAGGACCCCAAGATTCAGTGGAAGAGGTTGACTGATAGGGAAGTACATTTCCTGGTAGCTGGACAGAGAGTGTGCACGAGAAGAGGACTTTTGCTAATTCAGCTAGGAGTGAAAATTGGTGTAGTAGAATGAGTAGAGAGAAGGTTGCATAGCCACCTGAGGAGACCCTATTCCATGTTCTAACTCTTTAAGAGTTGGCATCATCTCGAGCAGCTGGATTTCAGAGAAACCTGGAAGGACTTACATGAACTGATGCTGAGTGAGATGAGCAGAACCAGGAGAACACTGTACACAGCATCAACAACATTGTGTGTTGATCAACTGTGATAGACTTGACTCTTATCAGCAATACAATGGTCCAAGATAGTTCCACAGGACTTATGATGGAAAATGCTCTCCAAATCCAGAAAAACAAAAAGAACGGTAGAATCTGGATGCAGATCAAACCATACTATTTCTATTTTTTTTTGTTGTTGTTTTTCTTTTTTGAGGTTTTTCCTTTTTCCTCTGATTTTTCTCTCATTCCATGGCTAATGCAGAAATATGTTTAATGTGATTGTACATGTATAACCTATATCAGATTACTTGTTGTCTTTGTGGGGGGAGGGAGGGGAGGGAGGGAGAAATATTTGAAACAAGAAATCTTATAAAAACAAATTTTGAAAACTATCTCTATATGTAACTGGAAAATAATAAAATATTTATATGGAATTGGCATCACCTCTCTGGAGATGATAACAAACAATGGGAAATAGTGACAGTAGTGGGAAGAACCAAGAACTTTAGGCAAAACGAATGGCCTGGAGGCAGTGTATAACTGAGAGTTGAATCCATGTAAGCAGTAGAGTGATGAAGCACAAGCTGGATGAGAGGGCACCACAACAGGGACACAGGGTACTGAGGCTGGATTGGTAACAATAGCAGTGGACCAATGGAGTGCTGACAGGAAACGATCTGCATGTTTCTTTGGGGAAAATTAGAGGTCTGTTAGAGGCATGGGTTAAATGACTATCTCGAATCTCAAGTTGTTTCCCTTAACAGTGGAGCAAAATTATTACTACAAGTTGAAAGGACTACATAGGTTTCTGAGGAATATGGTAGAAATCCACCAAATGAGGTGGTCACTTGATTCTCTAGCCCCTTTTTTGAGGGGCGGAGCCAAGATGGTGGAAGAAAGACATTAAACGCACAGAGCTCCCCAAAAACAGCAATAAAAGAACCACTGGAGCAGAAAAAAACACAAAAATATGGGCTGAGATTATTTTCCAGCTATAGATAGATTACAGGGGCTGTGCTGGGCTACAACTAAAGTCCAACCCCCCCCCCCATCACTCAGACAGAGTCCCCAGGCACAATGCACCAGAGGAATTTACCCCAGAGCCTCTGAATCAGCTACAGCAGCAGTGTCTTCTGGAACTGAATATGTTGTTGGGTGAGAGGGCAGAACAGCTGGCCAGTGGGGAACGTGTAGGGGTATCAGTGGGACCTAGGGAAGAATTTGGCTGTCCCACCCCAGCAGGGAACCAGGATGAAATCCTGAGTGGCAGGAGGCCCAGGTGGGGGAGGAGCACAGGCTCATTGAAGCTAAGAACCACACCACAGAAAGTTTTCCTGGTTGGTTGTTTAGTAAGTAGGCTTGAGGTTATCTTTGGACCAGAGAACAGGCCAGGCAAGAGTAAAACCTGCCCTCCCTCAAATCAAAACACCCAGGACCCTCTGAATCTGGGAACAGTAGTGTAGCCAAGAAGCAGGGCCCCCAAGTGGAGAGTTTAAAAGTCAAGTAAAAGATGAACAAGCAAAGAAAGTTCAGAACTATAGAAAGTTTCTTCAGCGACAAGGAAGATCAGAGGGCACCCTCAGAAGAAGAAATCAACCACAGAGACCCTACATCCAAAGCTTCCAAGCCAAATATGAACTGGTCTCAGGCCATGGAAGCTCTCAAAAGGGACTTTGAAGAGAAAGTAGGAGAGATAGAAGGAAGATGTAGAGAGAAGGAGGAAAGAATAGCAAGAGAAATGACAGTGCTACGGCAGACTCATGAGAAAAAAAGTCAACAGAAAAGGAGATAAAAAAGAGATAAAAAACTGTCTGATGAAAATAATTGCCTAAGAATTAGGATTGAACAAATGGAAGCTAGTGACCTTATGAGAAACTAAGACATGGCAAAGCAAATCCAATTGAGTGAAAAAATAGAGGGCAATGTGAAATATCTCCTTGGAAAAACAGCTAACCTGGAAAATCCAGGAGAGATAATTTGAAAATCATTGGACTACCTGAACACCATGACCAAAACAAGAGCTTAGACACTGTCATCCAAAAGATTGTGAGGGAAAATTGCCCTGATATTCTAGAAGTAGAAGCTAAAATAGAAATTGAAAGAATCTACCGATCACCTACTGAAAGAGATCCCAAAAGGAAAACCTCCAGGAATATTATAGCCAAATTCCAGAACTCCCAGGTCAAGGAGAAAATATTTCAAACAGCTATAAAAAAGGAATTCAAATACTGTGGAGCTCCAATAAGGATAAAGCAAGATCTAGCAGCATCTACATTAAAGGACCAGAGGGCATGGAATTTGATATTCCAGAGGACAAAGAAACTGGGCTACAGCCAAAAATCACATACCCAGCAAAACTGTGTATAATCTTTCAGAGGAAAAAAATGAGACTTCAATGAAAAAGAGGGCTTTCAGGCATTCATGATGAAAAGACCTGAACTGAATAGAAAATTTGACTTTCAAATACAAGACCCTGGAGAATCATAAAAAGGTAAACAGGGAAAAGAAATCATGAGGAACATTAAAAGGTTAAACTATTTACATTCACATATGAGAAAATAATACTTCCAACTCATAAGAACTTTTCCAGTAAGGAATACACAGGGGACACAGGTCTGAGCTGAATATGAAGAGATGTTATTTGTAAAGCATTTGTTTTCTGTACCCTTGTTCTTTGTGGAGCAAACAGGGTGGGTTGTCTAGTGTCTGGGGCTGGATGTGGGCTCTGGGCCTCCTGGGCCCAGGGCTGGTGCCTTGTCCACTGTGCCACCTAGCTAATGCATGATGACATCTTTAAAATAGGGGGGAGGGGTAGGAGGAATAGACTAGGGAAGGGGTGGAATGGGTAGAGGTAGCTCACATGAAGGAAACAGGAAAAAAGCTTATGGAGTAAAGGGAAAGAGGGGGAAGAAGTGGGGGAGTGAGTGAACCTCATTATCATCGGAATCAGCTCAAAGAGGGAATAACATACATACTCAAGCAGGTATAGTAATATATTTTTGCCCTGAGGAAAAGTGGGAGGAGAAGGAGATGGGAGGGGGGGGGGAAGTTTGGGGGAGGGAGCTGTAAAAAAATAAAACACTTTCGAGGAAGACAAAGATGTTCTGCTTAACACCACATGTGTGACATATATTGAATTGCTTTTGTTAAGGAGGGAGGAAGAAAAATTTAGAAAACAGAATTAGCTCAAAGATCTTAACCTCATCAGAGTGGGCTCAAGGAGGGAATAGCACACACACCCAATTGGGAAGAGTAATCTAACCCTACAGGAAAGTAGGAGGGGAAGAGGATAAGGAGGGAAGGGTGAATGAAGGGAACGTAGAGCAGGGGAGGGGGCAGTCAGTAGCAAAACACTTTTGAGGAGGAATAGGGCAAAATAAGATAGACAATAGAGTAAATATCATTGGAAGGGAATGGGATGGAGGGAAATAGTTACGGTGATTGACTACAATGTCAAAACATATGGTATCTATTCTGCTGGGCAATTGTGAAGAAAATCCTCTGTCAGGTTCAAGGTACTATATAAAAATTATGATGAACAGAATGCTATCAGAAAAACCTGGAAAGACCCACATGAACTGAAACAGAGAGAAATGTACTGTATACAAAATAATAGCATTAGTGTAAGATGATCTGCTGGGAAGCATGTGGTTATTTTCAGCAAGGCAATGATCCAATATATCTCTAAAGAACTTATGAAAATTGCAATCCATCTACAGAGAAAGAACTGATGGTATCTGAAAACAGACTGAAACACATTTTTTTTTGACAATTCCTTAATCTGAAGTTTTGTTTTTATCTGTTTTCTCTCACAACCTAGCTAATGTAGAATTGTTTCCCATGACTACTCATGTATAATTTATATTGAAATTGTTTGAGTTCTTGGGGTGGGGGTGGGAAGGGAGGGAGGAAGAGAAGTTGGAGCACAAAGTGTTTTTTTTTAATTGATGTCGACATTTGCTTTTACATGTAATTTGGAAAATGAAATTCTAAAAAACAAATGCTAAAAAAATTTCCCTTTTTGCGGGGGAACCCTCAAGAAGGGCAGAGCTATAAGTCACAAAGACTATTTAGATCTCTAGAGAGGAGGCAGAAACCCCCTCAAAAGGGTAGGAGAGATTTCGTGGTCTCAGGCTCAAATCCTTTCTTGAAGCCTTTGGGTTTCAGTTTCAAGTGGTCCCTTGTGAGCCTAAGTGCTCATGAGGGGAAGGAGATTTATATCCCTTAGGGATGGGGTACCATATGCTGACATTAATTACTGGGCTTCAACTGGGTAGGGGTAAATGAAGTCAGGAAGATATAAAAAGGCATGGAAACTCTTTAAGGTCAGAGATGGATTTGTTTTTGTCATATTCCTAGAGATTAGCTTATTACCTTTGCATATAGAAGGTGCTTAATAAGTATTTGTTGAAGGAATTAATAACTTTTGTGCAAGTGGGGAACCTTTACAATAATACTGGACTAATTGTATCATGGAACATAATCTAACAATCTTTCTAGGGGGAAAAAAACAGTGAGGGGAAGGATTCCATTAGGAATTTACATTTATAGTCTTGTTCTAACTACAGGAAACCCTTATATATAACAAATCAATAGACCCATGAGTATACTCTCACCATCTGTCTCTCTGACTTTAAAGCTTGAAAACCTCTTTTAAACTCCTCTCCTCCCTCCAATTTTTATTAGAATCACTTAGAGAATATCCATTTACAAGCCAGCTTCGATCCCAGAGATGATCACTGATTGTCATTTTGGACAAGTACTACTTTGCTCACTATGGAAATGTGGTCACCCCTGCAGTGGAAATAGACAGCTGTTCAGCAGCTGCACAGCATCAATTCACAGCATGTTGGGATAGGAATGGAAAATGATGCGACCCAGTTGGTAATTTGAAGAAAACTCAGGTTGGTATAATGTAATTTAATTTCCCAAGCTGGAATTGACCCAGACAAACAGGTTTATGATATTGTAACATTTATTTTTGCCCTCATCCCTATGTTCAATGCACACACTGGAAGTATACAGGAAGCAGGATATATGAGATCAGCATTTTTTATTGCCTCTTAGCATAGATCACTGGCTATCCTGTTATTAAAAAAATAATAAATTCCTGAGAAGAAATTTCCATAGGCCACTCTAGTAATTGATTCCAGTGTTTAGCAACTTTTTTTAAAACCTAAATCCCTCCTCCAATCAGAATGTAATTCCTCTTGCACTATCTTCAGTGGGGACAGAGAGAAACATACTTTGTATGTTAACTCCTCAGAGATTATTTTACCATTTTCCTTTTAGTTAAAATTGCTACAGTTTAGGTTTTTCTTTTGTAGCAAGGGTTGATGAGAGATACCTCTGAGCAGCTTATGTGGGATGATCAACTGTCTCTCACTACTACTGGTTACTTTTTCTTATTCATTCTATAATTCCAGGTTCTCTGTTAGTCCAGGGGGCTTGTTCTGATATTTTTCTTTTAATTGCCAAAAACCACAATATTTCTCTCATTAATTAATCAATTAGCTCTAAGCTTCCACTCAAGTTTGTTAAATGTTATTGAATAAACAATAGATACTTCTTTTCCCATAAGCTTTTATCCATTCCTTTCTATATTTCAACCCCACTAAAGTCCTAGGCTTAAATCATTAATATCAAGATTTCTGTCTATGCTACTTATTAACAGCCTACCAACAACAACAAAAAAGACAAATGATTATTTACAACATACCACCTATGAGACAGATTACACCCACAGTCATCTTTAACCATCACTACAACTGCTATCTTCTAATTCTGGAAACACAGTCTTACCATTTACTTCTCTCAGGAGGTCAATTAAAGTCTTTTCTCAAAAATCCTTAACATGTCTCTTTGAAAAATACAGGTTAAACTCAATTCTTTCAAGAAAAAGTTCTCTCAGTCCTCCCCTTGCCCTGGTTCTTTCTTCAGCCACCACAATTTATAATCTCTCCATAACACCAATTAAACTCTTGGTCTTCTCAAAAACTACTCAATGATTCCTTAAAGCTGTAGTAACAATATCTATAGTCTCTATGGGAGAGTGCACTGGAGGTTGTTATGGTGTTTTTTTCCAACCAGTAAAATAAAGTATCTCCTCCCCCTCTCCCTTTTTCTCTTCTTTATCTTAATTCTCTTTTGTCTCCAGTTCTTTCTGCTTTTCTACCACCATGTCCTCATTGTACTTCAATGCTTCTTCCTCTTCTTTCTCTTCCTCCCTCTTCTTCCTCCAAGCCCCTAGTTTATTTCATATATTAAACAGCCTTGTAGAAATGACAGATCCTGGGATATGCAACTGGAATGTTAAAGAAGCTATTAATGTTTTTCTTTTCTATACAAATTTTTCTAAATGATTATTGAACAAAAATTCACTGAAGTATTTCTGTTTGAGAGACATTTGTGTCTAACTCCACTTTCAATTTAGCTTCTCATACTCAAGATAATCTGAAATTCTATTGTCAACATTCATTGAAGAGTTTTGGCCTAGAAAGGATTGGGTCTCACTTTGCCTGCTTCCTTCCTTGTTAATCATTTGCCTAAACCACAAGTTCCCTTCTACTTTTCAATTTGTGACAACAAATGATTCCTTTTTAATCTCTAGCAGAATATGCCCTTATGTTTCCCCTTCTGATCCAAATTCACCTGTCATCTTTAAGTGAAAGAATGTCTTCTTGCTCACCAGGTCATAGGGTAGCTACAGAAAAAAGCAGCCACACATTTTCATAGGATTGTAGATTTAGTGGGCAGCTAGGTGGTATGATAGATGGAGTACTGCACCTGAAGTCAGGAAACCCTGATTACAAATCTGGCCTCAGACACATATTAGCTGTGTGATCTGGGCAAATCACTTAATCCTATTTTCCTCAGTTTCCTCATATGTAAAATGAGCTGGAGAAGGAAATGGCAAACCACTCCAGTATCTTTGCCAAGAAAACCATAAATGGAGTCAGGAAGAGTCAGACAGGACTGAAAAACGACTCAATGACAATAGATTTAAAACCGAAAGGGATCCTAGAACAACCTAGTACAATTTTCTTCATTTTACAGATGAGAAACTAAGCTTGTCCAATGTCACACTCCTGTGCAATGATAGTCGTTTATTTATTTGTTCATTCATTCATTTATCTGTTTATTCATTCATTCATCTATCCATTCATTCACTCATCCCATTCATTCATCTATCTATTCATTTACTCATCCAAAAATCCTCTGACATTTTGTCATTTATATTAAAGTCTACATCAACTTAAAAAAAGCAGAATATAGTGTTTTTGGTAGTAGTGAGTTCTTCATCAATGGGGGTCTTTAATCAAAGAATGCATTAACTTTTAGGGATATTGCAGGGGGGAAGGCTTCTCTTGAAAACTGGTTTCCTACTCTTTATAAAGCGAATCCTTCACTTTGTGCTATTGAAGATACTGGGATCATAGATTTAGAGCCAGGAGAGACTTTAGAGGCCATTTGCTCAAACCCTCCTCATTTTTGAGATGGGAAAATGGATTGTTCAGAGAGGTTAAAAGATTTGCCATTGGTTACCCAGCCAGTGTCAGAGATAGGATTTAAGGTTTTCCTGATTCCAATTCAGAATTCTATCCAGTGTCATACTAGTTCTCATGAATTAAACAAACAAAAAATAGCCCCAAGCCCCACTAAGTCCCCTGGAAGCTTCTTTTCAGATTTCATTTCTACCACTGAATTAAAAAAAATAGAGCTGAACTATTTGGATTTAAATGTCAAGAGTATATCATAGATGGACTAGTTCCAGCAAGCAGTCCAATCTATTTTATAGGACATTATCTCATGCTATGGCAAGCCAGGCCAGATACAATTATTTCCATTTACTAAGTGTGGGACAGAAGGCCAAGTGGCCTACCTAGAACACTCATGTCAGGTCTCTACTAGCAAAGGAAAGCAGGAAATTGAAGTGATTCTCTAATTCTAGTGAAAGTGGAGACAATAATTTACAGGGTCTGTACAAACAAAGAGAAAATTTGTGTATCAGTGCAACTATATACCATTGAGATTACAGGACTCTCTCTTCTCCCTACCTGAAAAAAACAGCTGGATATGCATAAAAATCATTTTATATTTAAATACAGTGTATGCTCTGAGATATCTCTCCCAACTCATGAACATTGTTAGGTTGGGTAGTCAGAGGCTTGTCCTACATCTCCCATCAAGGTTTTAGGGGTAACCCTGAAGGGTTGGGGTGGTCTATGGCTTTGTTCTTTAGCTCGTATCTAGTATACTTCAATACCAATTAATCAGTTGATATTGCTCTGATACCAATTAATAATTATAATACACATACATAATTATAATAACATTGAAATAATTATTTTAGCTAGCATTTATATAGCACTTTAAGGTTTGCAAAGGTATTATATGGTTTTATTTTCACCAACCATCGTGTAAGGTAGATGCTATTATTATACCCTCGTATTCATGAGAAAACTAAATCAGATGGAGGTTAAGTGACTTGTCCAGGATCACACAACTAGTAAGTGTCTGAGGCTGGATTTGAATACAGCTCTTTCTGACTCTGGATCCAGCTCTCCATCCACTGAGCCATCTAGCTACTGATGTTAACCAAGTATCAATTAATTTTTACAAGGTGATTTTTGTTGAGAGAGAATGGATAAAACCAAAGTCAAATATTCTACTGTCCCCCAATATCTGGGACACACTCTCCAGCAATTTTACAGAGAGTCTAGGGCAGGGCTCCTTAAATTTTTTCCACTCGTCTCCCCTTTTTGCCCAAGAATTTTTTACATGACCCTTGGTATATAGGTATATAAAACATGTACACAAATCAAACATTTGGTGCCCCATTTTTTTGCAACACCCACATCCAGTTATACAGTCCCATATGGGGTCACAACTCACAGTTTAAGAAGCTTTGATCTAGGGAACAGTCTTAGCATATATGGCTCCAAACAAGTGTATAGTAAGTCTTTTTCTCCCTTTGTGGACCCCTCCTGAAACGCACCTTTAGTACATGTTTTTGATGGACTCTGAAGGGCAATGATCCTTCTAGATCCTAAAGCCACCTATTCTAAGTATCTATTTTGTCCTCTCTCAGCTTCCTGATGTATGCATTGTTTGTTGCTAGTCCAGTAGTAATGACAGAATGGATGGAGGTAAAATAAACACAGACACACAGACACACACACGGCAAATACAAACACAGGATCTATATCTATATTGTTTTTTAGTCACTTTTAATTGTGTCTAATTCTTTGTGACCCCTTTTGGGGTTTTCTTGGCAGAGATACTGGAGTGGTTTGCCATTTCCTTCTCCAGCTCATTTTATAGATAAGGAAGCTAAGACAAATAGGATTAAGTGACTTGGCCAGGGTCACACAACTAGTAAGCTACTACAGTTGTTACAAAATATATACCAAATACTATCTATCTGTAGGCAGCTAGGTGGCACAGTGGATAGAGTGCCATGCCTAGAGTCAGGAAGACTCTTCTTCATGAGTTCAAGTCCAGACTCACTCAGGCAATTGCTAGCCGTGTGTGTGCATTCATTCATTTCTTTGCATATTTCTTTGTTTTTATTTATATGTGTATGTATGTATATATGTATGTATATACACACATATATTCATACACACTCAGTATGTGTGTGCAAAGTGTATGCCTCTTCAAAATGCTCCTGAAGCTTGACTTTTAAAGTAGTTGAAGAAATGCTTCTGCTGGAATCACTTTTTCTTATACTGTGCGCATAGGTCCAGATATATGTACATTTTTTTGTTTGCAGATGGTTGTGTACTCAGTGCAACTTCTGAAACTGAGATGCAACAACGTATGGACCAATTCTTTTCTGCTTGTGATAATTTTGGCCTAGCAATTAATGCCAAGAACATACAGGTGCTCCATCGGCCATCACCACACCATCCATATGTGGAACCAATCAGTTACAGTTTTAAATGTAGCTATGGTCACTTACCTTGGCAGTATACTTTCCAGGGTGTACACATTGATGATGAGGTTGATGCATGCACTGGCAGAAGTAGCTCAGCATTTGGGAGGCTCTGAAGGAAAATGTGGGAAAGAAGAGGCTTTAAACTGACAACTAAATTGGAGGTCTACAGTGCTGTTGTGCTGACGTCATCGTTGTATGCCTGTGAAACCCGGACGGTCTACCAGCACCATGCCAGAAAACTGAATTGTTTCCATTTGAATTGCCTTAGGAAGATTCTGAAGATCACCTGGCAGCAAAAGATACCAGACATTGAGATCCTCTCTCTAGCTAAACTGCCAAGCATTTGAACTCTACTACAGAGAGTACAACTCCGATAGGCTGGCCATGTTGTTCAAATGCCAAATGTATGCTTGCTTAAGAGACTATTTTATGGAGAACTCACAGAAGGCAAGCACTCACATCATGGTCAGAAAGAGATATATAAGGACACTCTCAAGGTCTCTCTTAAAAACTTTGGAATTGATTGTATGACATGGGAGACACTGGGACCATCCAGCATGGTCTGCCCTCATCAGAGAAGGTGCTGGCTCTGTGAGCAAAGTAGAATTGAAGTAACTCAAAAGAAATGTCAGATGCTCAAATTTAGAGAATCCAACCCAGATGTTCACATGGATTTTTTGTGCCTGACCTGTAGCAGAACATTCTGAGCTTGTATTGGTCTGATCAGCCACACTCAGACACACTGTAACTTGACTCTAATGTAGTGATGTCATTTTGGTATTCTTCAAGAACGAGGGACAACAACCAACCAACCAACAAAGGCTCAGAGGTGGATGAATCTCATTAAACATTTTCTCCTCCTCCTCCCCTATTGTCATCATCTAATTTCATCAGCCTGAAGCACCTCACTCCTTCCCCACTTGATTAGGCTGTCTGTGCCTACCTTTGTGGATTGGTTAATTAATTCAGTACAGGTGTCCAGGAATTGTTTTCACCTATCTGGCACCTCCATTTTGGTTTATTTGATCGACTCCATAATTCAGTCAAAAAGTATTCTCACGTGGCGCAGTGGATAAAGCACCGGCCCTGGATTCAGGAGTTCCTGAGTTCAAATCCGGCCTCAGACACTTGACGCTTACTAGCTTTGTGACCCTGGGCAAGTCACTTAACCCCCATTGCCCCGCCAAAAAAAAAAAATTTTTTTAAAAGTATTCTCACCTGACAAAGGCATGAAAGTTTAGAACCTATTATTAGTTATGTTAATTAGGATTGTGTTATCAGATACAGCCTTGTATATATGGGAGGATACTTAAAAATACTTAAGTAACTCATAGAGTTAGTTAAGTACCTTGACTGTTACTTAACTATTTAAGTAGCAGATTTTAACCCCAGTTTTCTGACTCCAAATGCAGTGCTGTTCCCACTGTATTGTGAAGTATTAAAATAAATTTCACAGCTAAGTAATCTGTTGCTCCTTAATCAAAATATTGGCTAATACAAACTTGATTTACTTCAAACTGCCCCACCACAACTACCTTGTATTTTAAATTAATAAGATTTTACTGTATACAGTACTATAAAATGCTATGGAAACTATTAATAATACAAGTGTGCTCTTCTCCTTGACTGTTACCATGGCAGTTATTATATCTAGGGTATGAGGCAAACTAAATGCCAAGCATATATAAATAACATCCAATAACTCATCAATACTGCCAGATTAAAAAACCTCAAAACCTTTCAGAAAATGATGACTCTTTCTAACCTTCCCTGGGCAGTCAAGCCTTTTTTTCCTGGTGGCAGCAGCTGCCTTTTTTCTTGAAATAGCAATTCTCCTAATGGCTGAATCTTTTCCAAGAATAATAATGACAACTGCATTTGTGTTCTCCCTGAGGAATGTCAAGGATTTCACAGGGATGTTTTTTCATACTATATAACGCCAGGTTAGGGGTAGACGTCATTTCTGAGGATGGTAACCTGAGAGCCAAAAGGCATGAATGGTATGTGGAGGAAATTCTTTCTCTGGATGTCAATCATGACAAAGTCTTTAAACCACTGAGTAAATTGTGTTATTCAGGGACCTGGCCCAAAGTCAATTATCCCTTTTAAATGAATTTTTAAAAAGTTTATTAAGTGCTTACTATGTGCCAAGCTCTGTGCTAAGTTTTGGGGATACAAAATACTAGGGGAAAACAGTCTCTACTCTCAAGTAATTTATATTATAATTAGGAGAAAGGGAGACAATACTTTAGGGGAGTGGGTGCAGTAAAAGGTGTTTTGGCTTGGCAAATCACTGAGAGAGTGAGTGATCAATAGGGCAACACCCTTTCCAGGAATAAGGGTAGTGTTGATTCAATTTCTAATTCCAGAGCAAGAAACAGAAAGACAGGACAGATTGCAAGAAAATGGCCATGGTGAAGCATGGTTTGGTCTGGATACAGTGGCCTCTCACCACTAGTGACATCATGGACCCAGGGCCAAAGTTCAAGAGATCAAGAGCCCTAGCCCTATTGTAATAAAAGACCTAGGTTCAAATATTATCTTTGATGCTTTATACCTCTATGGCCTTGAGAAAGTCACTTGACCTAGAACTTCAATTTCCTCACCTTTAAAATGAGATGGTTGGACTGGATGGTCCTGCAAGGTCCCAGTCAGTCTGAAAACTATGATCCTTCAACAATGCTTCATAATGATATGATAATGATCCTGGCTTCTAACATTTTATCAGGTCCTATTGATTTAGAAAGTCTTTGAATATGGGCCCAGTGATGAAGCAGAGTTGGAGAGAGTCACAAAATCATGGTGACTGGCTCCACTATAAATTCGTATTATCTAAACTGGGCCCTCACAGCAGCAAGATGATCTTTATTTTTCCTCTCACTGATTATTTATCCTACTACCTCCAGTGGTTGCTCCAAATTTTTCTACTCTCCTCAAGCCTCCCTCCCTTCACCTGTTATTTTACTGGAGAAGTAGAGAAAAACTTTTGTGGGTCCCCCTATTTTCCCCTTCTTTACATTTATAACCCTTCACATCATCTTCCATTTTTTTTTATTCCTTACTCTAGTCTCTGACAGAGAGGTAGCTGACCCTTTTCCCAGAAGCCAACCTCCCTATACCAATCCTAGCTCTCTACACATACCCTTTTGATTTTTTTCCAGCATATTGTTCCCCAAATTATCTCCCCTTTCCTTTATTTTCACTTTCCCCCTCTATTGGACTGGCCATCTCCCCAAGTATCTCCAGTCTTAAAAAGATCTCGCTAGGGGCAGCTAGGTGGCACAGTGGATAAAGCACCAGCCCTGGATTCAGGAGGACCTGAGTTCAAGTCCAGCCTCAGATACTTGACACTTACTAGCTGTGTGACCCTGGGCAAGTCACTTAACCCCCATTGTCCTGCAAAAAAAAAAAAAGATCTCAAACTATTGTCCTATCTCTTTCTTCCTTCTCTCAACCTCCTAGAACCTCCTACAACTTCTATACTTGCTCCCTTCACTTCTCCCTTTACTCACTTTTAATTCTTTGTAATCTTGCTTCCAAACCCATGTTATCGCCAAATTCACCAGCCAAACCTGACAGCCTCTTCTGCAGGCCCTGACATGATTGACCATCCTCTCCTCCTGTATATGTTTTCCTCAGTGTGTCTTTAGGATTGCTTTCTCTTGGTTCTCAGTTCTCCTACTACTTCTCTGACCACTCCCCAACTCCCTTTCACCCGTGCCCAGTGGTTTTTAAGCTCTTCTGGTGCAGAGATTATTCCCATTTTATTTTTATGTTCCCAGAACCTCACATAGTTCCTGGAACACAGTAAAAACTTGGTAAGAGATTATTGGATGACTGGTTCACTTTTTAGATCGTATTGATGAGGGTGGTCTAAGATTGAGTTGTATTATGTCACAAACTAGGGAAGTAGTAGTTTACTATCTACTATATACCATAGTATAGCATATCATCTACTACAAGAGGGAATGTCTGAAAATTCCTTGACAAGATCTACAACATGAAATGCAGATAATCCCTAAAATGTTTGTAGATGCAACTGGGAAGGCTACAAATATATGAAAAATGGAGCAGCTCTTTCAGCATTTCAATAGTAAACTATTTTCATCATCCATAGCAGTTGAATGACCACATCTGAACTCAACTTGATTTCCAAGGTACAATAGGAGGAATTGAAAGTGAAACAAAACTAGGAAGAAGAGCTAGATCAGACCAAATAGGCAGAGGAGAAGTAGGTGCTCCTCATGATATAACATTGCAAACAATGAGGGGTTTATTTCTAAGTGATCTTAAAGAGGGAAACAATAATTCCCTGGGGAGAAAAAAAGATAGTTTTATACTAAAAAGGTAACAGAGAAGACATAAAAGAGCAGCTAGATGGTACAGTGGATGGAATGCCAAGCCTGCAGTTAGGAAGACTTGTCTTCATGAATTCAAATCTGGCCTCAGACACTTGTGGCCTTGGGCAAGTCATTTAACCCTGTTTGTCTCAGTTCCTTATCTGTATCTTGCCTTTGTCAAGAAAAACCCCAAAAGGAGTCACAAAAAGTCAGATACAACTGAAAAAAAATGAGTAAAAGTAGACAAAAATATTAACCCACATATCTACTTTCTTATCTTTATAAATCTTTGAGTTATTTACACATATTATTGTTATTATTATCTCATTTTCTCATCTTTTTCAATGGAGTTCAGACAGAAGCAGTCCTGGGGCAAATTGTATACTACTATTATTCCTAAATATTCAATGTTCTATTGATTGTTGTTATATTTAGAATGCATTTGGGGGGGTGTGTGAAGCAATGAGGGTTAAGTGACTTGCCCAGGGTCACACAGCTAGTAAGTGTCAAGTGTCTGAGGCCACATTTGAACTTAGGTCCTCCTGACTCCAAGGCAGGTGCTCTATCCACTTCACCCCCTAGCTGTTCCATAGAATGTATTCTTGATGAAAATACAAAATGACAATAGGAATTTTCTCCAAAGAAAATGAAACAAAACCAAAAAAAGCCCAAACTACCCACACATTTCCAGTCACAAAATTGATGGAAAGGTATAAGGAATTTAAGATTCCACTGAATTTATTATTTCTTGGTTTAAGCATATCATTTGGCTTAGAACAAAATGCAACCTTAATAAAAGCTTTGATGAACAAGGAAGAAATGGTTGCTGGGGCAGCTATGTGCTACAGTGGATAGAACAGCAACCCTGAAGTCAGGAGGACCTGAGTTAAAATTTGGCTTCAGACACTTACTAGCTGTGTCAACCTGGGCAAGTCACTTAACCCTGATTGTCTCCAAAAAGAAAAGAAGGAAGGAAGGAAGGAAGGAAGGAAGGAAGGAAGGAAGGAAGGAAGGAAGGAAGGAAGGAAGCAAGGAAGGAAGGAAGGAAGGAAGGAGAGCAGGAGGAAGGAAGAGTGAGTTGCTGAGGTAGAAACACTAAGAACCTTGTGGGAAAGTAGCTACTTCATCTTAGAATTTCTATGAGAAAAGGAGAGGAATGTTGGGCATTGTCTACAATGCTTCTTAGATTTTGAGGCAACAAATTTTAAGAGAAAGAGTAGAAATTATCACGGGCCTAAAATTCTAGAGGGGGATGTCACCCCAGGAGAGAAGAAAGGCTCTTAAGATTAAAATTCTGAAGAAACAGAAAGAAATTATTCCAAAGATTAAAAAAAAATGGGAGAGACTAAAGAGACTGATGTATAATATGTAAGGGGAATTTACTGATCAGTTTAGATTTTTTTTTTAAGTATAAAAACGGTGGAAGGAGTTTCCTCATAGAAGGCCTTCAGAATCTGTAATGATTAATATCTCTATCATTGTGTTGACTTGGGTGATGATGTAAATGGCAAACATCAAATGTACACTGCACAATTCTGAGAGGGAAAAGTTCTTTTTAAAATAAGCTATGAGCTGCTACCAAGTAATCTGTTTAAATCAGTTACAAAAACGTTTTATGTAATTGTACATGCATAACATATATCTGATTGCTCACTGCCTCAGGGAGGGGGAAGGAATGGGAGGAAAGGAAGGATAGAATTTGGAACTCAAAACTTTAAGTAAAAATGTTTATTTTTTAAAAATCCTCAGCTAATAAAATTCTGAGGCCAAAATGGAAAAAAAATCAGTTACAAAGACAGGATTATAAGAATTCTTTGCAAATCTTAAAACACTATGTTGTTGTTGTTGTTATTATTATTATTAACCCATTTAATTAATATTATACAATTGTCAAAAAAACTAAAGATGGATGAAATAAGCTCTTCTGCAAGAATTGGAGAAGATAGATACATTGGTTTGGGGCAGATAGGTGGTGAAGTGGATAAAGTGCTGGGTCTGGAGTCAGGAACATCTTTGTGAGTTCTAATCTGGATTCAGACACTTACTAGCTATGTGACCCTGGGCAAGTCATTTAACCCTGTTTACTTCAGCTTCTTCATTTGTAAAATGAGCTGGAAAAGGAAATGGCAAACCATTCTAACATCTTTGCCAAGAAAACACCAAATGGGGCAATGAAGAGTTAGAAATAACTGAAAATGACTAACAACAAAATACAGTGGTTTTGGTTTACTTCCCTATTTTTAGAAATTCAGATATGTGGGTTTTTTTTCAGGCAACTTGGCCTGAAATTTTAACTTAGAAGATTGATAAAATAAGGAATTTATCTATTTTACTTAACCAACATCTTATAACCTAAGGAATGGGGACTGAAATAAATTATTTGCCATAGCTTCTATTACTTATATCCAAACAATAGGAAAAAAATTAGCAAATTTGGAGGGAGAGGGATAAAAATATAGAGTTCTTGTCTTTAAGGAGAAATTTATAGTGTCATAGAAGTTTTACCAGGGTATAAAGCATAAAACCTCCCCCTTTACAACAGATTCTCTTTTTTTCTTTTATCACCATCATCAGTGATTATTCCCATGCCTCCAATAAAACTCTTCTCATTAACAATGAAGTACATTTAAACAAATGACCCCCCCCTCCCGCCCCAACACATTGGTCATCTATTACAGTGTATGCCTCATTCCATTTTTATATTCCTCTTCTCTGCTAAGAAGAGGGAGGTTTACTCCTGACTAGTCTACAAATGTGAGTTGTTCTTGGGAGTTGTCTTAATGAGTATAGCTTGATGAGATTTTGGAGCAATATACTTTTGTATGAGATGTTTGCTAAGTGCTTCTCCTGACAGAGAGTAAATGGGGTTCTTGTTAAGAAGAAAAAGTCAACACCCCATTAAAGCTCAGAAACTGAGCCTGTCTCTAGATTACCTGGCAGATTCCCTGAGTCTCTCTTTTTAATGCCTCCTAGAGTCTGGGTTTCAGTGACAGAGGCTACCTCCAAGATAGTTTTGTCGGCTAGGACCCTTGGGAGGATTCATTATTGTCTTTGGAGCCACACTTCTGTGTTGGCACATCAGAGAAAGCTGGCTGGATGCTTTTTCACATTTCCCCTGCTTCCTTCGTGCTGAAGAAGCATTAGAAGAAGTCTTTAATAAGAAGGTAAATTGCTGAAAATTATGCTTGTGGTCATCATCTAGCTTTCTATTTTCATTTATGAGCATAAGTCTGAGACTGGTGACCTGAGAGTGTCTCTGTCCCAAGACTAAGGGACAGAAGCAATACCCATCCACTCACTCCCAAATAATGCCATAAAAACAAAAGCAAAAACAAAAACCAGAGCAGCCTTACTCACATAAGAACAGAGTGAGATTATTTTCCAGCCAAAGACAGCACCTGGATCACCTTCTGATCAGGCTGAGAGAGGAACTCAGCATGAGGTCCTGACCCAGCCAGGAACAGACCGCGCCTCCAGTGCCTTGGAGTTTTCAGTGCCAGCAGCTTCTTCAGAAGTACGTATGAAAAATGCAAACCATCAACAGAGGAAGAACTGATGGTTTCTTAATACAGATTGAAGTAAAATTTTATTTGTTAGCTCCTCTTTCTAAAGTTATTTTGTTTATTTTCTTTTACAACTTGACTGATGAGAAGATGTTCTGCATAACTGCACACATATGATGTATTGAATTACTTGATTTCATAGGGAGGGTCAAGGAGGGAGGGAGGAAGAAAATTTAGAACACAAAGAATTAAAAAATCAATGTGCAAAGTAATGATGAGCAGGAGGAGTTCAGAGAAATCTGGAAGAATTTACATGAACTGATGCTGACTGAGAGAAGCAGAATCAGGAGAACACTGTACACAGTAACAGCAACATTGTGTGATGAACAATGGTGATAGACTTGGCTCTTTTTAGCAATGCAATGGACCAAAACAATTTCAAAAAACTTCATGATAGAAAATGTTCTCAACATCCAGAAAAAAGAACTGGTTTATGAATGCAGATTGTTTCTACCTTTGTGCTGTTTTTTTTATCCTTTTTTGAGGTTTTCCTCTTGTGCTCTGACTCTTCTTTCACGATATGATTAATGCAGAAATATGTTTAATGTTATTGCACATATATAACCTATATTAGATTGCTTTTTGTCTTGGGGAGGAGGGAGGGAAGGGAGGGTGGAAAAAATTTGGAATTAAATTCCTATGAAAAAAAATTTGAAAACTATCCTTATATGTAACTGGAAAATAATAAAATACTGGACTATTTAAAAAAGAGTTCTTTGGAAAAGTACACAGAAGCAGAAAAAAAACCTAGAAAGCTTTACATGAACTGATGCAAAGTGAAATGAGCAGGAAAAAAGGGGGGCAGCTAGGTGGCACAGTGGATAAAGTACTGGCCTTGAATTCAGGAGGAACTGAGTTCAAATCTGGCCTCAGACACTTGACACTTACTAGACCCTGGGAAAGTCACGTAACCCTCATTGCCCCACCAAAAATAAAAAGTGAAATGAGCAGAACCAAGAGAACATTGTACACAGTACCAGCAATATTACACAATGATCAACGGAATGACTGAATAATCCTCAGCAGTATAATAGTACAAGACAATTCTGAAGGATTTATGAAAAAAAAATGCTGTCCACCTCCAGAGAAAGAACTATAGAATCTGAATGCAGATTGAAGCATACGTTTTAACCCTTCTTTATTATAGGTTTTTTGTTTGTTTCATTTGGGGTTTTTTGTCTTCATTTTTTCACCAACATGGCTAATATGAAGATGTTTTCTGTCACTGTTCATGTAATGTTGCTGCTTGTATCCAATTGTAAGCAATTCTTTGTGACCCCATTTGAAATTTTCTTGGCAAAGATACTGGAGTAGTTTGCTATTTCCTTCTCCAATTCATTTTACAGATGAGGAACCAAGGCAAACAAGTTTAAGTGATTTGTCCAGGGTCACACAGCTAGTAGGTATCTGAGGCTGGATTTGAACTCACGAAGATGAATCTTCTTGACTCCAGGGCCAGGGCTCTATTTACTGTGGTATTCTATATCAAATTGCTTGCCTTCTCAAGGAGGGCAGAGCAGAGAGTGGGAGGGAAAAAATGGAATTCAACATTTTAAGAAACCCTAATGTTAAAAAATGTGTGTTCTGTATTATAAATCAGTAATTATCTAAACAATCTGGTACTGGCTAAGAAATAGAGAAGTAGATCAGTGGAATAGAATAAGTACAAATTGCACTATAGTAAATGACTACAGTAATCTAATATATGATAAAACCAAAGATCCAAGCTTTTGGAACAAAAACTCATTATTTGACAAAAATTGCAGGGAAAACTGGAAAACAGTAAGTCAGAAATTAAGTATACACCAACATCTCACACCATAGGGTGATACCATAAGCAAAATAAGAGAGCATGTAATTACTTATCAGTTAGATTTGTGGGCAGAGGACCAAATTTAGGACCAAAGAAGATATAGAGAGTAAAACAAAATGTAAAATAGATCACTTTTATTATATAAAATTAAAAAGTTTTTGCACAAACAAAACTAACCAAGATTACAAGGGAAGCAGAAAACTGGGAAAGAATATTTGAAACAAATATTTCTGATAAAGGCCTCATTTCTTAATTATATAGAGAACAGAGTCAAATTTATAAAAAACCAAGTCATTCTCCAATTGATAAATAGTCAAAGGATATGAACAGGCAATTTTCAGACAAAGAAATCAAAGCTATCTATACTCATAGGAAAAATGCTCTGGATCACTATTGATCAAAGAAATGCAAATTAAAACAACTCTGAGGGATCTCCTCATACCTGTCAGAGTGGCAAATATAACAAAAGTGGAAAATATTGGATGTTGGAGGGGATATGGGAAAGCTGGGACACTAATCCACTGTTGGCAGAGTTGTGAAAAGATTCAACCATTCTGGAGAGCAATTTGGGACTATTCCCAAAGGGCTACAGCACTGTGCATACCCTTTGATCCAGCAATACCACTGCTAGGTTTATATCCCAAAGACATTCAAATAAGACCTATTTGTACAAAAATATTTATAGCAGCTCTTTTTTGTGGTAGCTAAGAATAAGAAATCAAAGAAATGCCAATCAGTTGAGGAATGGCTAAACAATCTGTGGTATATGATGGTGATGGAATATTACTGTGCTATAAGAAATAACAAGCCGGATGATTTCAGAAAGACTTGTATGAACTGATGTATAGTAAAGTGAACAGAACTAGGAGAACATTGTGCACAGAGACAGCAATATTGTTTGATGAACTGTGAATGACTTAACTATTTCTTACTTTTTTTTGGTGGGGCAATGAGTGTTAAGTGACTTGCCCAGAGTCACACAGCTAGTAAGTGTCAAGTGTCTGAGACTGGATTTGAACTCAGGTCCTCCTGAATCCAAGGTTGGTGTTTGCTGCCCTGTATGACAACTATTCTCAACAATACAATGATCCAGGGCAATCCCATAGGACTGACTAATGATGAAACATACTATCCACCACCAAAGAAAGAATTGATATTGATGGAACAGAGATTGAAGCATACTATTTTTCACTTTCTTTTGTTTTTTCTTCTATTCAAGTTTTCTTTATATAACCCTACATACATATATACATATATATACATATATACATGCACACACACATATATCATACACACACACATATATATGTGTGTGTATGTATATATGTATATATGTGTATGTATTTATGTATATATGTATGTGTGTGTATATATATATATACCATATCTGATTGTGTACCTCCTCAGGGAGGTTTGAGGTGAGGGAAGGAAGGAGGGATAAATTGGAACTCAAAACTACAAATAAAATTATTTATTGTTCAAAAAATGTTTATTTATATGTAACTGAGAAAAAATTACAATTAAATGTAAAATGCAAAAAAAAAAAAAGAAAAGAAAAAGTATAAGACAGACACGGTCACTCATGTGGTATGGCCTGAGACTAGAATTCTTGGGCAACGTTCTTGAATCACAAACTCCTTTTTAGGGGAGGAAGGGTTTTTATTCTGTAGGTAATATAATTATAGAATCTAACTTTCTAGAAAGAGGAAGGATATTTTGTAGGCAGCATGAGTTTTTCCCAATTTGAGACTTTATAAATTGAATAAGGAGAGTTTGAGCAATATGTCTCTTGGAGTGAGAAAAGTTTTTTTTTCCAGTATGGATCCTGAAACTGAAGAAGAAATATGGGATTAAAACCAGGAAATGAGCAGAACATCTGTATTTTGCTAACCCAGAAATCCTTCCCCCCACATTGGCCCTGCATCCCCATTCCAACTAGTTCTTATTGTGGGTTATTTAGAAAATGCAGGTCCAATAATAAATGTTTTCCTTTCTAAAATTCTCAAAGTGTGTTTGATTTCTTGTGGGAGTCAACTTCAGGAGGGATCATGTAGAATCTGATGGGAGAGAGGGATTTTTCCAGAATGTCAGGATGTTGCCCTAATGGTAACCCAAAGTTTAGTTCCCTTTCAAGGGGGCTTTATGGGATATCTTGAATGCTTTATGTGTTTTCATTTTCTCTTTATGGACTCCTGAGAGTCCTTTGAATTTTTTTTCATTTTCTGTGCTATATAATAAAAACTATCCATTACCTGATATGCATTTTTTGCCTTGAATACTTGCATGCTACTAGGGAGCCTATTACCCACATTTTTAGGAACCTTGATAAAAGCATATTTGAAATTTCTTAGAATAAATTTGGGGTGGAAAAATACAAACCAGAGAGTATAGAGATCTTTTTGCTTAGCACAGAGCATAGTGGGATGCTGAGCTGTGGATTACAGGTGGCTGGCTACCTTATTCAGAGTTCTAGTATCATTAAATTCCTTTTCTTTAATTCCTGGCCTTGCATACCTTTTATCCTCTAATTCTGCTTACTTCATTTTGTATTTGTAGAAGCTCCCTTTTAAATATAAAATGATATGAGATGGCAAAGAAACACAAAGTCTTATTATGAAGGAAAAAGTGAAATTGTAGGTTAAGAAAGGTAATGAATCATAGCAGGTATAACATGTTGCCTACAGGGGGTATTGAAAGACCACAGTACTGGCAGGTTTTCAGGTCTTGGCTTTACCACTCACCATTTCTATGAGAATAAGAAAATCACTTACTTCTCAGAGCTCCAGTTTCTTCATGTTTAATATATATATATATATATATACAGAGAGAGCGAGAGCGAGAGCGAGAGCGAGAGCGAGAGAGAGAGAGAGAGAGAGAGAGAGAGAGAGAGAGAGAGAGAAGCATTTGTACTATGTGGAGCTATTTTTAGGGAAAATGCTTTGTAAGCTATAAAGTCCTATGTGGACAAACCTCAACATGTTGTCACTATGTGCTACAGGATCTAATTTCCTAATTGGTATCAGCCATACCACTTCTAGGCCTATGTTCAAGAGAGTTCAAAGAAAGAGGAAAAGGACCCATATGTGCAAAAACACTTATAATAGTTATTTTTGTGGTGGTAAAGAACTGGAAATTAAAAGTCTGACCATCAATTGGAGAATGGTTAAACAAATTATGGCATATGAATGCAGAGATGTGATCTGTCATTAATGCAGCACATAAAATGAGACCCCAGTTCAAGGAGTTCTTAAATTAAACCCAGCTTGTCAGCCCTAACATGAGAATAAAGAGAATTATCAGGAAAAGGTCAGAGGTTAGGAATAATTGGTATTTTGCTTCTTCCTCCATATTAGTCACATGGCCTAGCATTATCTCTGTGAGATCATAGGACCATAGATCAAGAGCTAGAATGGACATTAAAGGTCATCTAGTCCAATTTCTTCATTTTGCATGTGAGAAAATAACTCAGAGTTTAAGTGACTTACCCAAGGTCATATAAGTAGCAAGTCACAGAGCTGGGAGTGGGATGGATGGAGCCTCTACTCTAAAGCCAGCATTATTTTCATAGCATATGCTACCTCCTAATATAATTTTAAATTTTAGGAAAGAAGACTTTAAATTTTAGGGAGTGGTTGTGGATAGGATCAAAGAAGAACATATCTAATTATGCACCCAGTTAACTTCCTCTCCTCCTCTTGGAACTACAGGAAGTGAGCAATTTGTGTGGGGGAGGGGGGAGAAGGGGAGGAGGCCTGTAAAATGTTTTCCCCCCTTTCTTAAAGGGAATGACAAATTTCATTTTAAAAAGGGAAAGAGAAGACCTCGTGTCCCCACTGGAAAATAACAACACTGTAGATCACACTAACTGAAAGCTTCACATCTTATAAACATAACATGCTGCATTACTCAGGACTGAGTTATTATGTTACACTGCAGAGAGCAGCAGCCTCTGAATATATTAATGATTCATGCTTGCCTTGGCAGAACATAATGTATACTAATCATACTGAACCAGGGTACGAGGGTACTTTAAACGCATTTGTCCAGTTAATAGTTTGACTTAATCTGATATTTCATTGGGTCACTGGCCTTTTCATTGTAGGTAATGTACAGAAGAAAATGTATAGTCAACACACTGTTGAATCAACAGCAGGCGCTTCTGTTACTAGGCAACCTACTACTTAAGCTTTACCTCTGCATAATTCCACAAATACTTCTCCTTCTATCGACTGATAAACCTAAGCAAGGGCTCAGTGGGCATGTGTGTGAGTGTGCATGTGAGCTGAAAATGGGGAAGTGACAAAAGGCAAAGAGTATTCCAGTTATACTGCTTTTTACAAGCATTAAGCAATAAGCTTCCATAATAAACAACCGTGCCAGAGCTAATACTCAATAAACAGTATGCTTTATAAGCAATTAGGGATCTGAATCGCAGAATAAGACATTTCGGCAGAGCAGAAGCTTCTACCCTAACAATGCTTAGTAAGATAAGTGGCTTGTTAAAAGTGTCATAATTCTCCTTTAAAATCAATTAACAGTTGGGTGTATTTGGGTCTGCCAAACCCAGAGTTTCTTAATCAAATGTGAACACAATCAAAGAGCCACTTCTTGGCTTATTCAATGGCCAGTCTTTTGCCCAGAAAGCACAGTTGAAAATAAAATGATGGATTGATATTCTCACCGGTTTGTTTATCAGCTTGAGAGTCTGTTGAAGATATCAAGATGAGTCAGATAAATGCATTGTGTCAGGTTTACAAAGAAAGCCAGGGGGTGCTCTCTTAACTCATCACTTTGGTAAGATTTAGGGGTCTGGGTTTGTTGTTGTTGTTGTTGTTGTTTGACAGGGCATTATTGGATGGAGGAAAACCCACTAGCAAAACGACTGTTATTATGGTAACTTCTTTAAATTGTGGAATTATTAGAGAAGCGATGTAGATTTATCCCATTTTGACTTTTACGACAATAAACACAACTATCTAATTCTCATTCTTAGCATCTGTAGTGACATCATTACCTTTTGATGGGATTGTCTTGAGATATTTTATGACAGAATTTAGAGAATCAAGCTGCAGATTGCTGTCCCCCCCTTCCCACTCACCCTCCTCCTTCATCTCCACTATGTGTGGGCTTAAATGTCTGTATTTGCAAAGATACTATTAAATTAGAATAGGCTTTTGCATCATCTCCACCAACGTGCATGCACTACTAAGTACCCATTTGCAAGCAATGCTGTGCTTACTGCTGTAAAAAGTCCTGTAGACAGATGTGGTCCCTGCCCTCTAGTAAAGCATTTTGCAAACCTTAAAGCACTATAGAAATGTTAGTCATAATTATTATTCTTAAGAGATTATAGTACAATAAAAGGATTCACAATCAATTACCCACTCCGTATTAGAGGCACCATGGTCTGCCTCTGCAATAGGCCAAGGACAGTAGACAGAAACCCACATTGAGATTTCCATTAAATACTAAGAGAAATGTCCAAATATGCCCAGCATGGTGTATTATACCATGACTTTGGCTGAAGGTTGACCGCCTTAGGGCTATTCCTTTCTGCATAAATATGCTAACTTTGCTTAGTCCTGAGCTATATCCTATAAAATTACCTATGAAGATTGCCCAGGTAGGAGCTCTTGCAAAATATGATTTGCTCCCCTTCTCCAGTGGGTTAATTATGCTACAAATGTATTACTTCTTCTATTACTAACTACACATATAATTGTAGAAAAGGCACTCTTTGGGATTTTTCTTTGCTTTTTTGTAAAACAAGGGGATTGGACTAGATAATCCCTAGCATTCTTTCCAGCTCTAAAATTCAATGAGTCTGCAACTTACTGAGTTAGTTCTTTGGAAATTTATGTAACATCGACATAACTTCCAGGAATAACTTACTGTTCATAGCCTGGAGAATATTACTCAAAAGCAATGATATGAAATCTATTAGGCAGGTATACAAAATGTCAAAATAAAAACCAGACTTAAACTTTAGTCCAAATATTAGAGAAGCATAAAATCAAAAGTCTTGGAACATTTTTCTTACTTTCACAGTCAGGGTAGTAAAATGTCCAGCCCTTGTAGCTCTACTCTATTCTTGGTATAGAGTTCTTCATTCTTGTATCTTATACATGATCTAAAAAGCAAAATCCTCCTTTCCAATACATTTAGCCAGCTATGCACTTCAAACGTTCTCCTTTCCATTCTAGGGTCCTTACTTTCTATCAGAAGCAGCAATGTGCTTGTAAATGCTTAACTATTAGGTAGGAAAAAAGTAGGGTACACTTTTAAGTTTAATCTTCATTTTTAAAATTTTATCCATCACTTAAGTCTGAACAATAAATAAAATAATAATTCAAGCTTTCATTTGTGGCATTACCCGATTGCTGAAATGCAAATGTTCCCACTGAAAATTTAACAACCAGCTCTCTTGAGCCATTTCCAACTGACCCTCATAAGAACACTCCTCATAAGAAGCATTGAATAACAACAGTAGTTATGGACCTAAATCCTTTAGTCTCTTATCCATGTTGGTGTTGTGGTTCAGTCATTTCCCAGTCATGTCTGACTTCATGATCCCATTTTGAGGTTTTCTTGGCAGAAATACTGGAGCTGTTTGCCATTTTCTTCTCCAGCATTTTACAGATGAAGAAACTGAGGTAAACAGGTTAAGTGACTTGCCCAGGGTCACACAGCTATTAAGATCCAAATTTGAACTGAGGAAGATGAGCTGTCTTGACCCTAGGCCCAGAACTCTAGACACTGTGCCACCTAGATGCTCTTATCTATACTTTCACTGAGAATGAGTTGATCAAATCCTTTCTAATGATACCATTAGTTTAGAGTAAAGTTGCATGTAGATGCTGAACATAATAATTAAGTTTTGTGTAGGTGTGGGCTAGAGAGATAGGTGTAGGACCTGAGGGTCCTATAATCGAGGGCAGGCCTCAATGATGTGCCTTAGAAAAGGGTCCTGAGCAGTGATGATATAATCCAATATATCAGGACAGACGTTTGACTGACAGCTATGTTGGATTTGGGTCCCTACCTTTACCACTTACTAGCTATAGGGCTTTGGTCAAGCCTAAATTCCTCTGAGACTTAGTTTCTTTATATTCAAAATGGGCACACAGAACTTGTACTAGAAACCTTTCAGGATTCATGAGGGAAGTGTTTTGCCAATTGCAAAATGTTACATCAATGTGTGATAATGTCACCATTATATTATCATGAAAGTACCGTGTAGTTGGAATGTGGGTGGGATGAAGGTACTAAGTAGTGGTGAAAGAGGACACAGGAAAGGATGAATATTCAACTGGAGACATGGTGGTATAGAGGAAAGAACATGGGATCTGGTGCCCAGTTACTGAGTTCAAGTGTTGGTTCTTCTATTTATTACCTACATGTCTTTGGGCAATTCATTTAACTATTCTGGACCCTCAGTTTCCTCATCTTTCAATGACGGTGTTGAACTAGTTGATCTCTAATGTCCCTACCAGCTCTAAATTTGTGATCCTACTTCACAACTGCCAACCATGTCCCAGGTGTGTTGTATGAAGGTCTCCAATCCCCACACCCATGATTCTTAAGCTCTCCTCTCTCAGCTCTCATTCAATCATAAGCAAGTATTGAATTCATGTTTGAGTGAATATCAAGATTTATTGAAGTGAGAAGTACAGTAAATATTGACGGAGGCAATGCAAAGGTCAATATTTACCTCAAGGGACAATCAATCTTGATATTCATTGAAACATGAAGTCAATGTGCAGGCTGCACAGTCAGATGGATCATAAATGTCTTCATCAGAAGGATCTGGAAATCTTTCTTTGATGAGTGTGCATTTATTTCTTAAGCCTCGCTATTTTTCCATTAAGCTGATGCTTTAAAGAGAAGATGAATTGTGATGCCTGGGGAATAGAGCCACCACCTTTTACAATTGAGAAGGCAGAGGGAACTCGCTGCTGCCCATCAGAATCACATTTGCCTTATCAATAGGCACCTTTTGCATTATTTTTTTTTTACTTTTTGTGAAATTCATGAGCCAGGATTTTTCTCAGTGTGTGACAAATAGACAATATGATGCAGCCTTCCAACCTAACCATTCCTTTTGGCTACTACACAGTGGGTGAAACAGAAAGGAACATCTCTGAATAAATTTATCTCCTGCAGAATGTACAGGGTTATTTCTCACATCCCAATCTACCAGGAGCAATTAGAAGTACCTTCCCTCTTTTCCTCTCCTTTTCCCCTCACTCCTGCCACCCATACCCACTACCACGAAGGACTAATATACTTTCAGTCATCAATTTTTCTTTTTTTTTTTCTTCTTTTTGTTTGTTTGTGTGGGGCAATGAGGGTTAAGTGACTTGCCCAAGGTCGCACAGCTAGTCAGTGTCAAGTGTTTGAGGTCGGATTTAAACTCAGATCCTCCTGAATCTAGGGTTGGTGCTTTATCCACTGCACCACCTAGCTGCCCCTGTCAAAACCTTTTCTGTAACTTATTTTAGAGTATGGTCTACTAGAGCTCTGAGAGATTAACTGATCTGGACAGAGTGACAGTAGGGTGTCAGAGGTTTAGGCCTTCCTGACTCCAAGGTAAGCCCTTTAGTAGTAGGCCCTATTGACTCTTTTTTCTAGTTAATACATTTTATTTTCACCTCTTGCACAAAAATGATCAGTTATGATGCTCTGTAGCCTACTGATTCCTGTAGTCTGCCCCTTCATTACTTTTTTTTGAAATTGTTTCTATTCTATGATTTGCAACCATATAAACCTTTAGAAAAATTATTTGTGTTCAGTCATGCCCAACTTCTTGTAACCCCATAGACTGTAGCACTCCAGGCCCTTTAATCCTCCACTATCTCACGAAGTCTGTCCTAGTTTATGTTCATTGTTTCATGACACTATCTATCCATCTCATCCTCTGTCACCCCCTTTTCCTTTTGCCTTCATTCTTTCCCAACATCAGGTCTTTCCCAATGAGTCCTTTCTTCTCATTATGTAGCCAAAGTATTTAAGCTCCAGCTTTAGTATTTGACTATTTAATAAATACGGTTAATTAATTTAAGTATTGACTGATTTGATCTCCTTGCTGTCCAAGGAACTCTCAAGAGTCTTCTCTAGCACCATAATTCTAGAGAGTCAATTCTTTGGTTCTCAGCTTTTGAATACTGCTATGAAAGAGATGGATTTGTTTTCATGGAACGTCGTGGAATCATTAAAAGCACTATTTATTCTCCCAAATGGAAAGCATCATGCTATTGTCATTCTATTTAACTCTGGGAACACCTCACTGACCATCTTTAGTGCCCATACAAGGTATATGGACTAAATCAATGAATTGCCCATGTGATTGCATATCATGGGACTCTGGTTTGCTAGATATGTGAATTCTCTCTCATGATACAGATTAAAACCTATCCCTATCTCCTTAATTACTTACTTGATATCAATAATCAGAGGGTCCTCAAAATAATCAATTTTATTCTATATTTTCAGTACTATTGCATTATTTTGACCCACACATGGAAAACACCTTCTTGGAGAAACACCTTTAAGATGGCATTGTGCCCTATAGAATCAAAGCCTTTTTATAGTCAATAGCAATAATTATATTGGAGTCTTGTATTATGATTGTAACTGGTTCATATAATTGTGATAATCAGAGGAGGGAAAAACAAATTTCTGAAAATTTGGCAAAATACTCAATTGTTCAACATTATCCTGAGGGCATTTAAGGATGAAACTGGATTTTGAAGTGTACAAATTATTTTCATAAAGCTTTTGTAAAGATGGGAAAGTAGGTATATGGATCAGTATTTCTTTCAATATTACCTTAGTCACAATTTTCTGGTAATAAGAGGGTTTCTCTCCCTTTTCCCCATCCTCTTACATGCTAACATCTATTAAAGTAGATGGGGAGATAGAGAAGTTCTATGAAGAACTCAATAAAACATTTCAAATGAAGCCAGTGTATACTTTAATGTAAAGGTGGGCACAGAGTAGGACAATTAAAAAGTTTGGAAAATGGTTTAGGAGTGAGAAATCAAAGCTGCTGTCAAAGACTTATAGACTCTAAAGAAGGATCCTATCTATGGATCATTGACAACTTCTCTGAGTCATAAAGTACTGGACATGGCGAGTACCAAGCAATATTATAAAAATGAAACTATGTATTAACAGACAGGAAATGACTGGTTATCCATGAAGAAGTCATTTCCAAATTCTTGGTTTGTTTGCTGTTGGATCAATGACTTAGAAGAACAAAGAGCAAAATCAATAGCAAATTCAAAGAAAGACTAAAAATGAGAAGTGGTGCCTAATTGAAGTAATTCTGATGACCAATTTAAGCAAGATGTTCACAATGAAAAAAATTAAATATGGGTTAAGTAATAACATTAAGGTGACTGATCACCATTGCCTAAGGAAGTTTAACTGATATAAATTGATCACCACAATAAGGCAACTAAAAAATACTAGAAACCATGTCAATTGCCAAATAGTCATTTCTTTCCCAACCGGGGCAATGTGACTATCAAAGACAACACCAGTTTCAAATATAAATTTGCCTATAAATTCCTGTGGGGGAGAAAGATAGAAGCTATGAGCAGTCTTGGTTCATAAAATAGTGAGAATAAGTAGAGGGAAAAACAAGCTTACATTAAGTCTGGTGAGAGACTCAATGAGGCCAAATCATCCCAAGGGAATTTAAGGATGAAACCAGAAGACAATGAACCCCCCATATTAAAAAAAATGAATATAATACATACTCTTGCAAATCAATTACAGTAGAACTACTACATATATACTACAACATCACAGCACTTGAGTTCCTAAATGAGCAAATAAAAATGATACTGAAGAGAACAAACATAAGAAGAAGTGGACTAAGCCAAATAGACACAGAAAACATATATATTTGATGTAGCACAATTTTGAGGGTGTTGAAAAATCAATTCTTTTTTTTTTAATTTTTTTAGTGAGACAATTGGGGTTAAGTGACTTGCCCAGGGTCACACAGCTAGTAAGTGTTAAGTGTCTGAGGCTGGATTTGAACTCAGGTACTCCTGACTCCAGGGCCTGTACTTTATCCACTGTGCCACCTAGCCACCCCGGAAAATCAATTCTTAAGCTTTCTGAAAACTATGGAAAAGCTAAAGGTTTAGAAAAATCACAGACTTATTATAACTGCCCCCCACAAAGGTGACTGAACAAATTACCACTAAATTATGTGACTACTTTATTATTTTTCAAAAAAACTTTGAAAATAATCTTCTAAGGACATCCTTGATGAAGGTATGAGAGAAGACAGGTAAATCCTTATGAAGGTATTTTATAGCAGACTATATTTTTAGTCATACAATTGACTAAAATGTATAGAGAATACAGGATCCCACTGTACTTAAAGCATTTGATTTTATTTAAAAAATATTCTTACATGCTCTTTGAAAAAGAAAATGTCATCTATGTATGTCAAAATCATACAAGGCTCTTCAAAAGATACAATGACCTTGAAAACTTTGCCTTGTGTCTCTTTAATATCAATCATGATATTAAATCTTAAAATAGGAAGACCTATACTCACCCAAGGAATTTATGACAATTGTGGAATCCAAATGGAAGAGGAATTCTTTCTATATGACAAAGCCCTTCATATGCTCCCATTTTCAGATGATAGTGCACATGAAAGTAGGACCTAGTTAATGAGACCCAGGATCATTCAAAAATGCTTGACCTAACTATGCACAAAGGAAAAACCAAATGGGTGAAGAGTGTCTATTATCCAGGCTATGTTGGACAATAGGATTGACAACCAATAAAACACACACACACACACACACACACACACACACACACACACATATATATCTAATGGGCCACTCAGTATGTATGTATACATGTATACATACATACATATACACACATACACACACATATACAAGGAAAAATATACATTCATAGCGAAATCTATACGTATAGGTATATACATATACATAATATATACATACATGTATACCTTTCCCTGTAAATGCATGTATATATACCAATGGGCGAATTCTATTGGTTATATATCATGTATACATGTACATATATACACATATGTACTTATACTCATCACATGTTTGGGTCTATCATATATACGTGTAAATACACATATGAATATACATACAATTATATTCTAGACAACCAATAGAACTGGCCTATTCGATGTGTGCATAAGTATATAAATAGGTATACACATGTACACATACATGTGTCTGTGTATGTCTATACATGTATATTGCATGTGTGTGTATTTATATGTATATGTATATCTTGGCTAGATAGAGCTTATGGACAATGACCTAGATTCAAATCTGGTAGAAGGAGGGTTAGAATGGCTAGTATTAACTTTCAAAAATTGTACAGGGCTTTTTAAGTTCTCTCTGAGACAGGGTGACATTTAAAAAATAACAATATTTTCCCGGTAATGTTTTATGGCAGTGAGTCACAGAAGATGACAGTATTACTTACAGAATTAAAGTTGCAAATCACCAAAATGGAGTAGTGTGTCATGGATGTGAGTAGGTTATAATATATTATCAGTGAAGATTTGCTAAAGAGAAAGCAGTGTAAGAAGCATAGGCACTCATAGGGCATGGGTCACGTGTACCAGTATACTCAGTCCATGCCCTTTGTAAACCTATCTGCATAAGGCTTATATGTTATTATAGAGATATATGACTGGAAAGGAAAATGGGCCAGTCATACAATAAGAACAAGGAAAATCACTAGATAACCCATTAGTAAACATGCAATAGCAATGGAGTGAAAGGAAGCTCCAGTGTATTGAATAGGCTTTCTGTGAAAAAAAAAAAATACAGGAAAATATGGACAAAAGTTGCAATGTACTCTTTTTTTTTTTTGAAGGGCAATGGGGGTTAAATGACTTGCCTAGGGTCACACAGCTACTAAGTGTCAAGTGTTTGAGGCCAAATTTGAACTCAGGTCTGAATCTAGGGCCAGTGCTTTATTCACTGTACCATCTAGCTGCCCTGCAATATGTTCTTTCTTTTTTTTTCCCCTGCAATATACTCTTTTTTTCTTCTTCTTCTTCTTTTTTTTTTTTTTTGGTGAGGCAATTGGAGTTAAGTGACTTGCCCAGGGTCATACAGCTAGTAAGTGTCAAGGGTCTGAGGCCGGATTTGAACTCAGGTCCTGCTGAATCCAGGGCCTGTGCTCTATCCACTGCGCCACCTAGCTGCCCCCTGCAATATGCTATTTAAAAAAAATTTTTTTTGTGAGTCAATTGGGGTTAAGTGACTTGCCCAGGGTCACACAGCTGGTAAGTTTTAAGTGTCTGAGGTCGGATTTGAACTCAGGTCTTCCTGAATCCAGGGCCAGGGTTCTATCCACTGTGCCTCCTAGCTGCCCCACAATATACTCTTTTTTTTTTTTTTTAGTGAGGCAATTGGGGTTAAGTGACTTGCCCAAGGTCACACAGCTAGTAAGTGTTAAGTGTCTGAGGCCAGATTTGAACTCAGGTACTCCTGACTCCAATGCCGGTGTTCTATCTACTGCACCACCTAGCTGCCCCCACAATATACTCTTAATGGGTCTTCCTATCTTTAGTTTCTCACCTCTCCAACCCTCTGCCCCTATTCGAGGGAATGTAAGCTCTGAGGATCCTTATCCTAAATCCCTCTTTCACTAAAGAGTCAATTCCTAGTCAAAGCTAGGCTGATTACTTCTCTCCCTTAGGACTTGGGGCACCCTGATAGTCAGAGGGAATTCTTCAATGCTACTGGATCAAGCTTTTACTGGTGTGATTGCCTCCAGGATTTTAATTAGAGAGTCAATTTAGTCAAGCCTAGAAGCTTAGAAATGGGTTCTTACTAAGAACAGTTTTTGAAAAACATCTTCCCACACCCTAACATCTGCAACATACTTTCCCATGAGCATATAAAGTCCAAGGGATGGGCAGCTAGGTGGCGCAGTGGATAAAGCATTGGCCCTGGATGCAGGAGGGCCTGAGTTCAAATCCGGTCTCAGACACTTGACACTTACTAGCTATGTGATCCGGGGCAAGTCATTTAACCCCGATTGTCTCAAAAAAAAAAAAAATTAAAAAAATAAAGTCCAAGGGATAATGGGGTTTAGAGAGCACATGGCAAAGAGGTAACTCCCATATCCTGGTTGCTGAAAGTCCTTTTCCCTATTCTTTAGAGGTACTCAAGAAGTTCTCTTTAGGCATCGTATAATTTCTTTGCTAGGCTCCATGTAGAGCCGTGAGGCCAGTTTGTTCTTGCTTGGCTCCTCATGCAAACACTGCTGGCAATTACTCCAGAAATACAGCTATGACACCAATGGGAAAATAGGGGGTCCATCATCATTGTCACCACCACCACCATCATCTTCTTCATTTTCTTCTTCATCATCATCACTGCCTCCACCACAATCATAGTTAACACTAGATAGCACTCACTATCTCCCTATCTCCCAGGCACTTTACTAAGTGCTATATAATTATTATCTCATTTGACCTTCACAACAACCCTGGAAGGTAGGCTATTATTATCATCCCCATTTTACAGATGGGAAACCAAGGTAAACAGATGTTAAGTGACTTTCTCAGGGTCACACAGCAAGTAAGTGTTTGAAGCCTAATTTGAACTCAGGTCTTCCTGACCATGGTCCCAGAGCTCTATCCATTACACCTCATCCTTCAGACCTTTCTGGTCAAAGACCAGGCTGCAGGGATAGAGGAGGAAGATCTGGCCATGGCTGAAGCCAAAGCTTCTTCTCTCTGCCTCCTCTTCCCCTGTCCAGTCATTTCCCTCCCCAGGGTTGTCAAATCAACAAACAAACAAATACTATATTTAGTGTCAAGGATACAAACGAAAGTAAAGACAAATAACCAAAATACAAACAGTCCCTTCCCTCAAGGGGCTCATGTCTAATGAAGGAACCACATGCAAACAATTATATACAAACAAGATATAGACATGATCAATTGAAGACAACCTTAGAGGGGTGGATTTAATATCAATGAGGGTTAGGAAAGACTTCTGGTAAGAGCTGGAATTTTGGCTGGGACCTGGAGGAAGTAAGGAAATGGAGATGAGGAAGGAGAGAATTCCAGGCATGTGAGAACAGCCAGTGAAAAATGCCTGGTGTCCAGAGATGGAGTGTAGTTTTGGGAAATGACAAGGAGGCCGGCATGTTTTGCTAGACCTGGACATGACGGGAAGCTACTGACACCAAATTCTGGAATTCAGTCCCTTCTCAACTTACTTGAAAATTTATCAATGACACTCCAAGCCTGGCCTAATTTCCTCAATCTTTTAGGAAGATTCTTACAAAGTAATTCCATTTCAAGCCCTTTAGTACTTAGTCTAAGACTTTTGATCAACTGATTGGATTAAGACATGGCGAGAACCTAGTTCAGAAAGTTAAGGTATCAAGGGTAAAATAGAGTTACAAACTTGGTAACCTTAAAGTGTGACATTCTTAAACCATGTACGTCTTCCCATCAAGATGCCTCCGCAGTTCTCTACTACCTTTAGATAAAAGTACAGACTCTACTGGTTTAACTTGCCAGGATGAATTTACATTACTTCTACTTAGGTACTAGCCAGTGTTCTATATCCTTTTCCTTGCACACAGCTCTCCATCTCCTGTCTCATGCCATTGCTCCATGTTCTAGGCTTTCTCTCATCATCTCCATCTCTTGGAATCCCTATCTCCCACCAAAGCTCAAATTAAGTGCTGCCTCTCTAAGTAGGCCTTCCCCTCACCCCAGATTCTCCACTTTCTAGTGTTCTCTCTTCTTTGCCACATCACCAATATGGCTTTATGTTGTGTATCCTTTGTATTTGTTCTTTTTGTTTCTTTACCTGTTATCTCCTACCACTATAATGTAACTCCAGTCAGGGTCTCTTTTATTAGTTTATTTTAGTATCCCCAGCACTTGTTAAATTTTATTGCATTGATAGTATAAGAAGTCATGGATGAGTTATAATATGAACTAGAAAGAGTACTCTGGTCTTCCTAGTCTTTCCAGGTCAAGGACTATTAACAGAGTTATAGACATAATTTAATTATAGAGGTAATTTAAGCTTGTTCCTATTCTCCCTTGTTTTGATTGTCTGTTAAGCCTGATGACCAATTAATATCCAAATTAATCTACCTCTACTCTCCATGTGCTAGTTCTATCTTCTATAAGGAGTTCCTTTCATCTAAGTATATAACATACTCTATGTTGATATCAAGCACCAGCTTACAAAGAGCTTCTACAGGATATCAAGTAGCTTGCCCAAGAGCTCAGCTTGTGTTTTTATATTTGGGGCAACTCTGTGTTTGAGAGAGCCAGTGAGTACAATGGATAGAATGTTGGACTTGGAGTTAGGAACAACCAAGTTCAAATTCTGCCTCAGATACTTACTAGCTGTGTGACTCTGGGAAAAATCACTTGATCTCTATTTGCCTCAGGGTTGTTGTGAGGATCAAATGAGATAATTGGAAAAAGCTCTTAGCATATTTTACAAATGAGGAAACTAAGGCAAACAGGATTAAATAACTTGCCCAGGGTCACACAGCTAATAACTGTCTGAGGCCAGATTTGAACTAAGGAAAATGAATCTTCCTGACTCTAGGCCCAGTGCTCTATCCACTGTGCCACCTGGCTGCCAGGTGTGTGTGTGTGTGTTTATGTATGTGTGCATGTGTGTATATGTATATGTATGTATGTAAACATAGGCACATATACATACATATAAAGTATATCATACATATGTAATTGCTTATCTCTGTATATAGATATATCTATGTGCATAGCTTTATGTAATACATGTGTATTTGCATGTATTTGTGAGAGAGATAAGCACTTACAGTTGATAAGACAGTCACTTGTGCTGTCATTTGCCTAAATCCATTACCCACAAAGATGAGGTCATGGATCTATTGCAGTTGGCAAGTATTAGTATTAAGCCTTACTTGGATTATCTTGGAGATGCATCCTTTCTATATACCAGCTCTAATCCAACTACACTTCCAGTCTTTATTTTCTTTGGTGTCATTTCTATTGTCTCATTCAGTTCATCAAGACCTGTGATTTTAAAATCTGAATAAGGTGGTCCCACTGTAACTGATGAAAAAAAGAGTATGTATTTTTTTAGACATCTTAACAGGAGCTTCTCCAATTTTTTTTTGGGGGGGGTCTACTGATTGTTCTCCTACTGTCAACCTTAAATGCACTTTGGATAATTTTTTAAAAATTTGCTTAGTTGCTTGCCAAGATTAATGTAAACTTATTTCTCCCCTTCTAATGCTTCTTTATGTTTTTATGAGAGAATACAGTTCAAAATCATCTACTCTTTTCCAGCAATTTTTATCCATTTGTTTATTTATTTTTCTGTAGGGATTAGTAGGTCCAGCTTTTTCAAAGATCTGAAAGTGAAGAATGCAAGTCAGACTCATACTTATTCTATTAAATTTCACCTCCAAAAAAAAAAAAATTCACTCCCCCCCATTTTTAACCCACCCATCCTATTTGTTAAGATGTTTGTATATTGATTCTAATGTTCAGGTTTGTGGCTTATTATCAGCACATAAGATGAATATACCATCCACCCCATATATTAGAGTCACTGATTAAAAACAATTCAGCTTAACAGCAGAAAGAGTATTGCTTTGGGTCATGTTGTTAAAGGGCTCCCTCTTTACAACATGGATTCATTGATTGTTACTCTTAGGGATCAGTCAGCTTCCACATACATAAAATCCACCTCTTCACAAGGAGATCATGAGAGGTTTTGCCAAATGTTTTGCTGGCGTATAGGTATATTATGCCCATAGATTTTCCTTAATGTAATAGTCTAGTAACCCTTTAAAATATGGAATGAGGTTAGTTTGTGACAATTTTTTTTAATGAACCCATTCTGACTCATAGTGATTGTCTCTTTTCTAAGTGCTCATAAATTATTCCTTTAATAATCTTTTTATTTCAAAGGTTTGTTGATACCTTTTGTTTTTACATCAGTATCACTTCTAGTGAGACAGCATGATGTATAGGGGATAGAGAACAGGGTGAGGAAAAATACGGATTCAAGTTTTACCTCTGAGGCATAGTAAATGTATGGTTCCTGGGCAGGTCACTTAAACTCTAAGTACCCTCTGGTGTCAAATATCTGTGTTCTTTTGAATTTCTGAGTATTTTTAGTTCTGACTTCTTTCTCTCCTGTTGCTTTTTCTTTTACTTGAGGTGTTCATAATATCATTCTGTCTAGCTGATTCAAATTACATCACTCAAGTTAAAGATGGGTGAGTGACTTGGCAAGTTGGTTTTATAAAAGCTCAGTCATTTTGATTCAGAGTGAACATATGCTATATATAAAGTAAGCATTTAATAATGATACAGAGACAGATTTCTTAGTGCTAGCAATTCCAGTTAAATCACACATTGAAATATATCTATGCTGCTTGTAATCTTGGATTATTTTTGTTATTGTTAAAACCTATGGATTTTACAAAATTGATATGACTGATATACATTGATATTCAATGACAAACATCCACAAGATTCTGATAGAGAAAGATTACTAAAAGGCAGAATCTTACTTACCTTCCCCTTTGGATCAACCTTATTTACCCTTGGTCACTATGCATCTATTGTACTCTATAAAGCAGTTTCAGAATTAAACCAGGAATTAACTGTGTTGTTGCCTCTCTGACTTAAATGCACCGACAGCAAGGACCTTCCCTTCCCTTCCCTTCCCTTCACACTGTTCTCCCCATTGAGCTAATATAGACTTGCTCTAGTTTGCCAATATCCATCTAAAATTGTAGTGTCACAAACTGGAGAGAATATTCCACATATAGTTTGACAAGCACAGAGTATAGTGAGACTATGACATCCCTTGATCTTTTCACGTTAACTTTTTAATAGCTTTATCATACTATTACTTTATTTTAAAAAATGTTTTAATTTTTTCTAATTACATGTTAAAACAATTTTAAAACATTTTAAAGAGTTTTGAATTTTATATTCTATCCATCCTTCTCTCCCTTCCTTCTCTCCTCCCTCTCTGAAATGGTAAGCAATCTGATATAGTTTATACATGTGCAATAAGATAAAACATTTCCATATTAGTCATATTGTACAAGAAGACTCAAACAAAAAAAAAAGAAAGGAAGGAAGAAAGGAAAAAAGAAAGAAGGAAGGAATGAAGAGAAAATTGCAGATTTCAGTCTCTATTCCACACTATTATTTTACAAGGAGATCAGCTTATAGTATTGTGAGCTAATTGTCTAAAGCTATTAAATGTTTAAATCTAAATGTAGACCCTTATGTTTATTTCTATTAAATTTAATTTTGTGGGGTTTGGCCCATCATTTCATTTATTGAGAATTTTAAAAAATCCTGATCCTAACAGCTAATATATTAATTATCCCTCCTCTTCCTCAGTGTTGTTGTTGTTCAGTCATTTTTAGTCCTATCCAACTCTTCATGACCCCATTTGTGGTTTTCTTGGCAAAGATACTGAAATTCTTTGCCATTTCCTTCTCCAGCTCATTTTACAGATGAAGAAACTGAGTCAAAAAGGATTAAGAGGGGGGCAGCTAGTTGGCGCAGTGGATAGAGCACCAGCCCTGGAGTCAGGAGAACCTGAGTTCAAATCCAGCCTCAGAAACCTAACACTTACTAGCTGTGTGACCCTGGGCAAGTCATTTAACCCCAATTCCCTCACTAAAAAAAAAGGATTAAGTGACTTGCCCAGGGTTGCATAGCTAGTTAAATGTCTGAGGCCACATTTGAATTCAGGCATTCCTGACTGGATAGAGCCTGTTGCTCTATCCAGGGCACCACCTAACTTCCTGACTATCATTCCCACCTCTCTGCAAATTCAATCACCCTCTTTTCTATATTTTCATCAAAGTCATTTATTAAAATGTTGAACAGAATTGGACCAAGAACAGAACCCTCTGTCATACCAATATAGAAACTCCCTCCAGGGTGATAATGCTCTACTAGCTAAGACAGTTAGGGATTCAGTTCTTTGGGATAGGTACTAGACTTGTCATTTCTTTGGCATTAGGGATCACCCATGTAGAATGTTGGTTGATTTAACACACCCAACTCAAACCAGCAACTCAGACCCCTGAAGGGAGGCTACATTTACTATTCTTCTCAGGCTTCAGGGTAATTTTGAGGGTCTAAGTTTGAATATTGTACTCACAGTTATTAGACATCAATTACCTTTTAGAAAAGACATTTACGGGGGCAGCTAGGTGGCACAGTGGATAAAGTACTGGCCCTGAGTTCAGGAGGACCTGAGTTCAAATCTGGCCTCATACACTTGACACTTACTAGCTGTGTGACCCTGGGCAAGTCACCTTAACCCTCATTGCCCACTCCCACCCCTCAAATAAAAAAAAAATACATACACAAGTCACGTTTGGGGCAGCTAGGTGGCGCAGTAGATAGAGCACTGGCCCTGGAGTCAGGAGTACCTGAGTTCAAATCCGCCTCAGACACTTAACACTTGCTAGCTGTGTGACCCTGGGCAAGTTACTTAACCCCAATAGCCTCACTAAAAAAAAAAAAAAAAAAAAAAAAAAAGACATTTACCTCAGAAGGTATGGGAAGATAGTGATTATAAAGCATCTTCTCCCCCCAAAAATACCTAAAACCTGAGGCGTATTCTCCCACAAAAATACTCTCTGGGGAGAGTAGGCATTAACTTAACATACAATGATTTTAAGGCTCAGGTGTAAAGAACATATGACAAAGGAATACCTCCAAATTTTTAGCTTTGGGGTTCTTTGGAATCCTCATGAAGTTCTTTGAAGGTCACTGATGCAGTGATAGATGGGTCACATCACTGCTCAAATGAGTTGGCTCCTCCACAGCTTCTGAGATGGAGAGATTGATCCTCACCCTGGGTCAGGCAGCTTCCTCTTTGGGCTAGGCTGCTTTTCTGATACCATCAGATACTTTTTGATGGCCACTATTTCCGCCATGTGGTCTATATAATGAACTTTAGACTATCCCCCCTGCATTCTCCAACCCTTATAAGGGAATTTTGACCTTGGGTTGCCTTGAATCAGGCCTTTGAGTCCCCTTCTGATCCACACTATGTCCTCCCCTCTCCACCTTTGTAGATCTCCTTTTTTTTTTGTTTCCTTCTCCCATTAGAATGTAAGTTTCCTTGAGGATAACATCTAATCTACTTATTTATATTTAGATTCCCAGAACTTGGCCCAGTGCTCAGGCACATAGTAAGCACTAAATAAATGTTTCAACCATATATCTATCTATACAAACTTCTTTATTTCACTTGGGGACATCACAGTCTTCCAATTTATTCAGTTTGAAAACCTTAGAGTGATCTGAAGGAAAAATAGAGTGAAAAGGACTCTGGTTTGGAGTAAGGAGAAACCTAAGTTCAAATCTGTCTTCTGGCATTTACCAGCAGATGATGAGAGCACCCTGCAATATAACAGCATTGTTGGGCTAAGAAATCAGAGATTCTGCCATTTAAAAAATGTTTTATTTTTTCCAAGTATAGGTAAGCATATTTTACATACTTAAAAAAAAAATTGAGTTCCAAATTCTCTCCCCTTTTCCCTTCCTTCCCTCCTCCCTGAGACAGCAAGCAATCTGATATAGGTTATACATGTGCAGTCATGCAAAACATATTTTCACATTAGGTCATGTTGTTAAAGAAAGTATAGTCCCCCAATAAAGTCCAAGAAAAAATAAAGTAAAATAAAGTATGCTTTGATCTGCATCCAGACTTGATAAGTTCTTTTTCTGGAGGTAGATAGCATTTTCATCACAAGGCCTTTGAAATTGTCCCAGATCATGTCTTGATCAGAATAGCTAAGTCTTTAACAGTTGATCTTTGTGCAACATCACTGTTACTGTGCACAATGTGCTCCTGGTTCTACTCACTTCATTTTGTATCAGTTCACGTCTTTACAGATTTTCCTGAAAACATCCTGCTTGTTATTTCTTAGATCACAATAGCATTCCATTACAATTATATACCACAACTTATTTGGCTGTTCCCCAATTGATCTTCAATTTCCCATTCTTTTCACCACAAAAAGAGCTGATATAAATATTTTTGCACATATAGTTACTTTTTCCTTTATAAAAAATCTCTTTGGGATATAAAACCTAGTAGAGGTATTGCTGGTCAAAGGCTATGCTCAGTTTTATAGCCTTTGGGGGCATAGTTCCAAATTGCTCTCCAGAATGGTTGATCCTATCATATTTTTAAAAATAGCTTCTTATAAAGGCAGAATTATGTACTGGATAGAGAGCTGACCCTGGAGGCTAGAAGACCTGGGTTGGTCAGGTCTTTCACACGTACTAGATGTGTGACTGTGGGCAAATCACTTAATCTCCTGGTGCCCCAAAGCATACACAGAGAAGGTGCTGACTTGCATTGGTAGAAGTTTTCTCATCTGAGAGTTCTCTATACCTCTGAAATCACACATCACATCTCTATCCCTATAACCTAATATTACCTGTCAGGCAACTGATTAAATAGAAATACATTTTCAATGAATAAAATGAAGCATCATGTCTTATGCTGCTTGTCCTCTTCCATATCCCCTAATATACTCTAGGCATAGTGGCCACTAAGTAAATTGTTAACTGTTTAAAGTAGATGGTTCTGTACCTTTTCTTTTAAAATCTCCAGAGACTGTGATTACATGGACCCTGTCTAGGTCATCTGCTCCAAAGAATGATTTTGTAACAACCATATGTACATCCATCCTTGGACTTTCAATTCAGTAGCTTTCAATTTTCTAGTTAAAAAAAAAAAAGAAAAAGAAAAACAAAAACCAAAACTCCCTCCCCTGTCTTTCCTTTTCCTCATTCTGCTAAATTTCCGTTGTTATTGCTGTTGATTCCCTCCTAACTTTGACATTATTCAGAAATCTCTCTAAGGCATAGAACCCCAAAGAACTGAAGCTCTTCAGCTTGAGAAGACTTTTGACACAGCAAAACCAAATGCCCTCCTTCTTTCCTTCTCCATCCCGCCGGATACTTTTGAACAATCCCTTCTAAACTGAGATAATGCCACATGAGGAACTGCTGACATTTTCCTGACCAAGTACCTCTCAATAATTCAACACTTCCAAAATATTCCAACATTGTTGAACTGAGAAATCAGAAATTGTGTGATCTGTTTATGTCTCTCTCTCCTCGGTATCCCATGAATCATTTATTGAGGTGTACAATTCAGAGAGCAGAGACTAGAAAGAGAAGTGACCAAAGTCACGAATGTAGGCATATGTGTTTTTCATATTTTGGTACATGCTCATTAAATTTTTGGTTTCCTCTTTCATTCTAGAAAATCGAGGGGCAAAACAAGTCCTTGCCTAAATGATTAGGTATTTTGTTTTTGTTACCGACCCCATGCCCACCCCTCCACAAGCCACCAAAAAAACAAAAAGAGTCTTGAGGTCAATTAGAGGCTCCCACTGCAAATTAGAGCCTTTGGTCATTCCAGTTTATAGAGCAGTCTATTGTGAGTTGTTTAGTGTAAATCTGTTCTCTAGAAGCCTGTCCATCCAGGAGGCATTGTAATATTCAGTCACAATGCCAAGGTCTGGACCTTCACTGCAGTGACCTTGCAATGAAGTCTAGACTTTTGCAAGGCTGGGCACACTGACCATATATATGTATTTGTGCATGCACACTAGGCATGTGCAGATACATATTTCTGCTATAATGCAAGTTTAGAAAACATGAATTTTTTTCCAAAGTGACTGATTCTTTTTTTGGTGGGGCCATGGGGGTTAAGTGACTTGCCTAGGTCACACAGCTTGTAAGTGTCAAGTGACTAAGGCTGGATTTGAACTAAGGTCCTCCTGAAACCAGGGGCCCATTTCTGTTTCCACTGCACCACCTAGATGCCCCCATGAGTGATATATTAAGGAATATTTTGAGCATAGCTTGATTTTGAGTTGACTGATGCATAATTTCTTCCTCAAGAAAGGCACAGAAAACCTGTACCATTTCACCATAACTCATAAGTCTCAAACCTTTTGATGCCCACTTCCTACAAGCAAATTTTTCAGGTCTTTGTCAAAGGTTAAAATGCTAATTTTATTATGTATCTTCTGGTAAATCTGGAGCTGCGGAATGGAGCCTGCTCTGAGCCGCCTGTACCCTGACCTTCCCCTTGGCTCCAAGCCAGAATTTGAGGACTTTCAAACTTACCCAGGCAGGCCAGGACAAAGGATATGACTTGGCCAGTATTTATTACAAAATTGATGTAGTTCTTAACCATTTAACATGGATATAACTGTGCTACCACTAGGATCCTGTGTTTTTTGTGTGTGTCATTGACAAAGTTTTTAAATGTTTGTGTCCCTTACATTTTCATACACTCAGTGAGGTCAAGTGATATCAACAGGGACCAGTAAAAACGTCATATAAATCAGAAAAGTAGGAATTTATTGCGAGATGGGGGCGGGGGGGGGGGGATTTTGTTTAGAATATGGAGTTGTGTTCCATGGCATTGAGCCCTCTAATTCCACATTTCCACCAGCCCAATATATTTGATATACTGGACAAATCATTCATAGTCTTTACAAATCTCTATTTCTTCAGCAACATCAATATTTCTTGTGTATACAGTTTCAAGTTGTCAGAAAAACATTGTGAAATCTAACAAAGAGATGTTTCCCAAGCCCCAAAAGATTCTTAGAAGAAAAAGCAGAGCAGCTGCATCTAATAGTACTAGGAAGTGTTATTATCATTGCTACTGGGCATGAGTGACTAGGCAGGCTGAATAATTCTCTCCTTCTAGGATACTTTGAAAGACTTGATTTCCTTAGTATGGTCATGACATAAAGTGCCGTTCAAACCTTCAATATTTACTCATCCTATGTTGTTTTTTTTTATTTTTTTGTTTGTTTCCAAAAATTCTTAGGCTGAATCTTACTTGGAGAGATTTATGCTGTTTGGTTTAAAGAAATGTCGAGCTAATGTTTTATAAAGTAAACTTGAAAGAAGGCAAAAACCAAGTTATATAAATCACATAAGTAGAAGAAGTTGGGTTTAAGTCTTGAGAACAACATTTGGATAAAAGCCTGCCCTTGCAGTATTTTTGAAACACTTCATGTTATCACTACAGTAGAATGTAAGACCCTTGAAGACAGAGACTTTTTTATTTTGTATCCCACATCTGGGGGAAACAGAGAGAAGAGGATAGTCTCTTACTTTTGAGGAACTCACATTTTAGTAGGGACACGTATAGGAGGGCTCCCCTGCAGGGAATCATTGAAAGGCTCAGTGGTCTTACTGTACAGTGACAAGGCAGATGACAATGCATCTTCTTTATTGTCATTTCAAATGATAAAACCATATGGTTTATCTGACATTGAATTATTTGACAGTGTCAAGGATTTTGGCATACTAATTAATTTACTCTGGCTATACAAGAACATATAACATCAGAATAGATCTGACGTGGAGAGTCAATTTGGAATTTTTCTCAGAGGACCTGTGAGCTAAACTACTTGGAATTAGATGAGGATGGGTGACCATGTCTGAGACCTTGGGTGATGTCATGGGTCTAATAACCTGTTGCCAAAATAAATCACCAAGAAACCTAGAGAATGTCTGTCTTAAAAGATTTTTAAGAGAAGGGAAAATGATTATTTTACCTACCCAAAGGCATGGAAATAGATGATCTCTCAATGTTCTCCAGTTTCTATGATTAGAAATGGATCTACAGTGCTGAGAGTAGAGAAATCCTGACTACTTTCCAAAGTCTAAAATCATGATATATGGAATCTCCAAGGCCTTTCATATTCCTTTTCATCTTTTTTTATGAAATGGAACAACAAATAATCCAACTATTATACCTGGAAAAATATAAGCCAAATAAAATAAAATTAATGCTAAACAAAATAGGCTACTTTTCCTTAGTTGCACTTAACAGACTGTCAAATGGCACTGTGTGTTAGAACTCAATTCTGGAAGAATTCAGAAGGCATTTTTAAACCTCCACTAACCATTTTCTGAAAGACTGGTACCACTCATGGTGACATTTATGAAACAGTCAGAGACTAGTTGTGGGGTGAGGACTTCCTCTACTCCTGTCTGTAAAACCCCAAAGTAGAAAAAAATTTAAAAACCAAGCTAACACTACCACCCCCTAAAAATAAATCCCTCACAACATTTGAGAAACAAATATGATGAAATGGTCACCAAAGCTAAAATTCACAGTGAATTTTATTACTTAGTCTAAAGTCAATACTGTTTCAGTTTTTATCTGACCAGATAGTTTAGGGGTTTTTTAGTAGTATAAATAATAAACTATATTGAACCCTCCATAATGCTAAAATGTCTAGATGAATAGTAAAACATAAACCATCATTTGGATGTTTTGTCTCTGTAATATTGACATATTGAGATAGAGTGTTGTAGTGAGGAGAGAGAAGGAATTATATCAGTTTTTTGAAGGGCCAGGGACTATTTAATTTTTGTCTCTGTACATTGTATCCCAGCAACCAGCACAGTAAGTACTTAATTAGTGACTCTGTTGGGGTTTTCTTGGCAAAGATACTGACTGGTTTGCCATTTCCCTTCTCCAGCTCATTTACAGAAGAGGAAACTGAGGCAAACAGGGTTAAGGTGACTTGACCAGGGTCACATACCTTGTAAGCGTCTGAAGCCAGATTTTAACTTGACTCCTTGGTACTCCCGGGCTGGCCCTCCATTGTGCCACATAGCTGCCCAAACGCAGGCATAACACTCAGACATCCTCAAAACAAACTGGCATGTATACCCTTCTCCTTCAAGTTCCTCTTTCCTCCTTCAACTCTAGCTCTGACAACATAAATACTATCATTCCTGGAAAAAGTATGTGTAAATCAATTTCCCTATCATTCCATTCGCTAACCCTTGTGACTTTCCTATCCAAAATCCTATTCTACATCCACTACTTTATGAATATTATCTTCTCTTATTAGAATTTAAACTCCTTTGGGACAAGAAATTTTGCTTGTATTTTTATACCTAAAACATGGTACATTGGAAGCACTTAATAATTTTTCCATTCATTCACACTTTCAATAATAAAGAACTATACTCAGAGAGATCCTATTATAGGAAAAAAAAATTTCCCAGAAAGTTAATTTTGGACATTCCCATCTTAGTCCAATGGAATAAAAAAAACCCCAGTCAATATTATGAGGATTAATCAAGTCTTTCAGGGTTACAGTATTGGAACTCTGAGACTGTAAGAAAAAAGTGTGGCTTAGTCATGTAGCATAAAGTGAGTTCTTTTAGACTAAAAAATCTAGTTTGTTGCAATCACTAAAAGGTTCATACATCAGTGGGTTGGTATATTGGATACAGGGCGTTCAGAAGGACCTGGGAAACACAGATGCATCTTTATTTTAGTTTTCCAAACAATCGCTAGTGCTTAGAAGGTTTCACACCATTTTCTTTATAGCGCTGGAAGCTGATTTGCCATTTGTATTCATTGTATGTTTAGATTGCAATGACTGTAGCTTCTACTGATAATATCATTGCTATAAAAACCCATTCCCAGTCATGAAAAAATAAAATGTTAAATGTCTTTACTCATAGTCAGCCTGGATTATTGCAAATTGAACTGGGCACATTAAGTACTGTCCACCTTTAGCATGTTCATTTGCTTATTCTATTCCACAGCCATCATCAGGGGTGGGAGCAAGGGTGCTATATATGTAACTTCATTGCTGTTAGGGGAGGACTGGAAACTTGTCCAATTTAATGTTGTACTTAGCTTTCCTTTTCCTGTTCTTAGCCTTTGAGTGGTGAGATAGAAGGTCACTGAGTAGGTCAAACTTCCTCAGGATGGCATTATTTGATTTTATAATCACAGAGTGAGCCAGAGAATCAGTTATAGGCAATGGATTGGAAGGGAATGGGGTGCTATGCTGTGAATTTCTACAGGGTCCTTTTGTTAAGTTCCATAGAACCACTGAGTGTTAGACATATCTTGGTTGTGAAGCAGGTGGGAGTAGAGTCGAGCACAGACTGCCGTGGGATAGATCCCATGGTATCAGCCAACCAAGGAAAAGTGGTATCTTTCTGGAGGACAGGTGGGTCTAAGAGATCCATCTTGGAAGAGGGCAAGAGAGGGTGTTTGAGAAAAGGAGATCCAGGAAAGGAGAAAAGGAAGTAGAATCAAAGAACCAAGAAACAAGGGAGTCAAAAGTCAGTCACAGTGGGAATCAGGGCTCCAATAATCCTTGCTGCTGGATTTGCAATCCCAGCATCTCTGATCTTCATGCCATTTTTATGCACAAATGGGGCAACCAGCCACTTACATCTTGATTAATACTCCACTCATCTGGACATGGATGGGGTTTAGATGGAGAAACTGAGGGTGAACCAGGGTCTTAACTAGGGTACAGTAACTAGGGCTTTGTCTCACAACCTTCAGATTTATAAGGTACTTACAGCAAGCCTTCTACCAGGTAGAAACAAATGGGTTTAGTCCCATTATTGATAGTTATCAATCATATTTCATTAAAATAGAAAAGCTACAAAAGGCATTCTATCTCTCCCTCCTCTAATAGGACTTCATGATTAACCCTGCCCTTCTCTCTACCAGAAGCAACTCATGTTGTCCTGGGTTCTTGCCTCCTTTCTGTGGCAAAGGGTCGCAGGATCTCTCCAACTCTAAAAGCCTTCAAGTGCATTAAATCCAACAAGCATTTTTGTTAATCACCTATGGTTTTTGAAGTCTTATGTCCTGATGTCTGGTCTTTCTCCCAAACTCCTTCTCTTCCCCATTCAGGTAAATTTAAACTTAATTTGAGGGTGCTTTTCATTTTGGCCAGTTTTGTGTTACCCCAGGGTCCAGAGTTGCTATAGTTATGGCTCTAGTGAAGGCATTTAAGATTCTGAAATTCTCTCAAAGATTAAATGGTAAGTAAAGGTTAGTGCAAAGAATGGTGATAGGTTTCATTAAAGGAGCAAGCTCCGTGTACATAACTCTTAATTCCCTAAGCAGTTCACAGAATCAGAGAATATTAGAAATGTTAGGGAATATGTAATTGATCATCTAATAACTTAATTTGACAGCATGAGAAAATAGAGATCCAGAAAAGGGGAAAAAAAAGTTTTCCAAGGTCAAAAAGGGTCAAACTTGGGATTAGAATCTGTTGTTCATCAATTCAGTCATGTCTGACTCTTCATGACCCTGTAGGCCATAGCACACCAAGCCCTTCTCTCCTGTGCTATCTCCTGAAGTCTGTCAAATTTATGTTTGTTGCTGCCCATGACATGATCTGTCATCTCATCCTCTTCCATCCTCTTTTCCTTTTGCCTTCAATCTTTTCCAGTGGAGTCCTTTCTTCTCTTTATATGCTAAAGCATTTAAGCTTCAGCTTCACTATTTGTCCTTCACAATTTATAGTCAGAGTTAATTTCTTTAGGTATTGGTTTATTGGATCTGCTAACTCTCCAAGAAACTCTCAAAAGTCTTCTCCAGCACCACAATTCAAAAACTTTCCTCAATAGTCCAACTCTCACACCAATGCATTACTATGGAAAAAACCATAGCTTTGACTATATGGACCTTTGTTGAAAAATGATGTCTGATTTTTGTTATGTTGTCCAGATTTGCCAAAGCATTCCTTCCAAGGAGCAAGTTTCTTTTAATTTCATGGCTGCAGTCACTGTCTTCAGTGATCTTGAGCCCAAGGATATAAAATCTGACACTGCTTCCCATTCTTTTCCCTCTATTTGCCAGGAAATAATGGGACCAGAAGTCAAGATCTTAGCCAGCTTTTACATTTTCCTCTTTTACCCTTATCAAGAGGCTTCTTAAGTCTTCTTCCCTTTCTGCCATCAGAATGGTATCATTTGTATATCTGCAATTGTTGATATTTGACCTTTATTTCAGCTTTTTGATTTATTCAGCATGGCATTTTGAACGATGTACTCTGCATATAAGTTAAATAAATAGATTATATATTCAGCCTTGTTATACTCCTTTCTCAGTCTCAAACCAATCAGTTGTCCATATGCAGTTCAACTGTTGCTTTGTAACCTACCCACAGATTCCTTCAGGAGACAAGTAAAATGATATGGTACTCCCATCTCTTTGAAGACTTGCCACAATTTGTTTGTGATCCACACAGTCAAAGGCTTTAGTGTAGTCAATAAAGTAAAGGTAGATTTTTTTTTTCTGAAACATTCTTGCCTTCTCTATAATCCAACAAATGTTGGTATTTTGGTCTCTAGTTCCTCTGCCTTTTCAAAACCCAGCCTGCTCCTCTAGTAATTCTCCATTCAATATTGCTGAAGCCTAGTTTTTCAGAACCTTAAGCACAACTTTATTGGTATATGAAATGAGGGAAATTGTTTAGTAGTTTGAACAGAATATTGTTTGGCATTACCCTTCTTTAGGATTGAGACATAAACTGACCTTTACCAATCCTGGGGCCACGCTGAGTTTTCCAAAGTGGCTGGCATAATGAGTGAAGCACTTTGACAGCATCATCTTTTAGGATTTTAAAATACTCAGCTGGAATTCCGTCACCTTTAGGATAATCCTAAATATAGTTGTAGATTTAGAGCTGGCAGGGTTCTCAGAAGCCATCAAGTCCAACTGCCTCATTTTACAGATAAGGAAACTGAGGCACAGAGAGGTTTAGTGATTGTTCAGGTCCCATGGCTTGTAATATTTGAACCTAAGTTCATAATTTCTGGTCTAATATTTTTTCCCTTCATGTAAGGTCTATTTCTGTCCTCTTTATGCTACTACTTTGGAGAAAAGACTTGATTTCAAAAATACAAATCATGAGCCATGAAGTTGTTCAACTAAGGAGCAAAGAAACACTGAAAATATGAAGAAATAAACATTGAAACTGGGATCCAGTCTTAAGGAAGAAGAATGCGTTTAAAATCATCTCAATTTCAATTATTTGTTGCCATATTATTGTACTTCTTGATCCCGCGGTCTCAGAACTAATGTCCTAATTAAATTTTTAGAAGTATTTGAATTTACTTCCCTGTCTATCACATGGGGTCACTCAATGGCTTAGATTTAATTGGCCAATTAATTCCTTGAACAACTATTCATTTGTAGCAAGATCGATAGATAGATGATACATAGATAGATAGATAGATAGATAGAGATGATAGAAATACTTCTATCATCTCTATCTATCTATCTATCTATCTATCTATCTATCTATCTATCTATCTATCTATCGTCAAATTGCAAGGGATCTAGTGATACAAACAATGTACCTCCACAAATAATATGTGTTGCAGATGGTTGTGACTAAGTGAGGCTGTTAGATCACTTGATTTTGGAATTCTAAGGTGCACTAGGGCTAAAACCAATCCAGTGTTCTTAGTAAATGAGATACCAATTGGGTTAACCCCTTGTGAGCAGAGGGCTACCAGGCTGCCTAAAAAGGGACAATAAGTCCAGATTGGAAATGGAAGAGTTTGAAACTTCCGTGATTGTCAGCAGTGGATTGGACTCTGGAATGGTTGTTGAATTTAACACTCTGGGGTGAGATTGAAGACCCATCTCAAACAGACAGACAGACAGACAAAGACAGTCAAATAGTAAGATAAATAGTAGATAACTTTGTTGCAGATGAGGATACAACAGTTATCTAAGGCAAAGCTTCTTAAACTGTGGGTTGCTACCCCATAAAGGGTCACATAACTGAATGTGGTACGTCATGAAAAATTTTGGCACCAGTAAAAGGTTATGTATGCCTATTTTATATACTACATACACCCTGGGTCACATAAACATTTCTCAGGCAAAAATCTGTCATGAGTGTATAAGGAAGGAACCATGAACTCTGTCACCATCTCAAAAGGACATGCTACTACTGATCATGGGGGAAGAGAGCTTAGTAAAGGAGTGTCAATAGTTCTTCACAAAACTTTAACATTATCATCAAAGTAAAGCCACCAAGAAGTACATACAGGAGAACTTTTCAAACATCAATGCCCAGGCCACTGAGTTAAGGCATCAACACCCTTAGTTACCTTTAACTGATTGTAGAAGGACATTTTCCCTTGCCCTCTCAGGGGTGTGTCATAGAAGGGCTCATAATTGCAATATATACTTGTGAGATCAGTTTTATCTCAGATGATGACCTACTTTTTTCATTGTAGCTTCAAAATTCGGCAATGTCGGGGGTAGTAGAGAACTGGCTTTACAACCAAGAACATTTGGGTTCAAGTCCATCTCTCATGTACATAACTATATATGCTTGGGGAAAGTCACTTAACCTCTGAGTCCTTTATGAAACTATTTAAGACCTAAGTTGTTAGAAGGCAACTTATTTCTCCATAGGCTGCACTACAGGTTTACTTTTTCATGACCCAACTCTTCATCTTGAAACCATAATATTATCTTGAAACTCACATATTAGAAGTACCCTCACTCCTATGGATTCTCTCTTTCTCCTCTAATTTAATGGCTCCTCTTAGAACTTCCATTTGTTATTGTTTTTTGTCCTTCATTCTCAAAAGAGGACCATGACTTCGGGAAGGGATGTCATGACTTATAGACAATGAATTGGATTTAAGTGAGGGATGGCCTGTGCAAGGTCATGAGTCTCATACTCTCCTCCAGAGCCATCTGGGTCAGTGGCAAGATATGTAGCCCTCAATATTTAAGGCAATTTGGGGTTAAGTGATTTGCCCAGGGTCAGACAGCTAGCAAGTCTCTGAGGTGAGATTGAACTCAAGTCCTCCAAATTCAGGTTCAGTGCTCTACACACTGTGCCACCTAGCTGCGCTACAGAACTTCCACTTTAAGAGAGTCCAGGACAACCATATTTCATTCTTCTTCAGGCTACACTCCAGATTTCCTCTGTAGTACTCCTTTTAGTCTTCTCCTCTTGCCTCATTCCCTATCCTTCTCAGATTTTTAATGTGTTTTTCTTCCCCTTTAATGTGTTGTGTTCCCTTCTTGAAGGGTAGGAATTGTTCCTCTCTACTTGCATTTGTATTCCCAGTACTTAGCACACAGTAAGAATTTAAACAAACACTGACTGACTGACTGACTGACTGAATCTTAACAAATCACAACCTCTAGGAACTTTAGGCAACTTTCTAACAGTAACTTTAGAAACTTTCTAAGACTAACTTTCTTTCTTTTTTTTCCTTTTTCTATATAATTAGCATTTCATTTTCCTCATTTACATGTAAAGATAATTTTTTAACATTCATTTTTAGAAAATTCTGAGTTCTAAATTATCTCCCTCCCCATCCCCTCTCTGACACTAAGAAATTTGATAGAGGTTATGTAGTGCAATCATGTAAAAATATATTTCTATATTAGTCATGTTGTGAAAGAAGAAACAGAACAAAAGAAAAGAAACCCCAAAAGTATGCTTTGATCTGCATTCAGATTCCATCAGTTCTTTCTCTGGAGGTGGAATTGTATTTCCATCATGAATCCTTTGGAATTGGTCTTGGATCATTGTGTTGCTGAAAAAGAATTACATAATTCATAGTTGATCATTGCACAATGTTGTTGATAATGGTGTACAATGTTTCTTCTGGTTCTGCCTCATTTTACTTTGCATCAGTTCATGTAAGTCTTGCCAGATTTTCTGAAGTCTGTGTGCTAATCATTTCTTTTGATGGGCATAGTTCCAAATGGCTCCCCGAATGATGGATTATTCACAACTCCACCAACTGTGCATTAGTGTCCAATTTTCCCATATCTTCTCCAACATTTAACATTTCCTTTTCTGTCATGTCAGCCAGCCTGATAGGTGGGAGGTGGTATGTCCATAGTTGTTTTAATTTTGCATTTATCTAATAGTGATTTAGAGCATTTTTTTCCTTATGAATATAGATAGCTTTCATTCCTTCATATGAAAATACCTGTTCATATCCTTTGTCTATTTGACTCAGTTTTCTATATATTTTAAAAATGCATCCTTTAACAGTGATCTCTTCTCACTCCAGTTCATCCTCCACTCAGTTATCAATTAATTTTCATAAATCATGGGTCTGATCATGTCACTCTCCCCCACCTCCTACAAAAAAACTCTAGTAACTCCCTATCACCCGCAGAATCAAATGCAAAAATCCTCTGCTTGGCATTCAAAGCCTTCTATAAACTAGCCCCTGCCCCCTCTATTTCCAGTTGTCTTACACCTTAACCTCACCTCCCACATACTCTCTAATCCATTGACATGGACTCCTTGTTATTCCTCAAACAAGAAACACCATCTCTGATTTTGGGCATTTTCTCTGGCTCGCTCCATGCCTGCAGTTACTCTCCCTTCATCTTCTGGCTTCCTTCAAGTCCCAGGTAAAATTTCACCTTTGATAAGAATACTTTCCTAGTCTCTCTTAATGCTAGTTTCTTCCTTCTACTCATTCGCTCTAATTTAGCCTACATATAGCATGTTTTGTACATAATTGTTTTTATGTCCTCCATTAGACCGCGAGGTCTTCCACTTCAGGAAATGTCTTTTGACTTTATTTGTACACTCAGGGCTTAGCACAGTGCCTGGTACATAGTAGGTGCTTAATAAGTGCTCATTAATCAATTGATGGTTATTTGATTAAAGGTGATTAGTCAATTATGTTGGGTCCCAGGTGGCTTATATGGGAATTGGGGGCTATAGATGGGTCTAGAATCAGGATGACTCAGCATTTGTTAGCAGGGCAATTCAGAAAGCACAGGCAGGTATGCCAAGTAATGATTGACAGTCAGAGGAAAACACTTGAGGAAGAACAAGAACAAGAACAGAAGAATAAGAAACAGGAGCCAGATGACATCACCTGCCAGGAGACCATTTGTGTTGATTTTGGCCTGGCTGGTGGTGCCATCTATAATGCTGAGACAACATATTGGCTACATGCTCTTCCTCCTCCCAGTCTTTTTTTTTCCCCAGTCTTTTCTTAATACAGCATATACTGTTCATTTTTCTTAAAGTGAAAACAAACTGGGGCCAGGCTTTTGAAGCTCATTGTATATAGCCTTAAGTGTCCAGACATTAGTAGCGTTTGTTAGTCAATAATCAGTTGTTAAACATTTGTTCCAGCTCCTACTTACTATGTGCCAGTGTGATCATAGGGCTATGGGGATGTAAGACACTATACCCTTTCCCTTTATTAAGTGAGATTAAATTATTCTTTTATAATATACTTTGTTTCAGTAACGGGAGGAAAAAGCAGAAGTGGAATTGCTTAGCTGGGGCAAAGACATTTCAGGAAGCCACAGACCAGGATGGAGAGGCAAGGAAGCTTAACCACATATTGGAAACCAGGCCAAGAAAGACAAGGACCATTTTGGTGACCGAGATTCAGTGGCACTTCACACCAAGAAGCAAGTGGCTTGAGGCTAATAACTCTCAAAAAGCATCAGGGAGATAGATGTAGGTCTATTCAGACAAATGTAAGCCTGTAAAGTAGGGATTCTTAACCTCTTCTATGTCATGGACCCCTTGAGCAGACTGTGTGAAGTCTATGGACCCCTTCTCAGAATTAAATTTTAAATGTATGAAATAAAACACCACAGATTGTGAAGAAAACTAATTATGTTAAAACAATAATTATTAAAAAAATTAAAGTTCATGGGCCCCAGCTTAACTCCCTCCAACCCCACTACAAAGGACACAATGTCATACTCCACCTATTTTTTCTAAAATTTTATTGCCAGTATTATAACAAAAAAAGAAAAAAACCCACCCAAACCCCCACCAAATTTAAAAAGATTTATTTTAAAACAATTATCAAGGATGATAAGGGGGTACAATATATTTTTTATTTTTTATGGACAGCAGTGTAGTTCCAATAAAAGGAAGGTAGGGTTTGGAGTCAGAAGACCTAGGATAGAATATGGCTTAGCTGCTTGCTCTCTGTTGCCACTTGAAGCAAATCATTTAACCTCTAACAACCTCAGCTTCCTAAAATACATGGCCTCTGAGACCCCACCCGACTCTACACCTAGGATCATATGACAAATCCGTGATAAAACCGAGGACTCTTGGTATATTGAAGTGCTAGTATAATATCAACAACAATAATAACAATAAGCCTCCATTTGTATACAATTTTAAAAAGTGCTATAAATCCATAATTGTTGATTCTCAAAACCCCAAGAAGTAGATGTGTAACATATTATTATCCCCTCTTTACAGACAATGGAAACAGGATTAGAGAGGTTGAATCTTCCCATGGCCATTAAAAGAATAGTTTCCAGGGGGAAAACAAAGGATTATAATGGGGCAGCTAGGTGGTGCAGTGGATAAAGCACCAGCCCTGGATTCAGGAGGACCTGAGTTCAAATCTAGCCTCAGACACTTGATACTTACTAGCTGTGTGACCCTGGCAAGTCACTTAACCCTCATTGCCCCACAAAAAACAAAACAAAACAAAGGATCATACTTCCAACAGAAATATTATTAAATGAGGAATATAAAATTTCTGTAGGTTGATGGGCAATATGGCCTAATGTTGAATTAATTAATTAAATTAATTAAATTAAAAGATCAATCCCAGTTTCTTAATTCAATTGTTGGCTGATAGGTGGCACAGGTGAGATTTGGGTGAAAAGTAGATACCAAAGATGGATGAGCAGCCCAGAAAAGAGATTTGCAAAGCCACAGGTACTAGTCCTCCTATAACAGCCCTGATGCATGTGCTATGGAACACTTAGAGTTTGGTCACACATCAAAGATATGAAGGTCATCCGCTGTACCCCAGGCCATTGCCAGTTGTTTTGACCTTTTGTCTTGCCACTGGACTTGGATGATCCTGGAAGAGAGAATGAGGCTGATGGCTGTCTGCAACTCTGCTTCATTTAAATTCAATAAACACAGGAGTCAAGACACTCACCCCATGATGTCATTGGTCCTCTTTGGAAAATGAAGGACAAACAATAAGACAGGTGGCAGATGGTGATTTGTTATTAAGACCTCCTAGAGTAAGAATATGAGCTAAATAACAGTTAAAGTATTTGTTCAGCATCTTAGATCCAAGATTTCTGATACAAAAAACTGGAGAATACTAGAGTTGGAAGAAATTTTAGAATTTTTATAGACTTACTCCACCCCCCCCCTTTTTATGGGGCAGTGAGAGTTAAGTGACTTGCCCAGGGTCACACAGCTAGTAAGTGTCAAGTAACTGAGGCTGGATTTAAACTCAGGTCCTCCTGAATCCAGGGCCGATGCTTTATCCACTGTGCCACCTAGCTGTCCCACCTTTTTATAGGTAAAACACTGAGACCCAGAGAGGTAAATGACTTTACTTAGCAAAGGTCAGTCACATAGCAAGTTAGTATATGATCTGAGACTAGAATCCAGATCACAGTTTAATTATTTACTGAGGCTTTAACCCCCCCACACACCACTATTATTCTATTCTATTATAATATATTATGCTATATTATGTTATATTGTTATATTATATTATTCTATTTATTCTAAAGTATTATTATTACAAACTATATAATTATATTACATATAATTATTATAGTATTATGATAAACTATTGATCCCCATTTGTTATAGATGTTTTTATTCATTAATAGCTTATACCTATAAAACAAATAGAAACAATCAGTATCCCCTAGAGAAATTAGGAGTAGATCTATGTCTGCATAGGCAAATAGTTTACTTCTGAACTATACAACCCATAAGACTTTGAAACAATCAATACTTTGGTCATGAATGTGACTTCTAGGAGGGCCTTGAATTAAATATGTATATTTGACATTGAGAAGGACATACCAAGATGGATAAAACAAAGACATGGCAGAAGTGGAACATTTCTACCTATTCCCTAACCTGCAGAGGTGAACAGACACGAGTCAGCACTGACTTGGGCAACAGAGTTGAATTGGTTGAATGGGCCAGCGTCAAGAGGTACAGCTTGAGGTACACACCTTGTATTGACCAGCGTACATTACCCTTCCCAGCAAAAGCAAAAGGGATTTAAACTTGGACTCACTTAATTTGAGTGAGCTGGAGGAATAACTTAAAATCCATCCCCATAAGTGTGTGGAAGTGGAGAAGTTTTTATTAAGCAAACAGTAGAGTGCTGGGTTTAGAGTCATGGGTTTGACCAGCCTCAGATACTTAATAGTGCATGAATTTAGGCAAGTCAATACCTTTCGGAGCCTCAGTCTCCTTATTTGTAAAATGAAAGGGCTGTACTTAATGACACGTAGAAACTTTCTAGCTCTGTTTATCACCTACAAATAGGGGAGATTGATGAAAAGGTAAATGGATTCCACCTGAGAGAAATGGATTTGCCTTGGAGTATGAGGGCTTGGAAATATTTAATATAATGATAACAACAACAACAATGATATAGCTCTTAACATGTATCAGGTACTGTGCTAAACAATTATAATCTCATTGAGCTTTACAACCCTGGGAGGAAGGTACTATCATTATCATCTTCATTTTATGATGAGGACACTTGCCATTAAGTGATTTGCCAGGGCACACAACTAAGTGTCTGAGGCCAGATTTAAACTTGGTTTTTCTGACTCTAGGCCCAGTGTTCTATCCACTGTGCCACCTATTCAAACCTATACAAGTAGCTAATGATTTGATTTTTACTATGCTTTTATTAATTTAATTAACTATTTGTTTAGGCCATGAACATGGAGTTTGAGCGACTGAATAACTTGCTGCATCTAGGTAAAAAAAGTGAGTGGCCAGCAGATGGGGACTGAGCTATTGAAAGACAAGTCATGATTGCCACTATACTCCTAGACAAGACCTTGGGATGGAAGAACGAGGAGCAGAATGCTTGTGTGATTGACAGTTGGCGGCCGATTCTGGGCAGGCACTCGAGACAAATGAGCTCCATATAAAAGAACTACACAGGACACCTCTGTTACACACATATTGATTAGAAACACAAAATGGCAGCCCATTTTGGGACAGTGGTAGATTAAAAGGCTTCCTAGGAAAAGGCAATGAAAAAAATCATAGGGCAATTGAAAGGCTTTGTGATCATCTGAATGGGTAATGATAGACAGTGATAGAGGGATTCTGAGGTTGATTAGTGAGTTTGTGCATTATAGGACAGAAATTTGTCATTTTTGGACCATTGCTCCCTATTGCTGCCTTAGATTCTACAGCTTGTGCTTTTGATGCTATCTGTTTGGGGTTTTCCTCCCCTCCCTTTCTGGCATTCCGAGCCCTGAAATTGTGAACATCTTGCTAATGGATGTCGCCTGAGCAAGGTTATTATTTCCCCTTATGACATGAGTGAAATCTACTAGGCTGGTAAATCAAGGAGGCAACCAGAGACTCAGAATAGCTTAATCTCAGCAATACATTTGACTGTAACTTAATGACATTTTATGAATGCACTAATTTGCTTACAATATTCTTGTATACAAGATGTGTTGATGTGGTTAGGTAGAGTCATAACTAATTCACCTACTGGACACAAAACGTTGTGACTGATGACTAGCTGGTAAATTGGGCAAAGGCTATAGGTGTAGTCTTATGGAGCTCTGTCCTTAGCCTTGGTCTATCTAAACTTCTTCAGTGATCTGGATTAAGTGTAGATACTGACATGCTGATTAAATGTTTGACTGACAGTTACTTAGATATTAGATCCAAAAAGAGCCCCAGAAGCTGGGAAAGAATGATTATGACCCCAAATAAAAGAATTTGATAGTAGAAATGTGAAGTCTAGAATTCAGCTTCAAAAAAAATCAGTTGTGTCAGGTACAAGATGGGCAAAATATGATTAGACAGTAATACTTGAGGATGTGAGGAAAAGGTCAATTTCTTTTGTGTCTTTGTATCTCATTGTCTAGTGAAGAATATTGGGTTTAACATTAGAAAGCATGAATCCAAATCACACTTCCAGTGCTTACTAGATTGTTGCCGTTGTTTTGTCCTTCATTCTCAAAGAAGACCATAACAGTGGGAGGTGATGTCATGACTTTCAGTAAATTGGGATTTAAGTGAAGGAAGGCTATGCAAAGTGACCATCTCGCACTCTCTCCTCTAGAGCTGGATCCCATGGCAAGATATATATCATGATGATTGGAGATGGCCCTGGATGTTTAAGGCAGTTGGGGTTAAATGACTGCCAGGGTTACACAGCTAGCACGTGTCTGAAGTGAGTTTTGAACTCAGGTCCTCCCAACTTCAGAGCCAGTGCTCTATCCACTACACCATGTAGTTGCCCCTCCTTACTAGATAATAGATCTTGGACAAGTCGCTGAACCTCTCTGAGCTTCAATTGCTTATCTTTAAGATGAGGTATCCTCTCCCTCATAGAATTTTGATTTGAATTGAGCTGTTACAACAATCCCTATGGGGGAGAGAAATACCCCCTCTGACTTGCTGAGCGCTTTTCAGGCTTCTCATCCACCATCTTTGGTTTCCACCTTTCACTCAAACTCTCACCTATACCACCTATCAGCAAACAATTTAATTAAGAAAGTGGATTAGGGGGGGCAGCTACTTGATGCAGTGGTTAAAGTAATGGCCAGGGATTCAGGAGTGCCTGAGTTCAAATCCGACCTCAGACACATGACACTTACTAGCTGTGTGACTCTGGGCAAGTCACTTAACCCTCATTGCCCCACCAACAAAGAAAAGAAAAGAAAAGAAAAGAAAAGAAAATGAAAAGAAAAAAAAGAAAAGAAAAGAAAAAGAAAAGAAAAGAAAAGAAAAGAAAAGAAAAGAAAGAAAGAGGGATTAATGGTTTAATTGATTTAATTTAATTATATTCAAATAATATATTCATAGTAACCTTCAAACTTTTAAGTATCATACAAATTTTAGTTATTTATGATGAAGATGATGATAATGATGATGTCAGTGATGCTATCTGGCACAAAATAGGTACTTAACAAATGCTTGTTGAACTGAATTGAATTGATCTCTGAGGTCTCTTCAAATTCTATGTAAGCTGGTGTCCTCTCTAGGACCAAAAGCTCTTTGTTGTTTTTGTTGTTGTTTTCCTTCATTCTCAAAGAGGACCATGAAACTGGGGAGTGATGTTATGACTAGTAGTAAATTAGGATTTAAGTGAGGAAGCTGTGCAAAGTCACCAGCCTCACTCTGTCCTCCAGAAGCTAGCTGGGTCCAGTGACAAGATATATATCAGGAAAATTAGAGATGACCCTGGATGTTTGAGGCAATTGGGATTAAGTGACTTGCCCAGGGTCATACAGCTATTTCAGTTTCAATGTCTGAGGTCAGATATGAACTCACATCCTCCTGATTCCAGGGTCAGAGCTCTATTATCCACTGTATTCCCTAGGACAAAGTGTCAGTCAACTCTTGACTTTGGGCTGGTGGTCTATCATCTGCTTTACTATGGTCTGTGAGCAAAGAATAGGCCTGCCTTAATGCAACTTTCCTATGAATGGGAAGCAAACTATAAGGATGAGTTTTTTTTCCTTTAAAATGAATGTTGAGGGCAGCTAGGTGGTGCAGTGGATAAAGCACCAGCCCTGGATTCAGGACGACCTAAGTTCAAATCCAGCCTCAGACACTTGACACTAGCTGTGTGACCCTGGGAAAGTCACTTAACCCTCGTTGCCCCACAAAAACAAAAACAAAATGAATGTTTTTCCTCTTGGGAAAAGGGATGGCAGGGGAGGGGGAAGGGGGGAGTAAATTGTTAACACCAGAAAGATGAGAGGTGTTTGCTAGGGTTTGTGTCTGTGAAGTGGGGACAGATAACTTGGGCTGGCAGCATATGAAGATGAACATGACTATAAGCTATAGTGTTGCCTTTGTCAAGTCAAGCCTGGATCTGCATCAGAACGCAGTCTGGCCAGGGAAGTGATATGTGGTAGACAGCAGATAACAGCAGGAACATTGATGCCAAGATCACCTGCACGAGAGGCTTCAACTCCCTTATTCCAGTTGCAGCATCCTTTGCCTATAACTTGCCCTATCATAGTCATCATCCTTAGAGGGACATATTTTCCAGGCTACTCCAGGGAAGTGGAGGTGGTAGAACTGAAAGGACTAGGACTATGGCTGATACAATTTCTGATTTCTTAATTATTCATTTCTCTTCTGGGTAAATATTTTACTGCTGAAATGGTCTTCTTTTCCTGGGACTGTTGGTGTGGTGAGCAACTCAATGTGGATACCCAAGTAGGTGGTCCTAACTTTTAATCAGGTAAAGGAAGTCAAAGGAGCTAGAAGGCACAGTGGATAGAGTGCCAAAGTTTGGGGTTAGGAAGACTCATCTCCTAAGTTCAAATCTGGATTCAGACAAACTTCATAGCTATGTGACCCTAAGCAAGTCATTTAACCCTGTTTGCCTCAGTTTCCTTATCTGTAAACTGACCAGGAGAAGGAAATAGCAAATCCACTCCAGCATCTTTGCCAAGGGAAATCCCAATTGGGTCTCAAAGATTCAGATACAACTGAATGACTGAACAAAAAAACAACAAAAGAGGGAAAGTCTAGCCAAGATAAGTAAATTAACATTAATAACCCCCACATTTTAAAATCCGCTCTGTGAGGACTTGGAATCATGACTTATGTGGGACCCCCGAAGCTACATCCTAAAACCTTGTAGTCCTAGGTAAAAAAAATAAACCTGGGGATTCAGTGGTCTCCAAGTCGAGAGATAGTATGGCTTAGTAGGAAAAATGCTGGACATGTAATAAGGAGAGATCAAAGTTCAAAACCCTGCCTGTGGCACTTACTGCCTGTATGAATATAGATGTCATTTAACTTTTCTGAGCTTGTTTCTTCATCCATAAAAGTATATAATAACACTTGTAGCAATTAACTCTTGGAACTGTTATTAGGATTTAAAAATGAGATAATGCATATAAAGTACATTTTAAACCTTCAAAGTGCTACATAAATGTCATCTATTTTTATAGCATGAGTCAACAATGGGCCTATTGCAGTAAAAAAAAAAAAAAAAAAGAATCATGATCTTAGACTACATAAACAGAAATCTATAGTCCAAAGGAGATGATTAGTCCCCATTATGGTTACACTACACATGGAGTACTGTGTTCATTTACTGGGTACCATGTTTTAGGAGACATATAACATGCATCCTGGGGAGCATGAACAGGGTGGTAAAGGACTCTCAGTGTCAAGGAGGATCAGTTGAAGTAACAGAGGTTGTATAATCTGAAAAAAATAGATTGGTGGAAACGTGATTACAGAGTTGTCACATGGAACAGGACTCAGGCTTACTCAGCCTGGCCCCAGAGGGTAGAATTACACTGTTACAAGAAAGTTTTAAATTGAATTTTGTAATAATCCAGAGAATAGAACAGTAGACCCTGGAGAGCCAAAAGGAGAGCTGTAGTGGGTAAAGACTTGGGGCATAAATTGAAGAATATATCCTTTCAGTCTCAAGTAGAATGTCCTAGCCCTGAAAGATGAGAGACGGGCCTGCATCCATGCATGTCAGTTGTGTAAGCTAGTGGCCTCCCAGAGTTGAAGGAGACAGCTATACCTCCACCTTTGTAGTGGGAATGACTGAGAAGTTAAGAGGTTGAGGTTGAAAAATCATCAGCTTAAGTGCTTGTGTGTGTGTGTGTGTGTGTGTGTGTGTGTGTGTTTGGTAGGAAACAGACCAGATTCAATGGAGTGAGGAATTCCTAACCCCTGAATGACTACTCTAATTCACAGGAAAGTCACCCAAGGCCAACATGTCTTAAAGGTGGTATCCCAGGGTATTTCCATACCCCAAGTATGTTTTCACTAAGTTGGCTCCACCCTTCTATCTTCTCACAACTGGTTTCCCTTTCTATGTTCTCCATCTCACTCCTCAGCCTTGTCCTAGGTCCCAAAATTCTTTGTTATGGTTCTGGTGTTAAGATAAGCAGATTTGCATAGGCAATTTTGGAGCACTGAATATTCAGTGTGACTTTGCCACAGGCCTTGTAGATCCAGGACATAGTATACATAAATTTATTAAGAGGTGACACATATTTAGAGTAAATGTTAGAAAGAGAACTTCAAGCAGAAATCATCTAATGGACACAGCTTGCTAATGATGAGTACAAATATTGTTTAATAAGATTCGTGATATGGGACACAGAAATGAAAATAACAAACTTTGACTTTTTAAAAATACATCAGAGTTGTCCCCTACCCCTTCCCAGAGAGCCATCCCACTTACTTTTAAGGACAATAAAAGAGGGGAAAAATCAGCATATTTGATCAATATACATTTGAACAAGTTCAAAAACATGTAATTGTGTAATCTATAACTATAAATCTCCACCTACATGTAGGATTAGGCTAGGGGTGTCTTCATATCTTTTATTTGAGTCATGCTTGATTTTTATAATTATTTTACATTTAATATTTTGGTTTTTGGTGTGTTTTTTCCGCATTTATACTATTGTAGTAATTGTGTATATTGTTTTCTTGGCTCTGTTTACTTCACTCTGCATTAGTTTGTGTAGGTCATTCCATGCTTCTTCTTTGCATCACATATATGATTTCTTAGCACAATAAATATTTCATTACATTCATGTCTCAAAATTTGTTTAGCCATTCACATTACTTTTTTTTCCAGGTCTTTGCCATCACAAACATTGCTTCTATAAATATTTTGGTATATATGGGGTCTTTTTCCCCCTTAAGTTTTTTTTTAATATCCTCACATCAGAATCAACAGGACACACACCTTTTGTCTGTGTATACTTCTATCTACCTTAATAAAGATATAGTTCTCAAGAGTTATAAGTAACTTCTTCCTGTGTAGGATGCAAACATTTTAACCTTATTGAGTACAATGTTTTTCCCCTTTTTACCTTTTCATATGTCTCTTGAGTCTTATATTTGTAGACTGAATTTTCTGTTAGTTCTGGGCTTTTCATTAGGAAAGTTTTGAAGTCTCCTATTTCACTGAATGCCCATCTTTTTCCTGAAAGATTAGGATTAATTTTTGCTGGGTAGTACATTCTTGGTTGTAGTCCCAGTTCCTTTGTCCTCTGGAATATATATAAATCATTTTTGGGTGGGGCAATGAGGGTTAGTGACTTGCCCAAGGTCACACAGCTAGTAAGTGTCCTCCTGAAATCCAGGGCTGGTGCTTTATCCATTGTGCCACCTAGCTGTCCCCTGTCCCTCTGGAATATCAAAGTTCAGTGTTCTATGCATTGTTCTACCTAGTTGCCTTAAAAAAATTGAGTGGAGAGAGACCTCCATAAGAACCTCTCAATTAAATAAGCCAACTAAGAGGCACAGTGTATATAGCACAGACTTCAATTCAGGAAGACCAGAGTTTGAATCCTGCCTCACTTACTAGGCTGTGTTACCTTGGGCAAGTCACTTAACTTCTCAAATCCACAGTTTCTTCAGTTGTGAAATGGGATAATAACGACACCTACCTCACATGCTTGTGATAAGGAACAGATGTGTTTATATATATAACAATGAGTTAACATGTTTAACATGTTTGCAAACTTTAAAGTGCTATGTATAAACATTACCCAACATTTTAATTTTTATTATTATTATCATTATTATTACTTTGATACTCAGTGACTTCAATTCAAAGCTTGCATTTATATAGTGCTTTAAAACTTGAAAAGGGCTTTACATAGGTTATCTCCTTTGATAAAGTGGTAATAAGTATACATTCCTGATCCATATTTCAAACATAAATGAGGAATGAAACAGAATTGTACAGACCATCATTCTTACTGTTCATTTACTATAAGCAAGCACTTAATCTGGTAAAGTAAAATGCTGATTTAAAATTTCTCTTCCAAGAAGGTGTCTCCCTTGCATATGTAAATAACTTATAGAGATAACCTTAGGTGATGACCTCTTATCATTAATATCAAGTGAAAAACCATATAAGAAGACATAAACTCTTCCAGGGTGTTCACTAATAACAAGGTTTTTTTCCCCACTCTGCATCTTTCCATCACCCTTTAGTTCTCTACATGTTGATTCTTCTTCATAGCCACAGAGCAATTATGAAAGATTGGTGCTAAGAGAGATGTTTTTGTGTTTGTCAGGAAAAAGCTTAGGAAAATGCTACACAATTTCTCAAATGAAATTCAGTTTATCCTTTTCTTTCTATCCAAGTCTGGTACTAATTCACTGTTCATTATGGTGCCTGTCCTATACACACTGTTTATGCATATGTACATATCTCTGTGAATGTGTATGTATGTATACAGATAGATAGTAGATATATATGTGTATGTATGATACATATGGATTAATTGTAAATCTTAGAGCACTGTATAAATAGTACCCTATTATTATTGTTATCTCCCTCCATATGATGTAAGGAGACCAAGAGCATGAGGGAACAGCAATAGGAGTAAGGGATGAGAAATTGCAAGTTGTGAGGAATGGAAGGTGAATACACTGAGGAGCAATGTGATTGGATTATAAAAAAGAGATAGAGCAAAGGGGAGGATGGTACCCTTGAAAACACAAACTATAGCTAGATTTTTCCAACATAGATGTAGGTGGGGTTAAGGGTTTTTTTCCTTTGGTCATTTTTTATAACCTGTTTCTTTAGTTTTCCCTTTTAGTCAAATGGATGCTTATTCCATTTAGTCAAACATGCTTATTCCAAACTGACTGAATCACCATTACCTGATTTATCAGAGCTGGGTGAATTTAAGAAATCACTGCAGTCCTTTACGGAAATTGTCTCAAAGGCAAGATACCTTTGTAGTAGTTAGTGGAGTTTCCTGGGATTTTCATTTTCACATTGCAGTTACATACTGGACAATTGACATATCTGTGGGTTTTCTGCCTAGTGTCAGCAGGTGAACCAGCAAGCTGGTATGTGAGAAAAAAAATCACAAAAAACCACCCAACAACAAGGTTAATAAACAATGTAATAATAACTATCTGAAAAATAAATATTTACAGTCTCCATCCTCCCCCAATCCCTAATTATCTTGTCTGTGTGACTCTCCATAACTTGACCTCCACGCATACAATTCCTTACTTCTTTATATCCACTTCTCTGCTTCTTGGACTCACTAGTTTCAAAGCTTAACTCAAGTGATACCTCGTATATGCGGCTTTTCCTGTGTACATGTTTTGGCATTTAGTTACATGCATACATGCTGTTGTAAGCTAGAGATAAGTCACTCAAGGCCAGGAGTATTTCTATTTTTCTTCTTTCAATACTGGCACGTAATAGACACTTAATGAATACTTGATTGATTTATTATTGAAATGGTCTCCTTTTTTCTTTAATAAATGTAGTTACATAATGGAAAATGCTTGGGGCAGCTAGGTGTTGCAGTAGATAGAACACTGGCCCTTGAGTCAGGAGTATCTGAGTTCAAATCCGGCCTCAGACACTTAATACTTACTACCTGTGTGATCCTGGGCAAGTCACTTAACTCCAATTGCCTCACTAAAATAAATAAATAAATTTTGAAAAAAGAAAAAAAAAAAGAAAAAGAAAATGCTCTCCACATCCAGAAAAAGAACTGGAATCTGGATGCAAATTGAACCATACTGTTTCTACTTTTTTCTTTTTTGAGGTTTTTCCCTTTTGTTCTGATTCTTCTTTCACAACATAACTAATAAAGACATATGTTTAATGTGATTGTACATATATAACCTATATGAGATTGCTTTCTGTCTTTGGCAGAGGGAAGGAAAAGGAGGCAGGGAGAAAAAAATTGGAATTAGAAATCTTATAAAAACAAATGTTGAAAACTACCTTTACAAGGAACTGCAAAATAATATAATACTTTTATGATTTAAAAAATAAATAGAGTTATATCTAGAATTTTTGGCCCCTTGACAAAGAAATACAAAATGAACCATCAAATTTTAAAAGACAAATTCAAGCCTTAAAATTAATGTAGGGACAGTTAGATGGCGCAGTGGATAGAGCACCGGCCCTGGAGTCAGGAGTACCTGAGTTCAAATTCGGCCTCAGACACTTAATACTTACTAGCTGTGTGACCCTGGGCAAGTCACTTAACCCCAATTGCCTCACTAAAAAAAAAAAAATTAAATGTAGCAGGAGATACCTTATGATACTAACCCACAGTAGGGAGACAGAGTACTAAGGGCAGAGACCCCAGACATCCCCACTGCTGGGGAGACTTCCCCCAGTGGAGGAAGGGGAAGCAGGTAAAGTCCTTACATTGAAGAGCTGACCTGGGGTATAGCCACTGGTATAGGAGGGTAGTAATAGCTTTCTATTTTAAGTAAACTTTTTTGCTAAGAGATGCTAGGATCAGTTCTTTATTATCAAAATCCAAGTGTTCTTAGCACCTTCTACATTTCTGAGTCCTGGGACACAAACTCCAGTCCTTCTACCCCTAGTTAAGGCTCTGGACAAATCACTTATTTTGTCTGGAAAAATAACAAGAAAAGGTTGCCATTACAGACTCACAAATTATTAGAGTGGAATAGCTAGAGAGCTGAGAGAGACTTCTGAGAACATTGAATCCAGTCATCTCGTTTTATGGATAGGAAAGAGAAGGCCTAGAGAAGTTAAACTGGTTTGCCCAAGGTCACATAGAAACAGTGACAGAGTGGGGAGTACAACCTGACTTTCCTGAGTTCTAGATAAGTGTTCTTAATTGTTATCAATGCTGTCCTGTTAAGTTGTCTGATTATCAGCTGAAGGTAAACTATCTACTACTTTCTCATTAAAAAAAAAAATCACACTTTTCATTTAATATTCACTAATTTGTATTATGCCTATTTATAGACATGGCTTATCTCCCTGACTTTATTATAAATTCTAAGAGGCAGAATCTACAACTTATTTGTCTTTATATTCAACAAAGCACCCAGAACATGGCCTTTCAATAAATGTGTATTGAATTGGATTTTAAAGTTGAAAGCAGGGCAGCTAGGTGGCACAATGGATAAAGCACTGACCCTGGATTCATGAGGACTTGAGTTCAAATCTGGCCTCAGACACTTGATGCTTACTAGCTGTGTGACCCTGGGCAAGTCACTTGACCCTCATTGCCCCACAAAAAAAAGAAAATGAAAAAAAGAAAAAAAAAGAATGTTGAAAGTAAAATTAAACATAAAGCTTTCTTCCAATACCTAGTCATGACATTGATGTGGCCTTTGGCTTCTGGAGGAAATATCCAAATAGCATTAAACTCTGGCAAGTTCTAGTATGCTAGGAAGGCTTTGGGAATGTCCCCAACAACAGATGACATCTGCTTTCTGGAGAGTAGACTAAGTAACTACAGAGAGGTTCTACATCAATAAGCTGGCCACTTTGTGATCAATTCTTTGGCCATGGCAATCCATGTAACAACAACCAAAAAATCAAAATGATTCTCAGTTCATTTGGGCTCCCTTCCATTTCTCCAGCAATGGTGATAAAGTGATAGAAAAGCAGGCTGAGATTAAGAATTACACAATTTTGGGGTCCATATACAGACATTAACTGCTAGTACTCTAAATCTGAGATGATTCTTGATCTCCTAACCTCTCTGTTGACCTCATCTCACATCTCCAGCTGTCTATAAGACATCTCAAACTGGGTGTCCAATAGACATTTTGAACTTAACATGCCCCAAATGAACTCGTTTTCTTTCCCCAAATGCCCTCTTCTTTCTTAATTTCCCTATTGACACATCGGTCACCAGACAAGGAACTGAATCATATTAGTGTTGACATTCTGGTTCTACATGAAATCAGAGGGACAAAGGGAACTTGCAGTTAAAAAGAAGAATCGCTTATGGATTCTTCTTGAAGAGGCACATGAAGCAGTGGGAATGTTTGTTTTATTCTGTGACCCAAGGCAATAAGAAACATTATTTCATGAAACAGAGTTGTTGTGAGGGCCAAATGAGATAATATTTGTAAAAATGCTTAGCACACACAGAGCTTGGCAAGTGGTAGATGCTGTAGGTTATTTGAAATGCTGAATTACATTCACGATCATTAATGATGAATTGTGTGTATTGCATTTTGAGTTATTCGTTAATGATGGCATGAAGCCAGCGTGGTTAGAAAGACACTTTAAAAGTAAGCTTTTGATGTCCAAAGCAATAGGTTTGTCTTCCACAAAAACTCTCATATTAAACATCTTGAAAAAAGACTTTTTAGCCTGCTGAAAAATCTTCCAAATTAAGAGTTCTAATGGGTTTTCGATCTCTTTGATGAAAATGTAAAAATGCAACTTCCTCCAATTAGCTGGCAAGAACATTTGTTGACATCAAGGAAGGTGGAAATTTACTAGCCAGACTTTAACAAAAACCTTGGCACAAGTGGTGAATGTGATTGAAAAAATGAGTGGCATGATTCTGTGAGCATGGCTAGTGATGCATATAAATGTATGTATCTTTCCGAGGTTCCTTTTCAAACATGGCAGCCACTAAACTAAATATAAGAAACTGAGAAGCAGACCTTCAAATCACTCTAGCAAAAATAATATACAGTTTAATAAGTAATAAGGCATATCCAATCACATTGTTCTCACTTTTAAAAAAGGGAGAACAAAAAGGCTTTATATTATTAATAAAATAAATTTATTTTCAAAATATTATTTCTTTATCTCATCCTGTTAACATTTCTATTTTGTGTTTTAATATATATGTATATTTAGATATATGCATGCATATGTATGTGCACATATATGCATATGTATATATGTATGTATGTGTGTGTGTATTAGTATAAGGAGAAGAAGTAGTGTTTATAGTGAATAGAGAGCCAGCCTCAGAGCTAGGGTGACCTGTTTCCAAATTCTGTTTCTGATACATACTGGCCATGTGATCCTAGACAAGTTACTTACCTCTCAGTTCTCTAGAAAACTCTCTAAGACTATGAGTTACCAAGGAAGTGCTTACTTGCATTGGTAGAGGGAGCTTCTTTACCAGGGAATTTCCTATGCCAGTGAAATCATAGATCCAGTCCCTATCTCTGTCTCAATCTCTCCATTGGTAAAATATGAATAAAATTTACATGTATAAAATTTATGTGTGCTAGGGAGATAGAGGACTGGGTCTGGAGTCAGGAAGATCTGAGTTCAAATCCAGCCTCAAACACTTTACTAGTTGTGTGTTACCCTGGGCAAGTCACTTCACTTGTTTGCCTAAGCTCATCTGTAAAATGAGGCTCTAAAGAATTGTAAAGATCAAATAAGCAAAACAAAAACAAAAACAAAGATCAAATGAGATAAAAATTGTAAAGCATTTAGCACAGTGCAAGATACATAGTAAGCACTATATAAATGTTAATTATTTGTTGTTGTTATTAATCAACATATATTTGGGGTACATGCTAAGAATTCCTTCACTAATAGTGGTGTGTGATAAAAAAACAAACATTGAAATCATTGCATTAGGGATCTATCACATTCTAAGAGCAAGATACAATCAATGCAGAATCTGTGTATTCCACTGGTATTCACTCAATGTAAGGAACACTAGCTTTTGGTGGATCCTCTCAATGGATAATACAAAGATATGGACAGGAATCACACAGAATGGTCGGGCATGTATAGGTTGAAATCTGTATTATTGGAAGGGATAGACATTTAGATGAATGAAAGTGATGAAGCAAGCACTGTTTAAGTGCTTAATGTGTGCACTGTAAGCACTGTTAAACACTGGAGGTGGGGATACACATACAAGCAAATGGAAAGATAGTGTCTGCTCTCAAAAAGTTTACATTCTAATGAACAAGACAACACACAAAATGTGCCAAAAATTAGGGACCACTGTTTTGAAGTCTAGAAGCCAGGAATATGTCTATGAGGTGAAGAAACGTGATTCTGGGACCCACCAGAAAATGGAAATCCCAAGAAGAACTCTCCAATGGGATAAGGAGTTGTCACTTATAAAGGGTGAGAAGGTTATAAGGGTTGTGGATATTCCATGTCTAGTGTGATGAAATAATGGGATTTAGCAGATACTCAAGGACCCACCTGGAGATTAATCTAGACTGACTGAATCAAGTGAGAGTGATTGACTGCTGATTAGCCTACTTCAAGTTAACTGGATTGTAATCACACCTGGCTAGCCCTTAAGAAGGTATTGTTCTCAGAAGCTAGATTGTGAATTCAACTTGAGAATGCCTTCAAAACCAATGGATTTGGATGATGCCAACCAATCAGCTTGAAGCAGTGTGTAAGGACCGCCTCTGTTCCAGACCTATAAAAAGCTTCCACAATCAGTTTTCTGAGAATTCCTGATTAAAGCAGGCTGGTGGAGGAGGACTTGAGGAAGAACCCAACCAGGCTGGAACTCTAGGCTAGGTAGGACATCTTTTTCTTAACTTTCTGAACTCCTTGTAAATATCTGTAGGCTTTAATACATGTTTAATGCCCAAAGACTGGTGCTGAAGCTTCTAATTTAAGGCGACCACAATATAGATTTTAAACATCACACTAGGAAGGCCCAGGTGCTAAGGGAAATTCTAGAATGAAACAGTGGCAGAGAGTTTTGAGAGGACAAAGTCATGGAAATACATGTGATATTAAATGGATGGCTTCCAAGAGACAAAGTGAACGGGAGAGACACAGTAAAGGTCATGTGTAAGAGGTGGAGGGCAAGTGGATATACAGCGCCTTTTGGTAAAGATAGTGACATGAAAGTGTCCTGCTAAGCCAAGTTCCCCTGAGAAATAATTCATGAAAGATAAAGACAAGCTGTGGATGAGCCAAAGACTCCACAAAACCAGAGAAATATCAGTGGATTCCTCCATTAGTACAGAATTATACCAGAATATAGTTCAAAGTATGCAGATGTTCTGGACATGGGGCTGCCCCAGGGGGTAGGTCCTGAAGGCTCTCCAATCTCCACTTGGTCTGATAGGGCCCTGACTTGGGAAGAGACCTCAAAGTGTAGACCTCTCAGTAGGAGATAGAGTTGAGGCTGAGGACAGTCTCTCAGTGCCTGGCAGGAGAAAGAGTCCAAGCCCAGATTTCTTAGAAAAAATGATGAAGCAGAAGAACATAGTAGAAGGTAGAAGCTAGTTCTGGCAGAACAGTTTAGCCCCCTATGCCAAGCCAGGACTTTGGATGGCGTTAAGACCTGGGTCCAAACTTCTTCCATATAGGGTCAATATTAGGGGGAGGGGACCAGCACCCTGCCACTCCATCTAAAACTTTACCAGGGCAGTACCATCTGGATTGGAGTGGGGAAATAATCTAGCCTTGGTACAGTTGAGCTCCATAGCAAAACTAATTTTGGAAACAAGTTATGCAAATTCTCTTTTAAAAATCATAAGAGAGATAAGCAGATTTATAACACAAAAATATTGAAGCAGAAGAAAATCTGGCAGAAGAGAAGGAAAAGACAATAATGTTGGAAGCCCAAATGACTAACTTTGAAGACATAATGTTTAGAGATAACACAAGCACAATCGGCCTCCCAGAAGGTCATGACAAATTTTTAAAATTCTATTCAATCAAGGAAATCCACAAATTGCTTCTGAAACAAAACTCTGTCCTTCAAACTCCAAGGCACATAGTACTTATGTTTAATAATTTCAATTGCAAAAGACAAATTCTACAGTGGAAAGGAGGAAAACATTCAAATACAAAGAAATGGAGATTTGAATAACACAAGAAGATTCTGCAGCCATGAGAAATCGCAAAAAGGAATTGAAAAGCATATTGAAAAGCAAAGTAACTCAACATGCAAGTCAAAATTACATATTCTAAAACCTGAGTATGATGAATGAATATAGACAGATTATTCAATAAAAGAGATGTATTTAAGGCATCCCTGATGGGGGGGGTACTTCAGCAGAATATTTGAGCTCTGAACATTCCAAACCATGGAAATACAAGGAAGAAATAAGTAATGACATAAATTACTCCATGTTGGGGAAGGGGAGAGGGGGGGGGGAGGGAGGGGAAGAAACTGATCAATTGGGTTTAAAAAAAAAAAGGAAAAACAACAAAAAAGATCATCACAGGATCAAGGGAAAGAGTCCCAAAATGGGATAAGATGTAAGTAGAAACCATTCCTCATTAGATAAGTAGTCAAAGGGTAAACAATTCTCAAAGGAATAAATGCAAACTATTAACAACCACATCAGGCAGGTAGGTGGTGCAGGGGATATAGCACTGGACTTATAAATTATTTTAAAATTTTATTTTATTTTAGTAATTTAAAAACTATTTTATTTAAATTAACTTAAATAATAAATTATGTAATAACAATTAGGGGCAGCTAGGTGGCACAGTGGATAGAGCATTGGGCCTGCCTGGAGTACGGAAGATTCATTTTCCTTAGTTCAAATCTGACCTCAGACAATTACTAACTGTATGACTCTGGGCAAGTCTCTTAATCCTGTTTACTTCAGTTTCCTCATCTATAAAACAAGTTAGAGAAGGAAATGGCAAATTACTCCAATATCTTTGCTAAGAAAACTCCAAATGGGGTCATGAAGAGTCAGACATGACTGAAATGACCAAACAGCAAATTATTCTTTGCTGTTTTTTTAGTCAAGAAGCTACTGTTTGTCTCTGCCTGTATTCCTCTACAGCTCCCAGTAGATGATGTCATTAGCCTTTTCCCAGAGAATAAGACTCTCTGCTGGGGGGCTATGAGAGTGGATGGTGGTAGTGGTAAGAGGAGGTATATCAGAATTTCTCTCTTGGGGTATGCTTGCAAGCAAATGCTGGCCAATACTTTATAGTTTCTCCTTCATGCTATGGTACTTGCTGACCTCTGGTCTTACACCAAAGATTGACTAGTAGTCAGAATACAAACAGCCCTTTCAGGCAACTAGGTGGACCTAGAGTCAGAAAAAAAAAAAAAGACTTGAATTCAAACCCAGCTTCAGATACTTAACTAGCTGTGTGACCCTAAGCAAATCATTTAAGCTCTTTCTGCCTTAGTTTCTTCAATTGTAAAATAAGAATAGCAACAGCACCTACCTCCTATATTTGTAAAGTGCCCAGCACAGTGCTTGACACATAGTAGGTGTTTAATAAATATGTATTCCCTCTTTCCCTTTCTCTCATCTTTGAATGGGTCTCCATTATTTATATGGGGATTGTCCATACTATCTTTTAGGAGCCAACTGGGACAGATTATTCAAATAACCCTAGACAGGAGAAAACAAGCAACCTTTCACATTTCTACAAAGTAACAGTCTCAGCTATACACCCCCTTTAACCAGGATCAGCCTTATAACTGTGTGAAATAATCAGTTAATTATGCTCTAGGTTAAATATGCAAAGCAATCCTTTTGAAAGTTTCCCATTCATATCTTTCGCCCACATTGACTGGGGAATGGCTCTTGTTCTTATATATTTGTGTCAATTCCTACCCTTACATAATTTCCACTGACAAACAGGGAAGGCTTCTTTTTTCCACAGGAGAAATAAAGTAAGACATTTGACCTGGCCTCAAAGAAGTTTATCAGCTAAAGAAAGAGTGATTTTCCAAAGGTCACACTAAAGATGACATTACTTCAGAGTTCTGCCTACCTCTGGCCCTACATTTAACGTGCGGTACTTTGGGGTGGGCCAAAAAAAAAAAAAAAGATCATAGAGTCTTGCCCTTTGTCATAGAAAATCAATTTGAGCTTGTGACCTAGGCATCTTTTCTCCCAGCCATCCATTTGAACTTTTGGAGAATAAAAGCCTCTGAAAATCTGTCAGAGCTTTGTAAGCTGTAATGACTAAATCTGGGACTGATCTGTCTTTCACTCAAATGTAATGCAGCACATTATATGGAAAATGTTCGGTGTCATTTGGCCTTTTTTTTTGGAAGGATTCAGAGAGAACAAATGATTCGTCAACAGCTTTCAGACAATTTGGTTCTCCTGAAAAAGCTTTAAAAGTAAATAAAACAAACAAAAGGGGAAAATGAGAGGGAGAAAAAGAGAGAGTGAACCAACCTCTCTGCAATGGAGACCTGAGGGTCTTAAATAAGAAATGGGGAAAATGGATTCAAAACTGTGGATGAATCATCTTCAATGGCATCCCAAGGAAATTGGTTCGAAGTTTCACAGAGGAAATGGGCTCCGTATAAAATGACTTCAATAAAGGCTTTAGTATAATAATTGGTTTCTCTCTCTCTCTCTCTCTCTCTCTCTCTCTCTCTCTCTCTCTCTCTCTCTCTCTCTCTCTCTTTCTCTCACACACACGTTGCCATGGAAACTTTGTGGACTGGAAAGCATATCTATGCATAGGCATGCATTCATTACACAGAGTTCTCCAAATTTCTATGGGAATTAACCTTAGAATGAACTTCATTTTGGTGGGGAAGCTAGATGCCCAAAACGTTAGAGAAGGTATGTGGCTGAGGTGGAGAAGGAGGAGGAGGAAGGGCTACGTCTAAGTTTAGACTTTCCCTCCTATATGGCAGGGAAAGCTATTGAGCAAAGCTCCCTGTAATGGAAATCAGGGGACACTGGAGTGATCAGACCAGAGTGAGCAGAAGCTAAATGTTAACGGGTGAGACAGCTTATCAGATTGGCTGGTGAGAGCGGCATTGAATAGAGAACAGAGCAGCCTGAACCAGCCGACTGTGATTGGTGAGCCTAAGGTACCTTAGTACATCTAGACCATAGTTCCTGTCTTTCCATTGCTTTCCTGGAGCTATCCCTAGGCTTTCTTCTTCCTGGCTGAACAAGCTTGTTCTGGTTGTCTATTCGGAACAATGGGAAGAAGGGGTGGACATAGACTTATAGTAGAGAGGTCAGACCCAAATCATATTGTAGCCTATATCATGTTTAATTCCTATCTATCTTTTACTTCATTTAATAAAGATATTAATCTACTAAGAGAGACATAGTATATAGAGCCAATCTTGGAGTTCAGTATACTATTGAAATCATAGGTCACGTCTCTTACTATTAAAGTAAATGGTCATTAATGATTTATATACAAGCCAAAAATCCATATTTGAAATTGAAATAGGGGAAGAAAATCCAAAAGAGACAAGAGATTTTCTCCAGATTGTGCTGGGGTTGGGGCAAATGGATCAGAGAGAGAATATCTCCAACTCTAGTAATCTCTGAGTAATCCAAACCTGCTAAACTGCTTTAGGAATTTGGGGGTTAATTAATGAGAAAATGAAACAGAGGCAGTAGGAAGTAGGAAGAACAAACAGTTTAGATAAACACATATCACTGAGACCTATAGATACATCGTTCGTTCGTTCGTTCGTTCGTTCGTTCGTTCATTCGTTCGTTCGTTCCTTCCTTCCTTCCTTCCTTCCTTCCTTCCTTCTCTCCTTCCCTCACTCCCTTCTTCCTTCCTTCCTTCCCTCACTCCCTTCTTCCCTCCTTCCTTCCTTCTTTCCTTCCTTATTTCCTTACAGAAAAAAAAATTCATCATGGCTATATAATACATGAACAACATAACTCTTCAAGAAGAGTTATTGATCCTTTGGAACTCTTTGTATAGTGAATATCTTTTAGAATCTAGAAAGATAGATGCTGGGACTCTGAAATTATCTTCCCCAAAGGCCCATAAGTAAGCTGAGCGCTAGAAGAATTACAGATAAAAGTAATTTTTTCAAAGTCTTACACCTGTGATGTCAATACAGTCAGATTGTTTTCTCAGGCTGTTTGTCTTGGTTTCTTTTGCCTGATCTAACAATCTGGGAATTCTTGCAGTTTCCATTTTCAGGTCTGAAGGTGATCCTAAGTGTGATTTTCAAATGCAGTGATACCTCAGTGTGATTTCTATGTGGGGCCATTTCAAAAGAACTTTGGAGGATTTTTTTTAATGGACCTCATTTCCCAGATCACTAAACAATTGTGCTTAGGCATTTGCTAAACTGGGGATAGTTTATCCAGACTTGTTTGATAACTTAAAAAAAGACTTGAGTTTTTATCAGTTCCATTAGCACTTCTAATTTGTTTTTTAGGTCTTCTGAAGGTCCACTGAAAAATATTTATATCTATTTCCTTTTATATTTTGAGGGCAGAATGAGTACAACTATATCCATGGCTTTAAATCATTAGCTCATTGATCAGTTTCTGTTAAGCTCTGCAATACAAAGAAATGTAAAAAAGCAATTCTTTTTCTTGAGGACTTTATAGTATAATGGGTCTAGTAGAATCCAAACAGCAGTTCTGGAAGAAGAGGAATATACTCACTTTCCTTTCCATCTATGTTTTGAAAAGGTTTCATGAGCAAAGTGTCTGAAGGGAAACTTTGAGTTTATTGATGAAAAATCATTCAATTTCACAGTTGATTGGTGGCTCATTTTACAGATGGGTAAGATGAGTCCTCTGAGAGAAGAAGTGGCAAAGTTGTATAGGAAGTTAGTGGTACAGCCTTGCCTAGAATCAAATCCAGTACCTTTTTTCTTACAATTTGTCGCTTGTGTTCCTGTCATTGGAAAAGGATAGCTATTGAAGGGTAGTTTCTTAGTAAATATAGTTAGGCCCAATGCAAATTTTATAAGAGAGTTGATATTTTTGCTGACTTGTAGGTCTAGAAGGCTGGCACGAATCCTTTATTTTAGAAAATGAACTGCTGTTTCGATATTGAACTTCTCAGCAGGAACAGTGTCTAATCTTATTTAATTATTCATTTCTTTGCCTTGTAGATGGAAGGAGATATTTTTTGGTCTGCCTAGATCTAAATAATCAGATTTTTTTTTTTAAGCACAAAGGGGCAGACCATATTCTCCGTGAGTCTTTAACTATCTCCTTGCAGCAAGGCTCCCAAAGCATGCATCCGGCCCGAATCACCAACTCCTATGATATGTCATGATCATTTTGATACCCCCTACCCAAATTGATCAGTATTTATTCAGTTTGTTGGGATTTGATGGGTATCAGTAATTGTATTAGTGAATTAAGCAGAATAGGATTAAGTTTAAGTTAGTTATATGTGCTAATGCTGTTAGGAAAAGAGTTATGAACTATTCATCCATCATGTGTTGATGATTATATATTTATTAGCTAAATTCATATTGGAAGAAATACAATGTAAATATAAATGCTACACTACTCCCCCATCTCCCCCTACTCTTTAATGTGCTGGAATAAGGTTCATTTGCTGGTCCAATATTCTCTGACCCCTATGAATCACTACTGTCCACTCCCTTTGTGCTTCAAACCCACAACTTCTTTGGACCCTAGGATAGTGTTGGTTCAACACTAGGGTCCTATGACCTGTGGAAGGCCCTGAGATGCTGTTAAAAGGGTTTTATGACTTTTGGAAAGTCTCTGATGAGATGACCTGTAGTTGATGACCTATGAGTTGTCTCATAACCTGTGAAAGTCATGATGACAAAGTGGTTATGAGTGATGGACATTTCCCCTAGCTGACCATAAGATTTCCCCACTTCTGGAACTGAACAATCAGTGAACTGCAATGCCTTCTTCTATTTTCAATGCTCTCCCAAGTGTATAAAAGTAACTAGCACCCGAGGAGAGGGGTCCCTTATTGTGAGGAAGCTCTTGGGCCTCATTGATTAGGCACCTCTGGACTCCCCAATAATTAGATTAATTATGCTTTGAGTTCTCAGTGACTTTTGTAACAGATTGGCATTTTCTGGTCAACAAGAGGGTGCTAGGTTTAGAAATAGAAGATCAAAGAGAACCCCTGGTAACATATTACTTTTGGTCTTGCTCCAATCATGGCTTTGCAGACCTGTTTATCAAAGCTGTGACTGTACATAAGGCTGTTCTGATCACCCTTGCTCTTCCTCCTTGTCCTTCTTGCTCTTCCTCAAACCCCACGTATACACATAGATATATACCATCTAGGTCCCAATTAGTGCAACTAATGAATTCCCCCAAAGTGGCATTATTCAAAGTCCCCCTGGATTGGAACCAATTACTATATTTTACATAGTTACAACTTCAAATATTGACCATTTGAAAGCTTGCACACATAAATCCCTTTGTGTAAAGCAGTGCCACCCATTTAGCATGAATGTATATAAACTGGCTCTTCTACCTCATACATACAGGGATAGATGATTATTTTTATGCCTCGTTATTAATTTATTATAAAATGTATTTTAAAATAAATGTTAATTAGTTTTCAACATCTGTTTTTGCAAGACTTTGAGTGCCGAAGTTTTCCTCTCCCTTCCTTCATACCCCCTCCCAAAGCCAGCAAGCAATCCAATATAGTTTATATATTACAATCATGTTAAACGCATTTCCACGTTGGTCATGTTGTGAAAGAAGAATAAGAAACAAGGAAAAAAACATAAGAAAGAACAATAACAACAACAAAAGTGAAAGTTGTTTGCTTCAATCTGCATTCGGACTCCATATTTCTTTTTCTTTATGTGGAGATTGTTTTCTATCATGAGTCTTTTGGCATTGTCTTGGATCCTTGTATTGCTGAGAGGAGCTGGGTTTGTCGCTGTTGACCATCATACAATATTGTTCTTACTGTGTACAATGTTTTCTTGGTTCTGCTCATTTCACTTGGCATCAATTCATGTAAATATTTCCAGTTTAATATTTTTTAAAATAAAAAATTGAAGAAATGAAGCCAATAAAATCAGAATTAAAAGGAAAAAAATAAATGTTATTATAAATTCTATTTTATTATAAAATTTAATATAAAATAGATTTATTATAGATAATCATTTTGCCTGGTTTTAAACACTTGTGACCTTGGACGAATCATTTCATCTGTATGGGTTTCAGTTTCTTTATCCTAAGATGAGGAAGGGGATCTATATAGGTCCTGGGGTCCCTTCAGGTATGAAATCTACATTCTGATGATGTGATGGCCTGTAAGTCTTCAGTAAATAAGGATCTTCAATGAATATTTAAGAATTATTAAAAATCTGGAGATGATCCCCCACATTTAAAAAATGATTTGGATTGATGGAAAGGATATATTATTTACAAATTCTACCTATATTTCAAAGCCTGAGATCCTGCCCTGTTTTACCTGGTCCAGATGTGTTAGGAGGGCAGAGTCTATTGGGAGAAATCTCCATGGAAGGGGTCAGATTTTGAGGTAGAAGGTGAGAAAGGTATTGGGCTATAAAAAATAAGAGCTATCAAAAAAAAAATAAGAACTATTATTGATATAACACTTTAAGGTTGGCAAAGGCACTTTACCAATATTATCTCATTTGATCCTCACAAAAAGCCTAGGAGGCAGGCATTACTATTGTTATGGGAACTTCTGATTTTCTTTTGTCATTTGGGATATTTCTCCTGAAATTTTTGGCCGAAAACTATCCCATGGTATGTGAAAATTTACTTAGATCTTAAATATTTCTTAGATAAGAAGCCAGAAGAAAGATCTCAGTTGTCCCTGATTCCTTAGAGACTTAAAACATCCTCCATCTCAATCAGTCTATTTGTGAATCCTCAATATGTAGTCTATAACCTGATTTAGTTTACCTGTAGGGTTTGTTTGATGAGGTTTGTTTCCTTAGGGGATATATGAGGTTATGACTTTATTTAACTAAAATCTGCTGAACCTTTATGTCACTGAATATGAATCTATATAGTATTATGGCTCTATCTCATCTCTTTAACTTTTATGGTCTAAGAGGTATGAGACAGAATTAGGTAAAATAATTATTTCTATGTTGCTCTGACATAATTTTGCCTAAAAGAAGCCTTGTCAGAATCCTCATAGTTGCTCAGGTTTCCTCTGAGGCCTTAACCTTTGCTTGAACACAATAATAAAACCTAAGCTTTTACCCCTATGGTTTCTGCATTATAATAAATATATATTTGATAGCTGTTACCCACCACATAAACTCAGAGAGGAGATATTTCTCTCATAACACTATTATACCCATTTTAAAGACTAGAAAATGAGGCAGGGGTTAAGTAACTTGCCCAGGGTCATAGAGCTATTAAGTGTCAGAGAAGGGATTTTGAAATCAAGTCTTTCTGACTTCAGGATTGCTCTACCCAGTGGGTCACGTAGCTGCCTCTTCCAAACAACCAAAAGCAAACTATGCTCACCCAGAACCATGGGTAAAAACAGCTATATCTCAGCCAGTGTCCAGAGGGGGCAATAGAAAGGCTGGTATACCAGGTATAATAATGAGTTTAAACATGAGGTGGCAACTAAGGTAAGAGAAAGTCTAAGGCTAAATAAGGGTCTGAGTTTCAGGCAGATGTTTTCTTTTTGGTCGATAGAGTCCAGGATCACAGACAGCAGACAGCTTTTAGCTTAGGCCCACTTAGGGTCTTATAAAAGGTCATCAGAGGAAAGATAGAAAGAGCACAGTATCAAAAACAAAGATTACTGCATATAAACATAGAAAGTGTACTATGCTTCATTTGATTACATGAGTCCTGTGTCTGGTTCAATGAATAAAGCATCGGACCTTGCGTTCAACTTTCTCCTTGGACATATATTAGCTTTTGACCCCAGGGAAATCATTGAATCTCTCTGTCTCAGTTTCCTTTTCTGTCAAATGGGGATATTAATAGGGTTGTTGTGAGGGACAAATGAGATCATATCTGTAAAGCACTTAGCATGATGCCTGGCACATAGTGGGTGGTTAATATTCATTCCCTTTTAAGCTGCTAACAAAGGATTCTATTACTATCACCCTTCTACCACCTCCCTGTTTAGTTCAATGATACAAATGTGCTATGGAATGTTGGTAGCGATAGACAAATGCCACCTCTTCATTCAGTTTACCTTGGAGGAATCAGAAAAGGTTTTATTTTCCAAAGATTATAACTGGTTTCTTGACACCTTCTATGTTTAAGAGAACTTAATGAAGACAACAGCCATGGTTTTGATCTATTCACAATCTATTAATTTGTAAATTGGTTTGTAGACTTTGTGCCACAACACAGTCTTTGTCTCATTCATAAATTCTTCAGTTGAGGATATAGTAGCATTGGGAGGCAGCTAGGTGGTGCAGTGTATAAAGCACCAGCCCTGGATTCAGGAGGACCTGAGTTCAAATCTGATCTCAGACACTTGACACTTACTAGCCATGTGACCTTGAGCAAGTCACTTAACCCTCAATGCCCTTAAAAGTAAAAAGAATATAGTAGGATTGGTTAATTAATAGGCATTAGTTGAGCTCTGGTACTATAAAGAATGTCATACACAATTTGATAGACAGCTCGGTGGTTCAGTGGATGAAACTGTGGTCCTGGAGTCAGGAAGACCTGAACTCAAATCCACTCTCAAACACTTAATACCTATGTGACCCTTGGACAAGTCACTTGCTGTCTGTCTCAGTTTCTTCTTCTGTAAAATGGAGATGATAATAGCACTTACCTCCCAGGGTTGATGCGAAGATCAAATGAGATAATATTTGTAAAGTAATTCACAAATCTTGAAGATCTATGTAAATGCTAGTTATTACCATCACCTATAAATCGCTGAATAGTTCTATATTTTCAGTGCGTCACTTCTTCTCTTCATGATTCACCTAAGCATTGCAGTTGAGACAAAAGGCAATGGAAGGATTCCCAGTGGGTGTTAAATAGGTTGTAGCCTATTGCAGGGTAGAGCTGAAGCCAGCTCCAACCAGTGAAAGTAGATTGTTAAATTTTCATTATGAACATTTACACCCTGAAAATTGGCAAGCTACAATTCAGAGCTTGATTTATTGTTTTGTTGATTGTCTGGACCTAAGAAAATTATGGAGAAAATAATAACAATGCATATTGTGGGGACCAATTTTTTTTAATTGTTTTTTTTTTTTTTTTTAGTGAGGCAATTGGGGTTAAGTGACTTGCCCGGGGTCACACAGCTAGTGTTAAGTGTCTGAGGCGGGATTTGAACTCAGGTTCTCCTGAATCCAAGGCCAGTGCTCTATCCACTGCGCCACCTAGCTGCCCCTCGGGGACCAATTTTTAATTGGGGTGCGTTAGCTAAGCAGCTTGCTGCAATATTGGGGCAAGGAAGGAGACCTGCAGCATCCCTCAAAACAGAACAGGATTTATTTTAACAAGAATGAACTTAAAAAAAACAAAACAAAACACAAACAGGATCAGTAGGATCAAGGGAAAGGAAATAAAATGGGGAAAGGGAAATTATACAACCTGAAAAATACCACCTCCCAGGAATCAGCTGAGAATACACAGCAGAGCTCCTGTTGCCTTCTAGCTTCCAGCCAGAATGCCTGAAAGAAAAAAACAAACTTCCTTCCTCCCCGCACACTCCACACAGCTCCCAGCCAATTGGATGGCCACTCTGACAGTCACATGACTGCCCTCACTAGGCTTCCAATCATTATAATTTTGCCAGGCCCATGTAGGCATCAGGAAGTGCTGATGACATGAGGTGCCAGCGCCATGGCAAAAGCTACAACCAGTAGCCGGGTGGAGCACCGTGTGGTTTGCAGAGCTCCAGGCCAGTGTGTGCCGAGGCATAAAAACCTCAAATAACAATTAATTCTTTATAATATTAAACTTAAAAGTTTGTCCAGATTACATTTTTCCTCCTCCCAGAGATCTGATTGTTAAACATTTACCAGTACATGCCTTCATATAATTTAAAAAATATAGATTATTGAGCATATGGAAGTTGATTGGTCTCATAGCAAGAGTGAGGCAAAATGGATGGGATGTCCATGTATTCTGTTGATATTCATGAAATATTAAAAGAAGAAAAGAAACTTACCAGTGTGGTTGGTAGATGCTCTATAGAATTTTTACTAAATGGACAAGATTTTGACAGGATAACAAGATGTAGATAGGCTACAGTCTGCACCTGTGGAAGATGTGCTCACTAGAAAAGTGTATTAACCATTTTCATCCAGACAGAACAAGATTAAGTGTATCATATTTACCCTCAGCAAATGAGAAAGCTAAGCATTCATATATAGACATATCCAGCTCTTTAAAATATAATGAGAATTATTTCAGTAGACCAGCCAAGTAAAGAACAAATGAGCCTTGATTCTATCTCATTTTTAGTGGAACTATTTTTTAACTGGAAAGCATTAAATATACTATTTTGTAAATTTATTATCCATAGCTCTAAATTTTTCATAAATATAATCACTTAATCTTTCTGAATCAGAGTATGGATTTAAAGATCTTGCATCAATTTATTTAGAATACTCAGTTAAAAACAAAAACAACTCACCAAATACACATTTTTCAGGAGGAGATTTTTGGGGTAAAAGATTTCATCTTTAGTGTTACCAATAAGAAAAAGATGGTAGCAGAAATGGCATGTCAGAGGAGAAGCATGTGGTAACGTGGCTTCTGCTTTCCCAGCCTTTCCTGAGATTAGAATCTTGTACCTATTAATTACTTGCTTCCTTTTTCTGCATTAGTTTCCTTTTCTGAAAAAACATCAGCTACCTGATCTAGAGAATGGATATTTCCAGGCTCGGGGGTCCCTCATTGGTTGCATAGATTGTCCCAATATGTGCTTCTTCTCTTAGGTTCCATTTTCTACCACTGAGGGTTGTGAGGGTTTACGTAGAGAGAACAATCTCCTCCCCTCTTTGCTGTGTTCGAATTTTGAAGTCCAGAAGGAAAACAGGGGAAAAGAGGTGGAGCTTTTTCATAGTTTACTCTCATAGACCAAAGGTGGCAGTGATGAAGAGGTGGTTCCTCTGACAACAGTGTATCTCCCTGACTCTCAGTCACAGTTACTTACTGGAGATCATTCAATCAATAAATAAACATTTATTAAGCAAATGGAGTACTGATTTCTTAGCAAGGAGCTAGAGCACATTTAACTTCGTGAGACGTGCCACCACCAGCAAAAAGGTTTATTCTCTACATTTTCATCAAATAATGAAAACAAAAATAACTTAAAAATTTATTATAGTTAACATTTACATAGAGCGTTAAAGTTTGCAAGGCACTGTACATATGTTATATCATCTGATGTCCAAATTAATTAGACATAATAAATTCATCAGGGGTTCTTAAAAAAACAAAACACTACCACCATAATCTTTCTGATGTCACAAACATATATGTATGTGTATATACATACATACATTTATATATACACACACACACACACACACACACACGTGTGTGTGTATGTGTGTGCACAAAGGTAATTTGTTGTTGTTTATCAAAAGTACCTTATTTTCTCTGGAAACTTTGTCTTGCCATTGTATTCTGTACATATATTTTCTTTTTTTTTCTTTTTCTTTTCTTTTCTTTTCTTTCTTTTTTTTTTTTTTTGGTGAGGCAATTGGGGTTAAGTGACTTGCCCAGGGTCACACAGCTAGTAAGTGTTAAGTGTCTGAAACCAGATTTGAACTGAGGTCCTCCTGACTCCAGGGCCGGTGCTCTATCCACTGTGCCACCTAGCTACCCCTGCACATATATTTTCGAGATGTCTTTTCAATATATTTCATTTTACTTGCCCCTAAAACATTCATTTAGGCAAAGCACCTAAGTCTTTTCTATCAATAACAGTATTTATGAATTCCAATGAGAAGTATAGTATATCCTAGTTTATAGATTTGGGCTTTTTTACTTTATATTTTTTGTTTCCTCTGTTTAAATTAATATCATTGCCTTGGCTTGCAATACTTTCAGCTGTTTCAGTGGATTTTCTCCTCAAATCAGTTATGAAATTATCCACTGAGAAGAGCTACTTGAGGCAGCAATGTGGTTTTGTAGATAGAATACTCATCATGGAGTCAAGAACACCTAAGCTCAAAGACTTGTCAGATACTTTTGCCCTGAAGGCATCACTTAAAGTCATCCATCCCATCATCTGCAAAATGGGTATAATAAATGCACCTACTTCTTAAGGTTGTTATGAGGATCAAATGAGATAATATATGTAAAATGCTATTTCAACCTTAAGGTGTTATATAAATATTAACACATTATTTCATTTTTAAAATTAGAGATAATATAATATGTTTAAGAAATTTAACATTTATAACAATATCAAATTAAAATTTTTAAGAAGTTGTAGGAATTAAACTTTTCTTTTGAAACTAGTCAATTATACAGTACATGTGCTTACCAAAATAATGAAAAGAAGAAAATGTGAAATAAATACTTCATCATTGATAATACACTACTCTGTACTTCTGACCACCACACATTACAAACCTCCACTGCTAGTTTTTGATTCTTTGGAAACAGTGTTTTAGAATTCACAGCTGCTAGATGAATACTGTAAAAAATAAGTCTCTAGGGGCAGCTAGGTGGCGCAGTGGATAGAGCACCAGCCCTGGAGTCAGGAGTACCTGAGTTCAAATCCAGCTGCAGACACTTGACACTTACTAGCTGTGTGACCCTGGGCAAGTCACTTAACCCCAATTGCCTCACCAAAAAAAAAAAATCTAATAGAGTAGGCCATTGCTTCATCCTCACTCAAGAAGGTCTTCTGTTCCCTCCTGTCCCCTCTCCCTCATGGGGGTGGCCCTCATCTCATAGTTTGGAAAATTGAATGAGAGGATATTTTTACAAGATATCTCAGGGAGGAAAGATACTGAAAACCTGGGAAAATCATGGATGTTTTTGCTAAGTAAAACAAAAGGCAATTGTGGCCACATCAAGAACAAAGAATCCATAGGCTTAATATTTCATCAATATTAAATCTTTATGAGACTGCTCTGTGAATGTATTGAAGGTACTCTTGACAACACCATAAGAAAGGTAAAGGAAGCCTTTCACAGATGATTTACTAGAGCAGACCACTTCTTTATAGCTACAACATCAGTTAAAAGGTATAGAATAAGAGATTCTCTTCTGAGAATTTTTTTTTGATTACTCATGATCATTTGACAGAGAAAAAACCAAACAGGCTTCAAAGCTGGCTCTGGAGTAGATTCAGATTGATTCCTTCTCTCATGTTTGAGGATTATGCAACCTCAGGTGGGCCACAGCTTCCTGGGATTTGAGTTTCCTTACATGTGAAAGTAAGGGGGTGGGTAATGTGGTCTCTGAGGTACTTTTAGTTCTGTTACCCTACAAGCCTCTTCTCCAACATGGAGTTAATATATCAAGATCACACAAGATTCCTTAATAAATGCAACCTAGGCATGAGTGTTTAAATATCCACTGATTCTTGATATTAACAAATTAATATAATAGTAAATTTTGATTAATATAATTAATAACATTGATACCAATAATAATTAATTATGAATAATAACAGACATATAAAATCATGACTCACACACTTACCAAAGGGCTTTGTCGCTAATGTGGAAGCAATCTAGTAACAAGGCAAAATGGAAGTAGGATTCCATAATAGATGGCAGAGTTCTCTATAGCAGTGGGGTCAAACTCAAATAGGAAGTCATTCCAGATGGTTGCATATTGACTTAGAAAACCACACATTACCATTATCTATATTGTATTACATTTATATTTATTCTGTTAAACATTTCCCAATTATATTTAAATCTGGTTCTAGTTTAATTCTGGGGCTGTTTCATGTGTTTGACACCTGCTCTAGATGCTCTGATTTGTGGATATTGTTCTGATCACATAAAACCTCAGAACCATTTCTTTGATCTCAAGGTGAGGAGGGAAAGCATTTTAGGCATTGGGGATAGCTAATACAAAGGCACAGAGGTAAGAGAGGATATATTATATGTGAGGAACAAGAAGCCACTTTGGCTGGTCTGAAAACAGTGAAGGGTAGTAATGTGTAACAAGCCTGAAATGGTAAATTGGAGCCATCTTGTCAAGCGTGCAAGTAGAATATCATGTCTTTTCCAACTCTTTCTCTGCTTTTTGTCTTACCTGCTCATGAGTAAATTAATGACTGCCATAAACCTGGGCCCCAAATAGACTGATTGATCCTTCTACTATTAGTGTTAAGAGAGCTCACTTGTTGAAGTGCTCAGTTACTAACTGTAGTGATTAAAAATAAATGGGTAGAGCTTTGATGAGCACTGGAAGATTTTAAGCAGCAGAGTGAATTAAAATTTTTCACTCCAGTTCCAAGAGGTAAGATCAAGGAGACAAGAATCTTACCTTTGAGATTTTTAATTTGGCCATTTTTAGCCACAGAGCTCCAATTTCTGATTCTCAGATGCCTTATTCCTTTAGCCTCCAGTTATCTCTTTCAGTGCTGACACTTAAATTAGATAAAATCAAGATCAGTTAAAACTGCTAGATGGTACTGATAGTTGATATGAAGTATAATCTGTGAAATGGAGGAGGTGATTTGAGTAATGAATTGTCAGTGGTTCACTCACAGCTCAGAGCAATTTTGTTGTGTGGTTTCAGAATTCAGACTGCAAAATACTCCTGGGGAGCCACAGTTAAGATTGGCTACATATTTCACTCTTGGGCTATGGAGTCCTAGTCATCGGGAAATTGCTTTGCAATTTTCTTGGCTTCCAATTTTGTCAAGTAGCGGATGATTGAATACTTGTTATTGAAAAAGAAAATTCACTTTAATAATCAAAGGACAGAGTTCTTTGCTTGTTGGTTTTTGGGTTTTGGTTAACATCTCAAATGGTTCTGTTCCTATGACACTCTTAACCCTTCTTTCCCCTAAGTATTTTTCACCTAAAATCCAAGCCAGAATGAAAGAAATAGGTTTCTTTTACAATTTAAAAGACAAAGAGGATTTCATCAAATCTGTGTATTTGCTTTGCAAAGGATTATTGGATGCCAGAAAGTCCCTAACAGTACATTTCTAGTCTTTGTTATCATCTATTCACAGACATATAATAAAGTAATGGGGACAATATTAAATCTGAATGACTATCATCAGGAGAAAGGATTCTTGTACCCTACAGAGGCATAACATTAAGCTATGCTATTTTTTCAAGTGGCACCCTGAATAGAATTGCCTATATAGGGGCAGCTAGGTGGCGCAGTAGATAAAGCAACAACGTTGGATTCAGGAGTACCTGAGTTCAAATCCAGCCTCAGACACTTACTAGCTGGGTGACCCTGGGCAAGTCACTTAACCCTCACTGCCCTGCAAAAAAAAAAAAAGAATTGCCTATATAGATAGGCAAGTAGAGTGTTAATTCAATCTATATAATAAGTTATAATCAAGATTTAGCTAATATCAATAGTGATGATGCTGGAAAGGATGTTAGAATAGGAGAAAGCCCTACAATGTAACTCTCTATCATAATGTCACTGACAAATATCAAGGAAGAATACTAGATAAAGTAGTGATTGAGAAAACCATAGTGAGTTTTCCAACTCAGGTATGTATATGGAGAATAGCTAGAGGCAAGTGGTATTAGAAAAAAGGAGCTTCCAGTAAAGAAGACCCACACAGAGCCTTTCTAGCTCAAAGACTAACCAGGTTGGGACCTGTGGGGCTATGTACTAGGACAAGGAGCACGGTTGCAGATCCAAAATGGATAAATGTAATTTGAGGCTGTATGCTGGTTAAGAAGCAGGAACAGAAATAGAAGGAACAGTAGCTATGTGGCTTTGATCTCCAATGGAGGCTGAAGATTCAGCCTGCATACTCAAGCTGGAGTCTAGAGGTGAGTCACTAGGGCAAGGAGCTCACAGCACAGGTGATCCCTCAGGTTTGTTACTTTGAACCTGCAGAACTTTCCAGCTAGCTGACAGGGGCAAGGGCCTGTAGCATTCAACTGGAGTTCCAATCTGGGGCAAATCTTCAGTTGGGTCACCCACAGCCAAAATAGGGTTGGGCACTTTCAGAGCTCAGACTTTGCTAGATCTGACCATTTAAAGCATGCTAAAAGTTTTTTGGTCCCTAGCATGAACCTTTCCTGAAGTTCCCGAAGTAAACAGTACTCAGTAACCAGAGAAAGCAGCAACAGGATCCCAGAGATCGTGATTAAAAGAGGCTCAGACATTTCTTCGAAAATTGTGGAGAACCTGGCCCTAAAACAAGATTGAAATAGTTACCTGTTTCCTCATAACTCTAATTCCATCAAGGGTCATAGAGATAGATAAATAAGATAAATGATCTGGTAATGATTTTGGTAGAAAGAGAAGAAAAGAGGAGGGAGGAAAGGGAAGCTTATTATTTTACCCAGATGTGTACAAGTAGAAGACTATACAAACAAGGATGAAGGAGTATGGGAAGTGGGCATCACTTGACCTTCACTTTCATAGTAAAGAAGTGTAGAACACACACACACACACACACACACACACACACATACATATACACACACAAACACATGCAGAATTTGTTGCTAATGGGAGGGTACTAGTTAAGGGAAAGAGGAAATAAGAGGATTGAGGGGTTCAGAGAGGAATTAGTTATAAGCAAAATAAACTCCATCCTCAGAGGGTGGATCCTGAAGGCAGTTTAAAAAGAAATAAATAAAAAGAAAAGGTTAAAAACCTATGATTGATGTCTGGGCAAAGGGAAGAGAAAAGAAAGAAGGATGTAGAAATAGACTACATCAACATAGATGACTAGTGCTGCGTCTCTTCTCATTCACCACTCTTCTTTGTAAAGTAGGGGCCAGGGGATGAAGAGAAAACATTCTTTATAGAAATAAGGACAGACCAAAATAAGTATAGAGATATTAATTGCTCATGAATGTGCTATGTCAATATAATAAAAATAATTAAACTACCTAAATCAATTTACTTATTTAGTGCTGTATCAAACAAATTACCAAAGGCTTACTTGATAGAGCTTGAAGGAAATATAACAGGGTAATTAATATGGAGTAACAAAAGGTCAAGAATCTCAAAGGAAGTGATGAAAAAAAGTAGAAAAGAAGGTAGCTAGCAGTAACATATCTTAAACTATACTGCTTTGTAGCAGTAATCACCAAAATAATTCACTAGTGATTAAGAAATAGAGAGGTCAATCAGTGGAACAAATTAGATACATAACATACAGAATCAGACGTATATAGTAGCCTAGAGTTTGATAAATCTGAGACCCTAGCTACTGGGGTAAGGACTTACTATTTGACAAAACTACTGGGAAAATTGGAAAGTAATCTAGCAGAAATTAGGCTAATGCCTCATACTGTATGCCAAGCTAAGTTCCAAATGGATATATAACTTAGACATAAAAGGGTAGCATTGTAAACACATTGGAGGAACAAGGAAGAAATTATGGTTTGGATCTATAGATAGGGGAAAAGTTTGTGATAGACAAAGGACAGAGATGATCACAGAGGATAAGATGAACAAAATACCCATGTAGATAAAATTAGAAGAGAAGTAGGTAACTAGTAAAGTCTTTTCAGTAAATTTCTGAGATGATTGTGTACTTTCCAAAATATATGAAGAAGTGATTGAAATTTGTAAGAGCTATTCTTCAATTGAAGACAGGTAAAAGGATATGAAAACATAAAATTTTCAAAGAAATAGATCAAAGTTATCAACTGTTATATGAAAAAGGCTCCAAATCCCTAATATTTATAGTAATGCATTTTTAAGGAACTCTTAGGTTCTGCCTCACACACATCATATTGATAAATATGACCAAAGCAAAATGAAAATTACAAATGTTGGAGCAGCTGAAGGAAAATGTGCACATTAATACACTGTTGATGGACTTGTAAATTGGTCCAGCCATTCTGGAAAGCAATTTGAAACTATTCAAAAAGTTAAAAAAACAAACAAACACTGTGCATATATTTCAACCCAGGGATATCACTATTAGACTTAAAAATTCAAAAGAGACCAAAGAAATAGGAATAGGACCTGTAAGCACAAAGATATTCAAAGAAGCCCATATTTTTGTGGTGGCAAATTGGAAACAAAGGAGGTGCCAATCACAATTGGAGGAATACTGAAAAAAATATGATATGTGAGTATAATGGAATATCATTGTGCTATAAAACATGATGAAATTAATAGTTTCAGAGAAACCTAGAAAGACTTGTATTAATTGATGCAGACTTAAGTTAACAGAACCAGGAAAATAATTTATGCTATAATCTCAATATTGTTAAAATAATTCTGATAAAGGCAATAATATACTATAATTCTAGAAGACTAATAACACAGAATACATGACAAATAGGTGAGGGACTAATATGAAGAATGGACTTTTTTTAGACTTGGCCAGTGAGAAAATTTGTTTTGCTTGACTATGAAAATTTGTTACAATGATTTGGTTTTCTTCATCTTTCTTAGAAACAACATATTGTAGGATTCTGGGCTTTAATGCACTCTGCTATTTGCTTCTGCTTTATGGGAGAATTCATCCCATTCACATTCACAGTTATGATTACTCAGTGTGTATTTCCGTCCATCCTATTTTCCCCTTTGTACTTTTTTTCCTTCTTTTACCCTATTTCTTCTCACCAGTGTTTTGCTTCTGACCATTGTCTCCCTCACTCTGGCTTCCCTTTTCCTTCCCTGCTTCTGTAATCCCTTCTATCAGTGCCCCCCCCTTTCCCCTTATCCTTTTACTTCCCTATAGGGTAAGCTAAATTTCTTTATCAAAATGAGTGTATATGTTATTCCCTCTTTCAACCAAATTTCATGAGAGTAAGGTTGAAACAATGCTCACCCCTCCCTTCTTTCCCTCTATTGTAATAGTTTCTTTGTGCTTCTTTATATGATGTAATTTAACCCCATTCCACCTCCCCTTTTCTCTTCTCCCTGTATACTCCTTTTTTTTACCCCTTAATTTTTTTATATCATCGCTTCAAAGTCAAGTTATACTTATACCCTTTATGAATGCTCCTATCTGTCCAAATAGAGATACAATTCTCAAAAGTTATAATTATCTTCCCATGTAGAGATATAAACAGTTTAACCTTATTAAAAACTGCCCCCCCCCATTTACCTTTTTATACTTCTCTTGAGTCTTGTATGTAAAGATCAAATTTTCTGTTCAGTTCTGATCTTTTCATCAGGAAACCTTGAAAGTCCCCTAGTTTATTGAATGTCCATCTTTTCCTCTGAAAGATAACGCACAGTTTTGCTGGGTGGTTGATTCTTGCTTGCAATCTTAGCTCCTTTGCCTTCCAGAATATCATAATCCAAGACTTCTGATCCTTTAATTTTGAAACTACAAGGTCCTGTGTACTCCTGACTATGGCTCCATGATATTTAAATTGTTTCTTTCTGGCTGCTTACAGGATTTTCTCCTTCACCTGATAATTCTGGAATTTGGCCACAATATTTCTTGGAGTTTTTTTTTTGGAAAACTTCAGGAGGTTATTGGTAGATTCTTTCAATGACTATTTTATCCTCTGATTCTATAATATCAGGGCAGTTCTACTTGTTAATTTCCTGGAATATGGTGTCTAGGCTCTTTTTTTGATCATAGCTTTCAGGTAGTCTAATAATTCTCAAATGATCTCTCGTGGATCTATTTTCCAGGTCAGTTGTTTTTCTGATGAAGTATTTATTTCACATTTTCTTCTATTTTTTCATTCTTTTGATTCTGTTTGACTTATTCTTGGTGTTTCATGGAGTCAGCTTCCATCTGCCCTGTTCTAATTAATTTTTTTTTGTAGGGCAATGAGGGTTAAGTGACTTGCCCAGGGTCACACAGCTAGTTGTGTCAAGTGTCTGAGGCTGGATTTGAACTCAGGTCCTCCTGAATCCAAGGCCAGTGCTTTATCCACTGAGCCACCTAGCTGCCCCTTCTAATTAATTTTTAAGGCATTATTTTCTTCAGTAATCTTTTTGTACCTTATTTTCCATTTGGCCAATTTTACTTTTGAAGAAGTCAATTTCTTCGGTGGATGTTTCTCCCCATTTGGCCAATTGTATTTTTTAAGTAATTGTTTTCTTCGGTCAATTTTTGTGCTTTCTTTTCCAAAATGTTGACACTTTCCCCATAATTTTCTTGTATAATTCTGATTTCTCTCATTTCTTTTCCTGTTTTTCTTCTACCTCTCTTATTTGATTTAAAAAAAGTCCTTAATAAGCCCTTCCAAGAGGCTTTTTGGTCTTGAGACCAATTGAGCTTCCCCCTTGAGGCTTCATGTGTAGGTATTTTGACAGTATTGTCCTCATTGAGTTTGTGTTTTGGTCTTCCATGTTACCATAGAAGCTCTCAATGGTAAGGGTCCTTTTCTATTTCTTACTCATATTTAAGACTATTTTTGATTTTTAAAATTGAGATCGACTCCTGGGGCACAGGGGCCACTGTTGCAGTATCTTGTGTGGGAGGATAGGGGCCTGGTCACTGGCTTTCTTCTTTGAAGCCTCTGGGACTTGTAGATTCCTCACTGCTCTGGGCTTGCTCCCATAACTGGGATGGCTTGGCCTAGTCCTGCCTGTCCTGTGGGTGATTCCCTAACTGGCAGTTTTCCCTCTCAGTTAGGGCTGGCAGGTCTCACAACTGGCCTGCTGCGCTACCAGGCTGCTGATCCAGGACCAAGGGGCCTTAGCTGCCGATCTGTGCTGTGGCTAAGAGCCTCCTCCTGACTTGCCCAGACCCACTCTGCACTGCACTGAGCTGTGCTGTGCTGTGTTCCCCTTTCCTCCAAGTAAGACAGATCTTTCCTGAAGTTTTCTAAATTATTTCAAGTTGGAAGATTGTCTCTCTTTGTCTTTTTGTAGGTTCTGTAGCTCCCAAAACCATTTAGAAGCTTAATTTAATGTTGTTTTTGAGGGAAACTTGTGAAAGCTCAGGCAACTTCCTGGCTTCTTTCCACCATCTTGGCTTCACCCCTCCTTCTTCATCTTTCAGTGGGGGAGGAGTGGGATGAGAGAAAGAGAAATTAAATACTTGTCAATTGGAAAAATAAAAGCTAAAATATATCAGTAGTGAGGGGAAAAGGTTCTTCAAATTGTGTTTCCTTTTATTCCTAAGGCCAACTGCTTTAAAAAAATTATTTTGTCTTGGTTATAGGCTATAATAAATGAAAGCTATCTGCATTTCTTAAGTAAAGGAGAGCTGTTTATACTCCTTAAGTATCTTTGAATTTAATGAATTTTTCATTTTACACAAGAGATCTAGACTCAGCAAATACATTTTCATGAGCTAGTAGCTCCATTAACATCTGTAGATCATCTGGAAAGTCCACTGGGGTCATTCTCAAGTTAACAGCACTATATTCTTCAACCAGAATTATACATGTCATTACTCAGTTCAGCAAATGTGTGTAATTAATATTTGGAGAGAAGTGGGGTGTTTCATGGATTACACTGCTCCTGACTAGCTGATTAATCACTGGGTATGAGAGAAGGTATCCAGTAAATATCTGTGGAATTGAAGTATGGACATTTGCCTTTTTCTGTATACAAGTTTTCTAAGTTGTCAGTATAACAATGGCCATCCTTGAACTGTGATGGCAAGGCAACGATCAATGAGATTGGGATATCAAAGAGCATTCAGCTACCTGGAGATATGTACTCTATACCGATTTTAGTATTGTGGTATGGAATAGAATTACCTATGAATATGAGTTTAATATGAAGACCATCATGCAAAAATAGAGATTGCTGGGGCAGCTAGGTGGTACAATGGATAACGCAACAGCCCTGGATTCAGGAGGACCTGAGTTCAAATCCAGCCCCAGACACTTGACACTAGCTGTGTGACCCTGGGCAAGTCACTTAACCCTAATTGCCCTGCAAAATAAATAAATAGAGATTGCTGGACATAATGGTCATGCATCTCCCTAGGGTGAAATGTTCCCACAGATTCTACCTAAACAATATCATTAACAAATTAACATGTGCCATAGCCCAAAATATTCTCTTCTTGTGCCATGTCAGGTACCACTCTGTTCCTATGGATGATTTCTAGAGTCTTCCTCCCTAGAACCCAAACACCAAGAAAATAGATTTAAATTACATAGGACTTGACAGGTCATCTTCCCTATTCCACATTCTAAGTGTCATAACTTGCAAACCTATGTTTAGGGTCAATTCATGCTACTTCTAAGCAATTTTCTTTCAGTCACAAATCATTAACTTCCTATAATGTACAATCACTCCTAGTTGTCCTAAAATGATAACAATGCTACTAATATTGTCATGTTGTTTTTAATAGAGACATTATCTCTATGTGTAACATTTCAATTCACAGCTCTATTACCCTTAATCTGTTCCTTCCTTCATTTGCTCATTCATCAAAAATTTTCTGCCTCTGAATATTTATCATCTGTAAAACTTATATCTGCCATATGTCATTTAAGAATAGTACTGGGGGATGCCAAAGGAAAAACTAACTGCACCAGTGTTATCTATGAATTAATGCCATATAGTGGGCACACATGTGTGCATGTATTTGCATTCATACATATTTTTTGAGTCTATCTATCTATCTATCTTTCTATTTATCTATCATCTAACATCCATCCATCCATCTCTTTCTCTCTATGTCTCCCTCAATCTCGGTCTAAGTATCTTTTATTGGACCTTTTAATTCATTAGTATAGGGAACTCCTGATAAAGGAAGTTCATCTATTAATTTGGGTAGGTACCTGTTTTGCAATTTAGAGTCTTAAAGAGTTTCTTGGAGGGTATTGAGAGGTAAATATCTTGTCCAAGACCATGCATCTACAATGAGTTAGAAATAGCAATTGAATCCAAGTCTTTCTGACTCTGAGGCTAGCTCTTTCCACTATTTAATTCTGCTTGGGTAGGTATATATGTGCTGCAGTACATACATTTTCATATCTGTATTCACACATTTCCATCAGTCTTTGACTAGTGGTATTTTTGTGTGACCTTGGGTAAATAATTTCACCTTTCATAATATCTTTCCATATCTGTAAAAAAATGGGGTTAGACTACAGTAGAGTATGTCTTGAGTGTTTTCCAGCTCTCATAATTTGTCATTTGGGTGAAGAATTGTTTTACTCATCTTTGAATCTTCCATGGCACCTAGCACCTGTCCTCCAGATACTCAATAAATATTTGACTAATGTATTAATAGGAATTAATTTCTTAGTGAGAAAGCCAATTCTCCCTACAGATTATATTGCCAGTCTGGTATATTGAGATCTAGTCAGCACTGCTAGTGAAATACTTGTGGGTCAATGGCATTATATTAGCTCTACTGGGCTCTATCAAATTGGCAATAGTTTGGGTGTTACTATTCCAAGAATCCTGGCTCCTATTCATATACTAAGTAGGAATAAGGGAGAAAAGAAACCTTTGTATAGACAATTCTGAAGAGACACACTATGCCAATATCTCTCAAATTTGTCAATCACCATGCTTAATGAGTGGAGGTTGTGGGGTCCCCAGGAAGCCAATTTTAGCTCCGTTATGCCTAAGAACTTAAAAAAAAAAATCTGAGCTGCCTAACAATGGAATGGGCTATTTCAGGAAGCTGTGTGTTCTTCATGGATAAAAATATATGATCACGGAACTGAAAAACACTTGTCAGGGGGCTTGTAGAAGGGATTCAAAATCATTCCAGGGCTTGGGCTAGATAAACTCTTAAGTCCAACACTTAAATTCTATAATTCCATGAATCTGCTATCTGAACTACATCATCTCCTACAGAAAGGCTGTGGAGAAGCTAGGAACAGAAGTCACATTTCTTTTTTCCCAATCTGGAATACTATCTGCTGAATACCATACCTTTTTGGAGGAAGGCATTTTTTTCCAGTCTCTAAAGTCCATGAATGTCTGTCTTTATCTCTGTCAGAATCTGTGTGTGGGATCCCATTTGCTCATCTATAAAATGAAGATGATAATATGCATATTAATTACTCCAGAGTAGTTTTTAATATCAAGTAAGATAATGTACATAAAATACTTTCTAATCAAAATCACTATGTGAATATTTATTATTATCTTATCTCTGAGAACAGGGCATCTGGGTGGTGCAGTGTCTACAGTTCCAGGCCTGGAGTCAGGAAGACTCATATCCCTGAATTCAAATCTGGTCTCAGACTAGCAGTGTGACCCTGGGCAAGTCACTTAACCCTTTTTTGCCTCAGTTTCCTCAGCCATAAAATGAGGTTGAGGAGAAAATGGAAAAACCTCTCCAGCATCTTTGCCAAGGAAATCCCAAATGGGGTAACAAAGAGTCAGACAACTGAAATGACTGAACAACAATATCTATAAAAATATCTGAGACTATAATTAAAGATTTACAAAAGCTGGTGTCTCCCACTTTTCCCTGTTTAGATTTTAATAAGTCCTAGATTTTTATCTCTTCTTCTATCTAATCTAAGTTTAGGAATGAAGTTATTTTTTATGATTGCTCTGTACTGGTCAGCAATCTCTTGTGTTGTGTGACTTGGAGCTGAGGGTGTGATTGACCAACAAAGAATACAAAGTATAGTCTATAGCTCGTGTTGTATTTCCGATTTTGTTAGGATATCGCATTAGCAGGTAATGAAAGTATTCTTGTCTTCAGTCATTTCATGAACACTCAAATGCTTGTTTGTCTGCCTTAGCAGTAAGTGCCCTCTGCAATGAAGCATTCCTAGAAAGAGGAGTATTGGTGCTTCTGATTTGGTTTTGCCTTTTTGTGGTCTCCCTATATGGAGGGCCATTCTCTATATTCTCCTCTGTATCAAGCCCACTTTCAGTGCTGCTTCTTCTATTTCCTTGACCTTGGGAGAATAATATTGAAAACAATAATAACAATAGCTAACAAATATTATATCACTTTGCTGGTTTTTCCAAGCACTTTACAAATGTTATCTCATTCAATCCCCACAATAACCCTGGGAAGGTAGCTGCTATTAATCTTATTTTACAGATGAGCCGACTAACACATCCAGAAGTTAAACATCTTTTCAAGTACTGAAGAAGTATTTGAACTTAGATCTTCCCAACCCCAAGTCCAGAGCTCTATTCACAGTACCATCCATCTGCCACAGAGAAATTTCACTACCCCAATCAGTGGTACTACCTGAGCCCAATTCCAAAATGTTTTTCAGATCCTGATAGGCCTTCACAGATATCACAGAAATCTCAGGAGAAATAGATTGCCTTTTGTACATCATTCCCCATTACCATTGTTCATGCCCCTATTCCTGGCAGATGTTGAATATAACTATGAGGGAGTGCTTGTGATTGTTAAAGCTTTTGTTACTGTTGTATTTGCCAGAGAAATGGAATAGAAAAACTCAACTCACTTAATACTGCTACTCGGAGGAATAACTCTAGTATTGTTCTTGTTTGTCCTTCATTCTCATAGAGGACCAATGACTTCAGTAGGGTGATGTCTTAACTCTTGTAAAATTTCTAGAGAAAGAGAAGGCAAAAACGATTTTCTAAAATGAGGAGGGTTTTTGGACTTCTCAAGATTTTTCACTTTCTAAATTATCCATTTGTCTCATACAATGAGAATGAGTTTATTATTATTATGACATATTAATACAACACTTGCATATATTTTTAAACAATATCCTTGTAACTGTAGCCATTCTAAGTAAAGGCAGCTAAGTGACTGAAACATTCAGATGAAATTTTTTGGATGTATCCACAAGTGCACATTAATTCTCGACTGAGAAAGATGTGAAGAAGGGAAAGTAAAAATTTGTTAGTCAATCAGATCCCAATACCCATGTGCAATAAAAAGCAGTCCATCTTTTGATCAAGGAGGTGATTTTCCTGGGTATTATTTTCAACCCTTTGCTAAAACAAGCAGCCCCACTACATTAACCTTCTAGGAGAAGGTACATTGCCCTGACAATTTAAGCTGCATTCAGGAGCTTCCCATGTAATTTACACATTTCAAGTATGCTAATGAGTTCTTTGTATCAAACCCACCATAGAGAGGGAACCTTTCTTTGACTTTTCATCTTTGTGATGTTGAAAGAAATAAGTGAACTACTACACAGGTATTATTAAAGAGCAGGTTACATTAAAGTAGGGGTAAATTAAATAGACCACTCTACTCTGAACAGTAAGATCTTTCTTCAGAAATCTAATGACAAAAGCAGAGAGAAGAGCAAATTAAAATTAAAATTCCTTTCCTCCTCCAGCCATTTCAGATTAATGCCAAGAAAATATATTGTATCTGTGAGCAACATGACAAAAATGTTGGGTTCTAATATTACATAGTGGTTCAAATCTATTTCCTAATGGCTATCCGGTTGTTCCCATTCAATAACATGGTTAGAGGGATCCCAGGGAGCTGAGTGGTAAGGTTCCCACACATCCTGAAAGACACAGGTACTTTATTGAATGCATGAAAAAACTCATTACCTTCTCAGTTTAGTAACTGAAAAAAATATTTTGTTTTGTTTTTTCTATATCTCTCCATTTAGAAAGGCAGCTTCATGTAGTAGATATGAGCTGGCTTCAAAGCCAGAGACTTGGATCCTAATGCCCTTTGCTTGTGTGACCCTGGGTGGGTGACCTACTGTTTTGGTGCCTCAGGGAAGACTGAACTTTGCAGAAGAGATGCTGGCCTGCATTGGTAGGGAGTTTGTTCACCTGTAGGTTCCCTTTACCAATGAAATTAGAGGTCTAGTTCCTATCCCCTATACCACTCATGGGGTTAATTACCTTCAATTGTGGATGATGTTGTATATGAGACTAAATATCTGGATAGGTTGATCTATATGCTGTTGAAATTACTGACATCTGGAGATGATGGAGATTGTCACACTTAAGATGATGGAAGTGGCAGCGTATTCCCTGTAATATATTCCTAAACCTTTATTAACTTTTGCCAGTGAAAGGAAGTAGGTTTAACAAAGGAGGTAATAGATTCAGAACAGGGAGAGCTTCCTAGTACATGTGTCATATACATAGAAAAGACTCTAACGTCAGAGGTGAGGATTTTTATGCATATACGTCTGGGGTGGAGAAAATGACATTTGAAAGATCCTGAAAGGAGGGAAGACAGAATTGTGAGGCCAGAGCCTGCTTTAACCATTCTTGGCAATATCTTAATTAACTGGATGACCTTCCAACTGTTTGAATGTTGTTGTTAAATCGTTTTTCAGCTGTGTCCAACTCTCTGTGACCCCATTTGTGGTTTCCTTGGTAAAGATACGGGAGTGGTTTGCCATTTCTTTCTCTAGTTCGTTTTATAGATGAGGAACTGAGGCAAACAGAATTAAATGACTTTGCCCAGGGTCACACAGCTAGTAAGTGTCTGAGGCTGGATTTGAACTCACCAAGATGAGTCTTCCTGATTTCAAACCCAGTCTTCCATCCACTACACCACCTAGCTGCCTTTATTTGTGACAGGGTGATCATAATTTCCCACTGGGAATAAGTCAGAATAACTGAGTCCCCAATGAGTCACATTGATTAGATTAAATAGGAGGCCTTCTGTAATGAATAGGGCAGAACGCTATAGCTTCATTCCCTTGTAAAATGGGTGGAGAGAGCCATCATTATTGACCTTTAGGTCTAGCAGAACTTGAAATGGGTTGTATGCATTGAACAGGCAGAGAACAAGGCAAGAATGACCATTCACAGGGACATGTCACCTAAATGCTAGAATTCTTAGTCAGGCCTGAAGACTCAGGTGTTTTGAGGTTGCTTCTGCTCATTATATTATCCAATTAGGGGTCAGGAGAAATAGGATTTTTTACTTTATTCTCTCTTTTCATCTAATTTTTCTTCTCCTTGAGGATGGCACAGTAGAGAGTAATATCTTTTATTTCCTTTTCCCTGATAATCAATAGAACCACAGACTCTTTCTTCTTTTTTGGCAAGTAAAAGGATGACCAGTATCTTACTCCTGACCACTTCAGGAACAATGAGGCTCAGAGAAGAAAAAAAATGGAATAAAAATTCTATCCTCCTTTCAGAAAAAGAAATCACGCCTCACATCTTTAGGGTTACTATTAAGAATCCTGTTCTCATTATGTGTGAGTTATTTTGACAGATGTATGTGCTTATAATGAACTAGAAAATTTCCCTAAAAGCCCATAATAGTTCATATATTTGATGGTCCCTGTTAAAGAACTCTCAAGCACAATTTTGTGTTTATTTCGAGAAGTTGAGACCTCCAGATTCTTCCCTGCTTCTTTCTGACAAAGATGCTGAAGTAGGAAGAGTCTTGGCCCTTCACAACCTGGAGGAGTCGAGGCCTTGGTTATAGTGTTTAGTAGAAGGAAGCAAGTAGAAATCAATGGTGAAGAAAATAGGACAGACTCATTAGGAAGTTCTGCTAGGAAAATTATGCTCTTTCCTATCCGTTTAAATGATTTAATTTGGCTTACCATTTAAAATTTTATTTATTTATTTAGCTAGGGAATGGGGCCCTTTTTGATTTTGTTTTCATTACTTTGTAAAGGGCAGGTGCTAATTTTCTCCAGGTTTTATTTAAAATGCCCCAGTATGCTTTTGAGATAAACCTGTGACTTTTTTTTCCCTTTCCCTGGTGGTCTCCTCTTCACATGTATCATGATTGGCAAGCTAGTTCCTGCTGAGCCCATGAAGAATTTCAGCTTCTTTTGAGCTTGTTCATTCTTCATTCAATATAAACAATGACTCATATTATGTGCCTTCTGTGTGCAAGGTGGCTGTGTGTCTGGGATAGAATGAGAAAACAGAACAAGTCCTGCCCTCAACGAGCTGACATTCTGTGGAGGTGGGTGGATTAGAGGAATACATCATGTATTTATAAATAAATATAAATACAAGGTAACATGGAAAGGGAGAATGCGCTGACAACTAACTGGGGGAATCAGGGAACGCTTCCTGGAGGAAGTCATGGCCAAGCTGAACCATTTGCTAAGCTAGCTAAGGGAAGAAAAGCAGGATTATGATGAGGAGGAAAGAGTATTCTAGGCGTGAGGTAGAAGATGTATTGTTGAGTATTAGGCTAGAACACAGAACAGGTAAAATACAGATGGACGAGTGGCATGGTTGGTGACCTCCAGGAATCTCTACTTTGGTTGAGGAGACAAGATATATGCATTGAAATCAATTATGAAATTATAGTATAATATCTATTTTGGGGAGTTATAGTACCAGAGGTACTATAAGATATTTTGGCCACATGAGTTCCTTGTCTGTCTGCTTTACTACCATTATACCCTAAGTCAATACTCTCCCCACTGGCCCTATTTGCATTCATGGGAGAATACTCCTCATGGATATTGGGGATGTGGAAGGGAAAGGAAGGAAGGAAATTAGCATTTATTGGGCACCTACTATGTACCAGGTACTGTGCTAAGCACTTTACAAATGTCATGTCATTTGAGACAACAACTCTGGAAGGTTGGTGCTATTATGATCTCCACTTTACAGTTAAGGAAACTGAAGAAGATGGAGGTTAACTGACTTGCTCAGGATCTCACAGCTAGTAAATGTCTGAGGCTGAATTTCAACCCTGGCCCAACACTTTATCCATTGCCCTACCTAGCTGCCTGTTGCTAGGTATATTGTTTAGCTACTGTTCTTAGCTATCAAATGAATAACTGTCATATAAATAAATACCTTTGCTTTTATCTAATTATACCCAATAGCTATTAAAGATAAGCTCACTGATGAGCAATTTGAGTCACAATTTTTGCAGATGCACAGAGTACTCTTGAAGATATCATGCTCCTATAAACATGACTTGCAAACCAAGAGGGTACTACTATTTGATGGTGGAGATAATAGGGAGTCATTGGAGCTTATTGAGTAGCAGGGTGACAGTCAGACTTTCACTTTAGAAAAATCCTCTGGCTTTCTTCTCTTGGCTCTGCTCCTGACTTTCTGGACTGTCACTATTTCTCAGCTGCCTTCTCCCCCAGAACATCTCTTTCCTGCTGTGTCTCACTTCCTCCACTGCTCAGTGTCTCCCATTGCCTCCATTTTAGGGAAGGGTCCAGGTCAGCCATCCTGGATTCCTTTCACAGCTCTAGACTTTGTCCCTCCCCACATTTCAGCTGTTTCACGGGCTTTCTTTCACCATTAGAATAAATGCTCCTTGTAAGCAAGGACTTTGTTTTGTTTAGCAAGTGCATGGTATGCTTTTTGACTTGAGATCAGTCAAGATATTGAAGTACTCCAGGTGAATGGTGATGAGGACTTAAAACTATTGTGGTGGTTGTATGAGTGGAGAGGAGACTTGTATGAGAGATATCATGAAGGAAGAAAAGATAAGATTGAACAACAAAGTTGATGCATGATGTGGGACAGTAACATGGCTAAGGACCCAACTGTCTGAAGAATAGTGATGCCTCCAGCAGAAATAGGGAAGCTTAAAAGGGTGGTTTTGGTGGGGAAAGATAATGAGTTCCATTTGGGACATGTTGCATTCTAGATGCCTATGGGACATCTAATTTGAAATATCCAATGGGGTGATTCAAGACTATTGAGTTTGGAATGTGGAAGGCTCGTTTCCATGGCAACAGTGTTTTTCAAGGTGATCCCTCTCTTATAGTAGCCCCATCAAGCTCATGGAATGATAACATAGCTGAAATAGTATTAATAACATTCCTGAGATCCTCTGTGCCTTAAGTCCTAATTGTGAAACTACAGCATTAGCATCTCTAGTGAATGGGATGTAGACTTGGTGGTACTTCTGATAGCACCAGCTCTTTCCTTGGCAACAGAATCATATTCTTAAGTAGCAGGATAGTGGGGTCACAGTATACATGGATAATTTACAGGTTAAGTGGTCATAAGTCAGGACTCACTTGGATGAATTTTTATTCATTCAGCTACTGCCTGCTTCCCACAAATACAAATAATGCCTCTGAAACATATCTGAATGTCAGACTGGCAGGGTGAATCAGGATGTAAATGTCAAGAACTTGTGTAAATCTCAAAGTGTGATGGCCACATTTGTGGAAATTCATGTGGGAAGATGGGCAGGCAAAAATATTTCTAAAAAAATGTATGTGGAAGAGGAGAAGGAAAGGAGATGGCACAGTTAGGTGGTGCAATGGACAGAGTGCTGGACTCAGAATCAGTAAGATCCAGGTACAAATCCAGCCCCAGACACTTAGCTATGTGACCCTGGGCAAGTCACTTCACCTCTTTCAGCCTCAGTTTCTTTATCTGTAAAATAGGGATAATAATAGTTGCTATCTCAGGGTGATAGTGGGAATCAAGTCAGATGATCATACTGTATATATAAAGTGCTTTGCAAACCTTAAAATGCTATATAAATGTTAGTTACTATTACAGAAATGGAAGCCCAGGAAAACGAAAGCAATGAAGAATGAATAGACTTGAGAAAGGATTATACTCTGAGGAATTGAAGTTGGCAGGGCACTAAATTAAATTCAAGAAGTATTTATTAAGCACCAACCATATGTTTGTTCCACACTATGAAAGAGCAAGAAGGAAGAAATAGTGTATTGGCAGAAATAGGATGAAAGAGCAAAAGGTGGATTCAACTCAAAGAATAGGAAGAACCTCTTAATATGGAGCTCAAAATTCTTAGTGATGCATTCAGAATGAACTTGACCTTAGTGTTATTTGGGTTTCACTCATTTCTTATGGAGGGCAGGCAAAGAAAAAAAAGGGGAGGCTTTATTTGCTGTGGAATTTATAAACTATCTTGTGACATTTGAAGGCAGATAAACAGGGGTTGCAAGAGCAATGATCAGTGAAGACTATCCCTTTCTAAATCATCCTTAGTTCAACAGGGAAAGCAGGGCAGATGAAAAGTAAAAGTGGAATGAAGCAGAAGAAGCTGTGACAGACCATTCCCTGATGATTCCAATTTGGCAGTGGATCTGAGATCACCAGGATGCAATTTATGCTTTTGCCAATATTTCTTTGATATTGAATTTAGACCAAGGCTTCTTAATCTGGGGTCTGTGAACCTGTTTTTTAAACATATTTTATAATTAAATTCAAATATTTGATTCCTTTGCAATTATTTAAATATAATATAATAATATATTATTTATATATTATATAACATTGCATAATAGTATAATGTTAATAACAGTATAACATTTTATAATAATATATTATGAATAATAATATATTATTTTATACATTTAATCATGACAGTACAAAAGGGATGCTTAAAACACAAAGAGGTTAAGAACTATGTTTTCTAGAATATGGCCCTTGCCCTAGACTGATCATTTAGGAGACAGAGGCAGAGCTGAAGCAGCAGGGCACTCCTAGGGAAAGACAGGAAGCACCACATGCCAGGCAAGCCAAACCATCAAACTACCCTGACCACCATCACTCTTCAAATACCAGTGGAGAAAGTTTAGGATCCTGACCCTAAGAGACTTGGAACAGCAATGTTTCCAGTCTACTCTCTGAAGCCATCTTCTGGGAAGTAATCTTTGAGAAGATGCAGCCTGGCAACTGCTCCTGAAGGTGCTATCACCATAGCTACTGAAGACCCCAAAAAGAAAGTATTTTCATCCAAAGTCCTTGGCACTGTCAATACCTTCCACTTAGAAACTTATATCATTTTATTGTGGATACAGTGACATTAAAGAAGAGGTATTATTAACAGCTCTGCCCTTGTACCCTAAGTCTGAGTGGGGCCTCTCCATTTGACTTGCTGCTGAAACCTTCTATATGTTTTCCTCAATGGAATTCAAAATCCTGGACAGTAGGGATGGCCTTACTTCTGTTTGTATTCCTAGTGCTTTGCACATGGTAAGCACTTAACAAATGCTTTTCCCCATTAATTAATTCATTAATTCATTCATTCTCATTAGATGTAAGTTCCTTGAGGACAAGAATTATCTTTTGCCTCATTTTTTATCCCCAGTGCTTAGCACAGTGGCTGAAACATAGTAGGCACTAAATGAATTTCACAGATTGATTGATTGATTCATTCAATGATACCAGAATTACCTAGGTGCTTTCCTTTTGTGCCTCTAGTGTACCCTGCCCAGACACATATCTTCTGGGAAACGTTCTAGGAGAATGTATACCATTAGTATCACCCATAGTTGTCTTATGTGTCCATAATGGGCAACTTGATCTTCTAAAGAGAGTTAACTGATGCCACAGTTAGCTGAAGTTGTGTGCTTGATAAATAGTATGTTTCCAAGCACTTCTTTACTCTTTTATTATTTGTGTTGGTAGTGCCTGATAACATGAAGGTCACAGAATCATAGGTCTAGGGCTATAAGAAATCTTAGAGGCCAATGTACTCAATCTGTCAAGTAACAAGTGTTTCTTAATTACCTATCACAGGTGGGCATAGAGTCAGAGCCAAGCTCTGCCAGGTGCATCTGAACCATATCTGAGACATACCTACTATGCTGACTCTGTGTCAGGTACTATGCTAAGTACTGGAGGACAAAACCAAAAAAGAACCAGTCTCTTCCCTCAAGCAGCTTATATTTTTCAGGGGGTGGGTATAAACACATACACAGATAAAGATATCAAGATATATACCTAAATGCAAGGTAATTTTTGAGGGTATGTGCTAGCATCTGAGGGTGCAACATCAGGAAAGACCTCACGTAGATAAGGAGAAAGTGTATTCCAGGCATGAGTGGCAGCCAAGAAAAGACACAGAAACAAGAGAGGCAGCACGATGAGAAGAAGAGCAAGCAGGGCAATTTGGGATGCAGCGTAGAGATCATAAAGTTCATCTTACTGGATAGTTTACAAACCAGAATTCACTAGAAGTCAGGGGAACTGACTAGTCCTAGGAAGCTAGGATCATAGAGAAGTCACTGGAAAGGACCTTAGAGGCCATAATCTAATACCTTCATTTTGAAGACAAGAAAACAGGGGCTCCAGAGATTAGGGCCTATGTCACTGTCTCATAACCTGAGTAATCTAGAAGAATTTTTAGAGTTAAGAGGATCCCTAAAATATCTAGTCTCAGATCTTCATTATAGGTATAAAAAACTACAGTCTAATCTTTCTTTACCTGGTAGATTTGAGAACCTCTTTGAGATTGACAACCAGGTGAATGGTCATTCTGACTCATACCCAACTCTTTGATTCATCCTAATTATGAGGAAGTATCATGAATACCTGCCAAATTCTTCTAACTTAATTAAAAGTGATACTTTATAAATATCAAGTGTTATTACAAAAGATATTTTGACAAATTTTTTTTTGCTACCAAAGGGTCAGGCTTCATTAATAGACAAAGTGTACTTTCAGTTTATTATCCTAGTCAACAATAACTGATTCTTTTAACACAAGCATTACTTATTATGTATTGACATTTGGGGTCAGGGAGTATCCAGTTCCTGAATCCTAAAATTATAATACTAATAAGAGAAAGGGAAGGAAGATGGCTTAGCGATGTGGATGATAGCTCAAAAGAGTGATGAGGTATCACTTCTCCATGGCTCCTAGGTACACATCCTTTCAGCCAGGTAAGCTTGACCTCTATATGGAAAGTCTAGTCTAGGAATGACTATTTTGTGGGAGTTGTACTAGTAAGAAAACTATGGCTAAAATGATAAAGTCATAAGCTCCTCATGCTAGAAGATATGTAGTCCCTTTTTTCCCCTTCAAGCAATATACCAGTTATGCCCTTTCACACTGGTAACTTTTCTACATTGTGGGACAGTTAGGGACCTCTAAAGTCCAAGTCTGAGTCCAAAGTTTGCAAACCGGGGCACCAAGAAAGGAACAGAATCAGTACTACCAAAGTTAAGTCAGGTTCTTTAATCTGGGATCCAGTCCATATAGAATGAGGGGACATACGGGTGGGGGAGAGTGGAAGAGATGCCAATTGCAACACATTTAGATGATCTGATTCTGAAACCAAATTAACAGAGTAGTGTCAAAGAATCATGGAATAGATACAAGTTGGATGGATATTGATTTAGTAGAAGCTACGGTGAAGACCTTTTAAAATCACTATTTGCTGGGAACAATCTGCTGCTGCTGTTGATGATGGTGACATTAGTTTTGTTTTAAATTAAAATAAAAAATTTAAGATCCTATAAGATAATATTTGTAATGTGATTAACACAGTCTGTGGACTACAGCAGAGATACTACATAAATGCCTATTTCTTTCTGCTTTCCTTTCTTCTCTTTAAACCCTACTTTACTAATAAAGGGTAGACAAGCCTCAGTTGTCACATGATAGCTTTCATCATTTTCCCTAATAGTTCACTTAATGGACTCTTGGGAATTTTTTCTTTATCTCTTGTGTGATATGGCATTGACAATGTATGTGGTACAAGTTTCTATGGTGGCAAGATACTATGATGAATTTTCAGAGGTGATAGACCAATATTGTCTCCATCATCCTCAGTAATAATACATAAAGATGCATTGCTGAGAGACCCATGGTACTCTAGTCAGGTTGCATCTAGAGCAGTGTCGTTTAGTTCTAGATGCCACATTCTAGGAATGATACTGATAAGCTGGAGGATTTCTAGACGATACAGAGTATAAGGTGGAGAGATTTGAGATCATGCCATATGAGAATTGGTTAAAAGAAAAGGGGATATTAATCCATCAGGAGAGTAGATATAGGAGGGAAATTATTGGTATATTTGAAGTCCTAGGCTTATTCTATTTGACTTCAGCCCTAGCAGCAATTGTAGAAAGTAGCAGAGAAGGGTATTTAGGTTCATTGTAAGGAAAAACTGCCTAAACATAAGAGCTATCCCAAAGTAAAATGGGTTGCCTCTAGAGATAGTGTTCCCTTTTACTGGAGGTCTTCAAATAATACCTAGATGACTTCTTGTTGGGAATGTAGTCCCAGCAAATGGTCATCTTGGTTGTTTTTCAGGTAAGGGTGGGACTAAATGCTCTCTTAGATCCCTCCCAATTCTGAAATTCTGTGACCACTTCTTTACATTCTCTCCCTTGACAATATCATTTTTCCAACTGGTTCACTTACCCCCTCTTATGCAGCTAACTCCAAAATCTGTATGTAAGTCTCTCAGCTTTCAGGCTGTTTTCTCTAGATTCCAAAAGGCTATGTGTACTCAGTTATCCTACTCACAACTCAAACTTTATATATCCAATTTAAATTTATTATCTGGTCTCTTAATCCTTCTTTTCTTTTTATTTCACTCTTTCAGAGAAAAATGGCAGTCATCAGTTTAGTATATAAACTCATTTGCAAGAAAGTAGGCAAAGCTGGACCATACCAAATATACACAGAGGAAAGCCGTACTAGAGATAGTAGACTTGAAAACATCAACTGATCAATTCTCAACACATATAAAAAGGGATAAGATACTTGATGAAAATCACAGAAAGTGACTCTACTAAAAAGAAGATGATCAAGTGGGCTTCAAAAACTATTCACTAATTTATTTATTTTCTCATCTCTATAAAATCTCTTTGAGAACTATTTATACATATATAGGAAAGAAATTCTAGATGAAAATGAGAAGCAAGCAGACAGATATTCACAGAATATATCATATACCGGACTACATCTTCACAGATACCCAGTCACAAATAATTTAAAGGTTTAGAGAATACACACACATATTATATTCATTGTTGATTATAAATATAAGATGGACTTGGTAGAACTAAATGTTACCTTAAAGGCTCTTCTCCAACAAAATGTCTCCCATTCTCATGTTATAATCTCATAAACTTCCTGGACAAATGCAAAACTGACATAACTTCATTTGATGACTCTCTGATTGACGATATCAAGTGAAGCGTGCACCTCATTACATAGTCCTAACCACCATGACTGTCATGGAAGATGTCTAGCAGAGAGACTAAAGGGAAAAAGAATTCCCTATATTCTACTTTTAGAGTATCATAGAACCAATTAATTGAAATCCATAATCATACAAAAGAATTCTGCCTAACAATTTATTCAGAACAAAGAAAGTAGGTGAAGAATATCTATCATCACAAATATTATATATAATAGGAAAGACAGTCCATTGAGTCAATCTGTTCATGCAAATATCCTGAATGGGTGCTGCAATGACAATAATAACAACAATTAACATTTATATAGTACCTTACAAATATTATCTTTTTATCTTCATGACAACCCTCTGAAATAGGTATTAGTATTAGAGCTAATAGGAGTCTGAGGACAGATTTGAATTCAGGTCTTTCTGACTCCTAAGTCCAACTTTCTACCCACTGTGCCATCTAGTTGTCCTTAGATAATCAATGAGCAAGGCACAGATTTGAATTGTAGAAAAATGTTGGGTTGGATTGGAAATTCCATAATGCTTTTAATGATAACAAACTGCCTTGAAACAGAAACTTTTTTTTTTAAGTGAGGCAATTGGGGTTAAATGACTTGCCCAGGGTCACACAGCTAGTAAGTGTTAAGTGTCTGAGGCCAGATTTGAACTCAGGTACTCCTGACTCCTGGGCCGGTTCTCTATCTACTGTGCCACCTAGCTGCCCCTAGAGACTTATTTTTTTATATTATTCATCTAGCAGCTATGAATTCTAAAACACTGTTTCCAAAGAATCAAAAACTAGCAGTGGAGGTTTGTAATGTGTGGTAGTCATAAGTAGAGAGTATTATATTATCAATGATGATTTTTGTGAGCAAGAAATGACATTAAAGCAATGGTCACAATAATGTAAAGAAAATAGTACTGAAAGACTTTAGATCTCTTATCAATACAATGACCAATCTTGAGGACTGCCACATACCCCCTTCTCTTGGCAGAGAGATACAGCAGACATAAAATATCAGACAACCAATATGCTGCTTTGCTTTTTCTTAACTATACATTTCATTTTTATAAAAACAAAGGATCTGTGAGTGGGAAAGGCATTAGGAAATAGCAGTTATGTTAAAAGGCATCAATAACACATTTATGAATATAGCATCTGGGAACACCCCTAACTTACATAGGTTTTTCCCAAATAAGACTAACAAGTTCAAGGCATTCTATGGATCTACAGCCCTTAAAACCATAGCTTATGAGCTCCTAGTAATGTTATTCAGACGAAATTATTTCAAAGTAAAGGCACCAAATGAAATACCATAGTAAGAAAAAATGTCAATTAAATATTTCCTCCATAAACATACTTTCTTATAAATATAGATATCATCAGTAGGAAGAATGGATATACATGGGAAGCACTTGTGGAGAAATACCCACATGAGGAGTAGATGTAGCCAAATCACATTCAGAGGCAACTGGCATCTTTGATATGGCAGGGTCCATTGATGTCTTTTCTGTTCTTGCTGTGTCCACTCCCTTCTTTTCTTGCATAGCATCTGGTCTCTGTATAGCCATGTAGATGGTCTCTGCTATGTATAAGGGCATGGAATGTAGATTGCTAGTCGAAATTCCTCACTTGTCCCCTATGGTCATAGCTATATTTTCCCAGGAATTCCATAGTCACTGCAGGTCTCTGTAAATTGGAGACAAGGGATGGAGCTCTTCCCTCCTTGCTTCAGCTGGAGACTGCTGCTGAGGTACTATCTCCTCCTCCCAGCAAAAGGAGTGGGATCTGTTCTAATTCTGTTAGTTTAACACCTACAGGCTTTTCTGCTATAGCCTTTTGGGAAAGATAGGCATCCTCATTAGTGCATGTTGGGTGGTCCCTTTCTCTCCTTCCTATAGAGAATTATGAGGAGGACATTGTTGTTGTTATTGTTGTTGTTGTTGTTGTTGTTGTTGTTGTTGTTGTTGTTGGTCCTTCATTCTCAAAAAGACCATGGCATCGGGAGGTGATGTCATAACTTGCATAGACAAGAGCTGAATAGTTTTTAAAAACAGAGATGGGTCATGATCTGTACAGCTTGGAAGAAAATTCAGCAATGGTTTTCCCTCTCAATATAGGGTTTATCTATTTCTCAGAACTTTGTCTGGAATGGTATTCCTTCCCTGGAAGACTATTCCTTTTAATATTTATATCATATTTATTTGTATTTACTTTTATGTATATTGTATTGTGTTGTGTTGTATTTTGTATCTATTCCCTATGTATTTGTGTTATCTCTTGTTAAAATGTAATCTCCTTGTGAGTAGGGATTGTTTTGTTCATTGCATTTTAAGTCCCAAATCCTAGTACAGTGATCAACAAATAGTAGGTTTTTAATAAATATTTGTTGATTGATTGATTGATTCCTCATCTTGGGTGCTGATCTCTTTGAAACCCAGAGCCAAAGCCACCCTAGCTACCAAGGGTCCTACTTTTATTTTTAGTTGGTTCTCTCTATCAGAGGCTTCTTTCTGACTTAGAATCAGAACAACCATATACTCGCCTGCTCACTCTCCCAGTGATTAACTGTTGCCAGTCAGTATTCCAGAGATTATTCTTTTAGTTAACTTTCAAGAACTCTTACAATTTACAATCCTTCTGTGCCTTAGGAAATGGTTTCTCGAGTTAATGAGACAAAAGCAATGCCATCACCTGACCGTCATTTTTGTGTGTATGAGAAACCATTCTAAACTTAGCTAGATACTTGCCTAGATGGCAGCTAGCTATCACAGTGGATATATCGATCACTGGTTCTGGACTCCTGGATTTCTTCTTCCATTCAGTTCATCTAGGAAAATTCTAGCCAGGCCTGGAGTCAGGAAGACCTGAATTCAAATCTAGCTTTAGATACTAGCAGGGGCAGTTGGTGGCACAGTGGATAAAGCACTGGCCCTGGATTCGGGAGGGCGTGAGTTCAAATCTGGCCTCAGACACTTGACACTTTACTTAACTGTGTGACCTTGGCAAGTCACTTAACCCTCATTGCCCCCAGAAAAAGAAAAATGAAAAAAACACAGGAGGATACTTACTAGCTGTGTTACTTTGGGCAAGTCATTTAACCTCTATTTTCCTCAGTTTCATCAACTATATAATGGGGATAATAATAAGAATATCTATCTTTCGGGGTTGTTGTGAGGATCAAATGAGTTAATTTTAATAAAGTACTTAGCAGAGTGCCAGGCACATAGGTATCATATAAATGATAGCTATTATTTTAATTATAATTATATGTGTACATATGTATATATATATATGTGTGTATGTATGTATATATATATATATATATATATATATATATATATATATATATATATATATATATATATATATACACACGCACACATATCCGCACATATAAATATATGTCCCATTGCCATACCTATATTCTAAACCTTTTCAGCTTGGAAAATCTTGCCATACCTGTCTCCTGTTATAGCTTTGAAGAATCAAAAGTCATCCCCAATCCCAGATGACATATTGGCATAGAATTTCAGAGAATGGTTAAACCAGATATTCAAATCAAATTGCATGTAAATTTACTCTTCTCCCTCAGTTTTTTTTTTCTTTCCTTCAACCAATCATGTACTTTTCTCATAGCACAATTGTTGCCCAGTCTTCTCCCAGATTAGGTGATCCACTATTGAGTCTAAAGGAAGAGCAGCATAGCAGAGAGAACAGTAGGTTGGGAATCAGAAGACCTGAGTTCAGTCCAGGCACTACCTTTCTTCCCTTTCCTCCTTTATAGAGAAAATATATGGAGGACAGGTTATATGACCCTAGTCAAATCACTTGCCATCTTTGGGCATAGTGTGAGGAATGAGGGGATTGGATTGCACGGTCTCTAGGTTTCTTTCCAGTCTTCTGCCATGTTAGAGTTGCTAGGCCATGTGCAAGTCAATTCAACATCAGCATATGTCCACAGTGCTACTCCAGTTCCTGGTTCCTGCAGTGCAGGTGGGCTGGGGCTGTGCCAATTTTATTGTGATATCTTAATTTTTGTTTGTCAGACATTGTTCTTCCTAGTGTCTAGTGCTCATGGGCTGTTAATTGTGAAAATCAATGTTCCCAAACTCATGATCTGCCAGTAAATATTTAGCAACTGACTTGGGGGAAAAATGTAGTTGGACATACATTTAAGTTTAAATTGCCTTATTACATTTTCTCCCTCACTTTAAGTTTATTCATTAACAAAACAAAAAATCATGCTCTAATTTATAGCTTTTACTACAGATAGAAAGCTGGGGTATAAATGCTCATATTGAAAACTTAACAATCAGTTCTCCTTTACCTCATCTCCCTCATCTTCCTACTTCAAATCCTTTTTGAAGGAAGATGATTTAGTGTTTTGTGACTTTAAGGAAAGTCCTATTTCCTGCCCACTGGGTTCCTCCTAAATCAACGGGGACCAAGAATAACAATCAGTCAGTTAGTCAATAAGCATTTAAGTGATTACTATGTGTCAGACAGTGGGCTAAGCACTGGAGGTCCAAAGAACAACAGAAATATTGTCCCTGCAATTGAGGATCTTTCATTCTTATAGGAAGAGACAACATGCAACATGTTTGTCCTTCCTTTTCAAAGAGGACCAAAGATATCATGGGGTGATGTCTTGACTTGTGAGTGAACTACATTTAAGTAAGGCAGAGTTGCACAAAATCATCAGTCTCACTCTCTCTTCCACAATCATTGAGGTCCAGTGGTAAGACAAAAGTCAAGATGACTGGTGATGACCTGGGATGAAATGGATGACCTTGGCATTTTTGATGTCTGACCAAGTTCTAAGTAATCCACAGAGTCTTCTTCAAGGTCACTGGAAAAAAATGTTCTCATCCACCCATTCTACCAGGAGAAGTCTTCACATGTTTGGGGTAGACAATCTCCTAACTTGCCAACAGGTTTTAGACATGTTGCTAACATTCGACTTGGTTTAGCCCATCTGAAAAGATGGTTTTACTTGGGTGGGGTTGCTACATATGTTACAGCTTCTTGGAGCCACAGGTGAGAGTTGGTTGATGAGAGATGGGCACCAAAGGTGGATCAGTAGCCCTGAAAAGGGCTCAGTAGCCCTCATACCAGATGTACTAGTTTCCTCTGAACACCCCATATTTTCCTATGTGTAAGACATATGCAGTGTAAATGGAAGACAATCTCAGTGAGAAGGTATTAACACTGTATTTGGAAGTTGAGCCATGATAGGGGAAAGGCTTTTTACAGAAGGCGAAATTTGAGCTGAGATCTGGGGGAGCTCATAGAAGCTTGGAGGTAGTGGTGAGGATAGAGAACATTCCAGGCACAGGGGACAATCAGCAAAAGGCACTGAGATCTAGTTAGGAAACTAGGAGAAAAAGTGACCATTGAGCCTTTGTAGAAATCATAATGTTTTTAAGAAATATAGTTATCAGCAGTTTGTGGAAATTAGGTTTCCTGCCATTATTAAGGCTTGGGTGCCTAAGACAATTTTTTAAATTGAGGAGTAAATCAAATTCCAGCCAGTGATGCATGGGTGTACCAAACCCTGTTTTTGAGAATGGATAGACTTTCTGCTGTACTATAACAGTACCAAATGTAAATAATAAATTAAGATAAACTTATTTTAAAAGAAATAACAGAGTAGAAATTATCTTAGTGAATGGGCTTCTCCTTATGGTGAAAAGGACTTGTCATTTTTAGTGGGAAGAGATGGGATCATAATTCTGTTATTTTATAACACATTCAGTTCAACAAATATTTACTAAACACCTACTATATGCAGGGCACTGAACTAGGCACTGGAGGAGATACAAGATTTAGGTAAGAAATAGTCATTGACCACCATGGGACTTATATTTCAGTAGAGAGATATGTCACCTAGTAATAGCTGACATTTAGGGCAGTTAGGCAATGTAGTAGTAGAGTAACAGGCCTGGAGTCAGAAAAACTCTTCTCTTTTCCTGCATTCAAATATGGTTTTAACTACTTAACTAGCTGTGGGACCCAGGGCAAGTCACTAAACCCAGTTTGCCTCAGTTTCTTCATCTATAAAATGAGCTGGAGAAAGAAATGGCAAACCACTCCAGTATCCTTGCCAAGAACACTCCAAATGGTCACGAAGAGTGGGACAAGCCTGAAAAACTGAACAAAAACAACATGGGCCAGGCACTGTGCTAAGCACTTTGCAATTATTATTTCATGTGATCCTCATAACATCTTTGGGAGGTAGGTTCTTTCACGATCCCCATTTTGCAGATGAAGGAACTGAGACAGACAGAGGTTAAGTAAGTTGCCCAGGGTCACACAGCTAATAAGCATTTGAGGCCAGATTTGGATTTACTTCTTTCTGACTCCAGGCCCAGCTGGAATTTTCCTAGAACTGAATGGAGGATGAAGTACAGATGAGAGAGAGAGAATAGATATGGACATGTATGTATGTAAATACATACATATGTACATATACATACACATGTACACATATACACTGTGAGAAAATTATTAATAATAGGGGTTTGGAGACTTTCAGCCACCCCCCCCCTTTCACAAGGTTAGCCCAGAATCAGGAAGTTACCTTACTCAAAACCACACCTACCTTGAAAGCCTTTTTCCCACCAGAGGATCTGAACTCTGACCTCTACATGTTCTACTCATGGATCTTCCTCAAATCCAGTGAACCAATGGATTTGGTTGATGCTAGCCAATTACTTTGGAGTGGTGTGTAGGGATCACCTCTCTTCCAGACCCACTGGTAGTTTCTGCTCTCACAGGCACAGGAACTTCCTGTTTTTGACCTGAGACTTGTAGATGAAGATGCCTTTTTCTTTTCTCTCTCCTGTAGATCCTAGCTAGGTTTTCCTATCTTTCAGAGCCATGTGTACTCTCTTTACTAATATTTAATATACTTTAATAAATGCTTAATGCCCCCAAATTGGTGCATTAGCCTCTAATTTCTAATTTCTAAATAACAAATATATGATAACCCCCAGCTAATTTTCCCTACATTTGGAATAGTAATATGCCCAACCACATATAGTTTTATTTGTCACAACACATCCATGTGCAATACAACATACATTTATACACATGATATATTTATACATATATATACACATACATGCATACATATATGTTTCTATATTTATACAAATATATAATATATTTAGATATACACATATGCATACGCATATTACATTTCTACACATATATAATATATTTATACATATACACATGCATACACACATATAACATTTATATGCATATATGACATAATTATATATACACACATCCACACACATATATCTTTCTCTGAGTTTAGTTATAAAAGGGAGAAGATCTATAGATCAATAGCTTGCTTTTAAAATTCATTATTCTTGGTAAAGAGGTGCTAGTTAAGCCATGAGGAGCATGTTTAGCATGTGGCCATGGGAGGTGAGGGAAGGTGAGTCACCTTTTTGCACTTAGCTGCTTCTCTCCCCCGACAAGACCATCTCTAGCTTCATGTAGCCTTTTTCTGATACCCATCTCAGTGTCTCTCTTAGGAAGAGAAGATGATGATGAGTGAGGCTTAGAACAGGTGGTGGGGGCATCTGCTTCATCCTCGTTAAGCACATATATAGTTTTGCCCTTAACATGAGGATCTGGAGGAGGAGGAGGTGTGGAAGGAAGCACATGTTTGCATGCTATCTGAGGCCAACCTCTTGCTCCCTGTCTAGCCCTGCCTGGGGATCTGTCTCCTCCACCTCCTTCCCTGCCCATCCAGCTCCAGCGGGAAAGAGCCTTGCTTCAGTCAGGCCCTGGACTATCTGCTCAGCTAGTCCTGCCCCCATTTCCCCCCAAGCCTCTCATCCCTTGGCAGAACATGAGGACTATACAGGCAAGGTGATGGAAGACCAAGGCCCTATTTAGAACATCCTGCTGAGGAAGTGGGGCATGTTCCCTCCAATCTCCCTTGTTCCCAGGTACCCAGTTTAACCCCACTTGGGGGGTTTGAAGATTAGGACCTTTTCAATTCCCATCCCCATTCTGATGTTCCTAAGAATATTAAAACCAAGGAAGGAAGAAGGGCCTGACTCTGACTCTGACTTCCCTAGACCCTGGAGGAGGGGTTGAGCACAGCATGTTGGTCTTTTACCCCTCTTCTGTCACTCTTCTGTCTTTAGATTATAGCCACCAAAGAGATGAGTTTCTCTCTCCATAGGAACTTCCCCTTGACCTCACTCTCACCCATCATGCCATCACCATCTCTACCTAGTCATACGTCTCCCTCTAACCAGGCTTCACCCTGCCTTCTTCCTTGGGAGAGCATAAGTATTGTCATCTGCCCTTGAAATTGCCTGCCCTGGAGTAAATGTCCACCCCAGGACAAAACTCTGAAAGCAAACCCTAGTTATAGCTCAGCCTTTATTCCCTTCTTTATCAGAGAAAATTCAGACTCTTAGAGCAATAGTGTTTTTCTATGCTCTAAGATATATCTCCTCAAGTCAGAAAGAACTGCCTATAAATGCTGCCTTAGACACTAGTATTTAACCTTAATCTCCCTCAGTTTCTTCATGTATGAAATGGGCATAATTATACCACCTATCCCACAGGGTTGTTGTGAGGAACAAATGAGATATTTGTAAATTGTTTAATGCATTGTCTCGTACAGACTAAGTGCTTTGTGGGTTCCCTTCCCCCTTTCATTGTGTAAAGTCTTAATTAGGAGAGAAAGTAGGAGAGCAGGCACTATTCCTGTGCTTCTGTTGGAAATCTAAGGTCAACCAATCAACAAAAATGTATTGTGTTTACTATATGCCAGACTCTAAGTGCTAAGAAATACAAATACAGGAGTGAAATGAGCCCTACCCTCAAAGAGCTTCCACATTCAAATGGAAGAGTCAGTATATACCTACCTACATACATACATACATATATACACTCATAGATAGATAGATAGATAGATAGATAGATAGATAGATAGATAGATAGATAGATAGATAGATAGATAGATAGATGGATGGATGGTAAGACTGATAGATTAATAGATCAATAGATCGATAGAGGATAATGAAGAAGGCAGTGTGGTAGCACCATGGGCTACTACCATTAAGGGCTTTGAGATCTGCTACCAGTAACAAGCAGTTGAAAGCAACTGAGAACTAGTGATGGGATAAGAGTATTAAGGAAGGAAAGCTCAAATGAAAGCTTTGAACAGTTGGGGTTCCTGACAATCTGCATAAGCCAAGAAGCCACACTTTCCCCTAATGACATTCCCTGTAGATATTCATTTCTTTCTCTGCTTTGGAGAAGTAAGTTTGGATGTCTGGAACAGGGTAATCGATCTCTGCATGAGTTGCTGGGGAAAGTCTGTATCCTCTTTTATTTGCCACCAACAACCTCTCTTTATTTGAATTGTTGGCTTAAGTGGACTGGACTCACACATAAAGTACTTCCAGTGCAAAGCAAATCATTCCTTGTAAGTGCTTCTGTTCTCCTGTGGTTAATGAACATCATACCTAGGCTTTCCTCCTTTCAAAGGCAAAGTGAATAGCCCATTTAAATTAAGAGCCTGATGAGACACTTACATTGCTGTGACCAAGGTAGCAGTATCAGCAGCAGCAGCAGCATGAGATGGAAAAGGAGAGAAAATTGTGTTATTTCCTCTGAATTCCTGAAAGAACCACTTTGCAACCACAACTGAACCATGTTGGAGTGACTTCATTGTTATTTCTAATTTTAGACCCTGCTTTCAGAAGCCCACGTTAAAACAAATAGCTATGTGCCCAGTGATTCAAAAAGGAAAACATGCATTAAAAATCAGGAGGGTCCAAAGTTCTTGGTATTCAAGGCAAGAGAGAGGAGGAGATGAATATTTAAATGCCTTAGTCATTCTCTCTTCTGAGGCCAACTTAATCATGTGGAATTTTATTAGGGATCAAAAGAGAAAAAAAGGATATTTAAAATAAGGAATGCTTTATACAATCAATCAGGTGACTATATGACTAATTCATCTGAAGATAGTATTCCAAGGCTAATTTTTAGCCTAACAAATATTTATTAGTGTCTAATAATAGTAAAAACAATTTCAAGTATTTATGTAATTCTTTAAGGTTTGCAAAGTGCTTTACAAGAGTTATCACATTTGATCCTTATGGCAACCTGGGAGGTTAGGTGCTATTATCTCCTTTTTACAGGTGAGGAAACTGAGGTAAGCAGAGGGTAAGTGATTTGCCCAGGGACACACAGCTGGAGAGTATCCAAAGTAAAATTTGAACTCAGATCTTCCTGATTCCAGGTCCAGTGCATTATCCACCATGTACTTGGCTTGGAATCCAGCTCTCTACCCACTTGGCCACAACTGTCTATTACAAAAACAAAACAACAACAACAACAAAATAAGGGTTCATCCAACTTTCTCTATGATAAGGAAGACCAGTCCTCTTTTGTATGCCTGAAAAATGTAGCAAGTTATGGTTGTTAAACACAATTACCATTTGAAACCGCCACTGACTTCAATTTATTTCACTTATCTTAACTAGAATGAATGGGGCCACAATATAAACCAAGCTGGAGCTGAGGCAGGCCTATAGTCCTTTTAGAATCAGGGCCAAGGAGAACTGGAAGAGAACATTCTGAATATGGGCACAATGTATACTTGGTCATATCTTTTGGTATAGCTAATACAATTATAACCACTCAACATTTTACTAAGTCCTGGTGGATATGCTGGACCAATGTGTCATGGCTTATCTCTATGGTATGCTGACCTTTTCTGGGAGTAAATAAGAATATATCCCTCAGATCCATGGGGTACTTAACTATTCACTCTCCTAAAATGTGTGTGTCCCCTCTGTGAGTCCCAGGCAGCCCTACTGAAATTTTAAGACAGAAAGATTATAGATGGATCTGTTGTATGTAAATAATACATTACATTGAGTTCTGCCTTCAGGGTTAAAGGTCTTAGAATATTTCTGTAGAAATAATACATTAATCAATAGTTTGTACTAGAGTACTAAAAAGGCAGCATGGTAGATACAAAAGAGCTGACCTTGAAGTCCAATGGCCTGAGTTCAAGTCCCACATCTGATGTAGATCGGCTATATGACCATGGGATAGTCACTCACCTCCAATTTCCACAACTATAAAATAAGGAAGTCAGATTCCATGGTCTCTAAGATCTCTTCTAATTCTAAATCTATGATTCTATGATCCTGCCTCACCATTCATTCTATAAGACCTAGAGAACTTAATCTGTTGACAAAAATGGTGGACTTGACTGGGTGTGAGATGTTTGATTCTGTTCCTAGGCTTCCGAACATAAGTCTTCTCTCACAGGAGGCCCACAGTCTCATAGCCATGAACTGTTTGTCCCCAATATGCCATGTGATTTTGTTCTGTTCTGCCTCTGGTTCCTCACCCTGCAGAGTACTTTTTGAAAGGAGCCGTCTGTCTGCTTAAACTTTCCATGGATAGGAGCCTTAAATTCAAAGTCAGATTTTAAAGAGTTTCATAAAAGGGTTTCCAGGGCCCAGTTGTGGTTCACATTTCTAAACAGAAACAGAATAAAATGTAATTGGAAACTATTTGACAAAATAAATGAAACACAAAAGAACATAGATAATGTTAATTTATGGTTTTCTAGGTCAACATAAGTTAGTGATGCCTATTTCTATCTGAGTTTGACACTATTGCTGTGAGCACCCTTTCAGTAGGTTCCTGACTGAGGCAGACCTTGCCAAAAACAATATAAAATGTATACTTCTAGAAAGGCCCCACTTCTAGGTGATCTATTTCTTTTCTCCATACATATTTAGAGAATATACCAGAAACATAGATCTCTATAATAGGGGGGACATTTTATCCTAGATGACCTGAGAATGGGCCCACAGAGGAACTTTGGTTACTATAAACCAGATGATTGGATTATCAAGTGAGTGTGAGAATACAGAAAAGTCAAATCATTGAGCTCCATGAAAGCCAAGGCCAAAAGTAGAATCCAAATCACCTTTATAGGGGACCAGTTTGGAGATGATGTAGGGCAAGATTCTGATTAAGAGGAGACTGAACCTGGTGATCACACTAGATGATGTTTAAGGCCATATTGAAGTAGCAGAAAAACTTATCTGGGCAGACAAGTTAAGCTAAGACGGAAAGCAGCTTCCTTCCAGTTGAGTAATGTTGCCCTGCAGATCTCAGTCAGGGCAAAAGTGGCCATATATGGTGGCTGAGGGGAGCAGATAGTTCTGATAACCTTTAGTTTTCATAGACCCTGGAAGTTCTTAAACAGTCATTATCCTCAGTGGATATAAGAGAGAAAAAACCATTCCAAAGTGAATGACAGAAGAGCTGTCCATACTATATGGCTAGTGATTAGAGAGTAATATGTATATTATCCAGGTAGTGAGTGCTTACTGTCACCAAGAACCAAATTGTGGGGAGAAAGACAGAACTAAAAAAAAATAATTAAAAAGACATAAAACTAATAGAATACATATAAGATTGACTGTGAATTTGCTATTCATGAACATTGTTATTACATACACATATGTGAATGCCTTTATATGAAAGTTTACACATCACATTTGGAGTAATTTGCAGGGACTGACAATTTTTTCATTGGGTGGGTGCTGAAATGTATCTGGTGATGACAGTTTCCTTTATTCTTCTGCTTTCCCAATGGTCACTGTTGCCAAATAAATGCAAAGATTCCTTCTATTCATTCCTTCCCACTTCATAGGTAGGTGGGGGAAATTGGTTACTAGCCAATAAGGTAATTTGAATAATATAATCCAATTCCTGCAGGGAGCATTGCAGAAGCTTAAGAAATAATTGGAGAAGACATAGGGTGTTTCTTCAGATCCTAATACTAGCCTATGGATTGCTTACTCAGATAGAGCTCTGCCCTCCTAAAGTTTCAGGGAAAGATGAAATGAGGGCTCATAGCCACCATATCTGAACATGGATTAGTCACTGGACCCTATTTGGATATAGAAAGAGGTAACAATATTCCAGATCCTTGAGAAAATTTTTGCAAAGTCAGAGCTCAGTAGTACAGGGAAGACACTATTGAAAGACCCCATGATGGAGCATCCAAGACAGAGAAAACATGTCTTCAACCAAAAGGATTGTGCCTTAAGAGTCATACCAGATGCAATCTGCTGGTAGTTGTGCAGAAATAAAGGAGGTGCTATGACAGGGTGTCACCGCCCTCACCCAGTGTCATATGCCAGGAGCTGCATGAAGTTTCTGGAGGAGCCATGATGGAAAGCAATGTGAATTGCTGGGAGTTATAGAGAATAGCAGATGGTATGTCACAGGTAGGTACAGAACTGCCAAGGAATTGTGGGAGATGAAAAATGCTAGGAGCCCTGCCCAGTCATGACAATGGGTGACTAATAGTCTACCAAAATTTTTAGGAAAAGGATTGCTTACTATATGATGTCCTTACCATGAACTCTGTTGTGAGTTCCATTTTGTTTTCTAAGAGCCATCAATAAAACTTCCCTTTATTGATTAAGCAAACTATGCTCCTGCAAGTAGAGTTGATTTCATAACACTGGGTGATACCTTATAGTGAGTTTCCAAATTTTGAAGGCCAGAGACACAAGTACTCCTAGTGTGATTGGGTTCATGGTGTCTGATAGTCTCTGACAAAAAGTTGAATTACTAAATTATCTAGGGTTGGCACACATCAGTAGTAGCAATAAAAGAACCATTAGTTATTAACAACTGGTAATCAGTTAGTGATGATCAAGAGGGATAATCTAGGACATGAGTTATGGAGGAAGGGGCAGACTAGTAGCATTCACCATGTCTCAAGCAAAGGCCAAAAGCAGGAAATTCACCACAGCTTTGGGAATTCTGAGCAAGGAACAATTCAGAGTATAATGGGTTAAACAGGCCAGGCCTAGGAAACAGAGAAACTTGGTGGTTATGAGGTGGTGGCAGAACTAAAGCTGAAATAATGATCTAGACCCTTTCTGAAAACAGGAAATGCCTGTAGGGCATGGATTTGACAATGCATTTCAGCTGGATGGTGATCCATGGGTTCTCCTGAACATTCATATTCCCTAATCCATACTATATCCACAAACAGGGATAGTAACTGGGAGGTGTTTATAAGAAGGATATTTTGCTTCTCCCAAATCTAGTCTTCCCCATAAACCTCATATTATAACCTTTTCACATTGCTGTAGAGGAGAAATTCTAGCTTACTAATGCTATACCTTATTATGGAGGATGATATATGTAAAAAGCAAAGGACCTAGAAATTAGAAGAGCTTGGATTGACATTGTATGACTTGGAGCCATTCATTACCCTGACACTATTTCTTAATTTTGAAAATGAATTCAATATTTGTAGTACCTACTTCATAGAAGTTGTGAAGATCAAATGAGATAATGCATGTATAGGACTTTGCAAACCTTATCATGCTATGTAGAACCTTCCAAAAACCATAATCCAGTTTTAGACTATTTAAATCTTAAAACTATACTGAGTCTTCAGGGATAGCCTGTATAAATGTCAGTTATTTGTGAGAATCAGATTGAAGAATGCATGTAAGGCTCTTGGAAACTCTAAAGCATCATAAAAGCAACAGCTTGAATAGCTCTTCAAATCACACATTTATTTTCACACAGAGGAGGTCATCTGTCTTTATGATGTATCAGTAAGGTAGGTGGACAGAGATATCGATGCCCAAAGAGTTTAAATGACTGGACTGCAGACATACAAGAAGACCTACACTCAGCCTGTGTTTCCTGACAGAGCTACATTTCTCATCTCTACTTGCCTATATGTATTGTCTCTCTAATAGAATATGAGCAGGGATCATCTTTGCTATTGTATTTTTATCTCCAACACTTAGCATAGTCCTTGGCATATGGCAGATGCTTAATAAATGCTTTTGTAATCATTCATTCATCCTTTCCAATAGAGGTAGTGAGCTAAGGTTATTAACAGGTATGTTAGCAGCATGCAGCATCTTCCAAATGGTACCAAGATGAAAAGACCTTGAGTCTATTGTGCATCTGTTGTCTGTAGACTATCCTAGCTAAGTTGGGAGAGACTTTCCATCAAGGGGCAGGCCACCATATGGTGATTTTATTTTGGCTACTGCAACTCATTAAACTGTCTACAAAGGTGTGGAATAGTTGTTCTCTTTGCTGGGGGATGGAATTTGTGTGTACAAACAATATTGTTGACCTTTTGATATAGTAAAAACACCTTTGCTTCCAACTGAGCTTAAGTAATTATAAGAGTTTTGTATTGGCCATTAGAACTTTTAAAATCTGCTGACACTATCACATAAATATTAATGTTCCTCAGCCTTTAAAAATATGGAGAAAAAAGAGATGGAGGGAATTTCCTTAAAAAAAAAAAAACAACCCCAACAACTAAATACTCAAGCTTCCAGTTTCTCCTAATGCTTCTTGAGTTAAAAAAAAAAAATCTTGATGTTCTAGGACACAAAAACCTTTGTGGAAAGAAGTCTATATTATATGTCTTAAAAGCTTAATAAGGCATGTGAGTAAAAAATTAAACAGCCCCCCTGAAGTTTCCATTTTTTGAGGGGGAGGGGAGGAATGATTTAAGTCAAAGACATACTTTTCATCTAGGCGTGAAAGAAACAAAACTTTTTAGAATTAAATTGGCTAGAGGGAAATGCCATGCCAGCATGTGCAAGATGATGGGGGACAGCTGGCTGGAAAGGCGTAAATCAAAAATCAGCCTCACCTCTTTTCTGGTGAAATTGCCACCAGAACACTTATAAATAGCTCTCTCTGTTCCTTGGTTTTGTCAGGAATATAAGAAGGTATTTAAATCAAAGCATCCACTGTATACAGCTCAGAGCCAGAATCAATAGCCTCCTTGTGGAAAACCTCTCTTTAGAGACTAGAAAGTGAGGTAGAGTGGCCAGTGTGTGCCCCAGACTGGGTCATGGCTACAGATCATGGCTTTCTAGGGAAGAAGGGTATCCTTTTGGGACCAGAGGCCTGTAGGCTGGAGGATAGTGTGATGGTTTTGTTTTACAAATTGTACAGTTTGGGGTAACCTTGTAAGGAGGCAAAGGAGTTTACTCATTGCTCAGGAGAGCCAGGATCTAAGGGACTCCTGTGGATTAACCCAGGAGGATCATAAATCTTCCAGGAACTCTTAAGCTATTGGGTCTCTTCCAGACAGAGCAGGGTGAGTGATCCCAGCTGAGTTTCCTGCTAGAATAATCATAACTGCTTATTTTCTCCTAAGATTTTTGGTCCAACTAAACCCCAGACATATATTGCTGTGATCTAATGTGGCCACACACACATGCATACCCATATATACTTATGTACATATGCATATTTATATATACACACACATGCATGTGTATGTTTATATGTATATACATTTAAAGCAGTATACATGTGCATATATAAGCAATTGATATAGATATACAGTAAGGAGTCCTATATGTGATTCATTAATACCTTACTAGTTAGGAACCACTGAAATCTAGGAAAGAGACTTCCAGAAGTAAGTTCAACAGTATTCTAAGGGAGAGTGTATCTTTTTCGGGGACTCAGTGGCTCAGATTATTAAGGAGTAAACTATGAGGAAAGTATTACCCCCAGTGAAGGAATGTGTTCATGGAAGGTACGAACTGGGCTTACATAGATCAGGCAGTTCTAAGGATTATAAAACCAGCCACGAGATTTAGAGCTGGAAAGCACCTTAGAAGTCATCCAGTCTGATGATCGCATTTTACAGATGAGAAAACTGAGTCCCAAAGAGATTATATGACTTGCCAAAGAGCACAGAGCTAGTAAGTAGCAGTTGGAAGTTGAATCAGTGTCCTCTCACTTCAAATCAATTCATAAAAAAGCATTTAATAAGTACCAGAGAAGCAGCATGAATATAATAGACAGAATTCTTGCTGGGAAGCAAGGAAGACCTGGGTTTGTCTCTGTGTGACCTTAGAAAAATCACTTTAATTTCTCAGTGCTTTAGACACCACTCTAAGAGTATAAGTGGCAGAGGAGCTGCCGGACCTACATTAGAAGACATTTCCTTTTCTAGGAGTGCTGGGAGGGTCTTATGACCTGGATTGGGGGGCTAGCTAACCCAAAAAATTAAATTGAGACTATGCCTGGCTGGCCCTGAGTGGAGTGTTGTTCTCAGAGGCTGTGGACTACTGACATCAGCAGGAGATGACCCTCAACCAATCAGCTTGAAGGACCACCCCTTTTGGGGAGGGAGACAGGAAGTAGGAAGGTGAGGCTAGCTCCCTGAATCAGTCTCTTTTGGTCTGGAACTGGCTTGGTGGCAGCAGAGGGAGAATAGGAGGGTTCCCCTTTCTGTCCAGGACTTTGGCGTGGTAAGGGACTTCATGTGTACTGCTAGAAAAAACTAACTTCTAATACGCTTTAATAAATCCTTAAAAGCCTAAACTCTTGCTGAATTTATCTGTGATTTTAGCCAGCTTCCCCCAAAAAACTTGGGGGGCAGGTTAGGACCCACATTAGATTTTAAACATCACACATGTAAACCCCCAAAACACACCTCCATGGAAAAAGGTACCTGCCTTGGGGGTTGGCTTAGGACCCCAGGAAGTCCAAATTAGGGCAGCCCACCCATGTACTTCCCTAAGGTGGAGATTATTATTATGAGACTGATAATCAATTTATCCATACTATAAATATAACTGTCTTTTCTTTCCCTATTCCAGAGATACCTTTCCACTTTTCTGGTTCTCTCCCTGTATTCACTCACAGCATTGCAATAAAACTTGGTAAACTGAGTCACTGAGTCTTTTAATTCTTTTGGGATTACTCACAATCAATTTGACCCTAAATTCCATCCCACATCAATTCTACTCCATTAATTAATTAATTTCCAGACACTTTAAGTCAGATATAGTAAAAAAATCTCTTAATTCCCAAATACAAAAACACTCCCGTTCCCACAAAAGACATTTGTTCAGTGACGGTGGCATAAAAGGAAACGAGACTAATATTTTGTGAGTGCAGGAGACAATCTGCTCCCTTGACAGGTGGGAGACCTGGCTTTTAGTCCTGGATCAGCCACTTTCTAGTTCCATGAGTTTAGAGTGGAGGTGGTGCCAGGCCACAGAGAAATGAACTGGGTATGAGGAAGTCAGCCCCGCTTTGGTACCCTTTCTCAGTTGTATGATCTTAGGCAAGTCATTTCATTTGCCTGGGCCTCCCATGCAGTCACCCATAAAATGAGGAGTGTGGAGAAAGTGATCCCTTAAGCTCCTTTCCAACTGGGCTGTTTTATTACTACCCAATTCTAAGCTCCACCTCCCCTTATTTCTGGTTAGAAGCTAAGGTGCAGTCCCTAAGGTCTGGTTAAATCTCCCTATCACTGGAAACATTTCCATTTCCTTCTCCTGTCTCCCCACCCCGTTCCCTTTTTTTCCCCCTCACCCACATTTAACCTTGGTGCTTTGGCAACTGCTGAGCAGATGCAGCTGTTTTCTTCCTCAACTCGACTTCCTTTGTGCTTTCGACATATGTACTGCTCGCGATTGCTCTGGGGCAAAACGTTTATGTTTGATTAACTCGGTTTTAAAACAGACCATCCATGGAGGCACTAATTCTAGTGGATTTATCTGTCAAGTCAGTAACTTCAGATAAACACTGGCGCTGCTAGAGAGAATGCATAATGGCAATATCGGCAGTAGGGGGACAAAAGAAAAAAGGCAATTTCAGATGGAATTTTTTATTTGGCATGATCCACGCCAAGGGTTGTCTCCTTGAGGGGTAAGGATCACTCCACATGAGTGCTTTTGAGTTATGTTATTCAGGGGAGAGGAAAAATTTATATTCTGACTCCAGCCAATTATGTTTTTTTTTCCCCTCCCTCAGTTCTTTTTTTTTTTTTTGAAGTTTTAAATACTCTTCAAAAAGAAAACTTTTTTTAAAAGGGGTATTTTTATGATGAGTCAAGAACTGCTGCTGTGCCTTAAGACAGAATAAAACTTCCCAGAATACATTTAAATGAATTACAAAGTGCATTATGCCCAGAAAATCAGTATTAAAATGCACATTAATTTTTGTTGCTCTTAAATACTTCAGTTGCTGAGGAGCGACCTCCATAATATAATTGAAATAGCTCTTCAGATGCAATTTAGTGTCTGATTGGTTTTAAAGTATTTTTAAAAGCTAACAACTCAGGTGGAAAAGGTGGTTATACCCTTGAGTTTTAAACAGAAGCATGGATGTTGTTGAGTCATGTGCTCCATGGACCACTAGGGAGCTGCTTTGATTTTTTTCTGGAGGAAGGGAAGCCAGCTCCAAAGCACATAAAGAAACTGCTTTTTAATTCAAGGCTGGATTTCATGGTGGAAAAATGACCTAGTCTTCCTTTTACCTCCCTTTCCCCTCTCTTGTCTGTTTTTTGACCACGTCCTTACTTATCAGGAGCTTCAGCAGTGAGTTGGAAGAAGAGAAGGGGAGAAACTCAAAACTGGATGAAACTCAAAAAAAAAAAAAAAAGAGGTAAATCTGGTGAAAAGTTTAAATCAATGTTCAAACTGAGGTCTCTGAATGCCTCTGGGTTTCAGCTATCCCTGCCCCATTTGGCATAGGTTGTGGAGATTATAGTCTCATCCTGCCAACTGGGACCCTTGATGGCTCTAAGAAGCATTCTCCCCATGGAAATGGTAATGATATGAATAGAATCAAGGATTTCAGAGCAGAAAGTGACTGTTCTGGCTTTGTGCCTACCTTCCTTATTATAAAGCTATTCTGAATTCATCCAAGGCAGAGGCACCTAAGTGATGTAATGGATAGAGTGCTGGACTTGGAATCAGGGAAACCTAAGTTCTATCTCTTACCTCAAACATTTATAAGCTATATGACAGTGGACCAGCCACTTAATCTTTATCAGCCTCTGTTACCTCATCTATAAAATGGAGATGATAATAATAGCATTTACCTTTCAGCTTTCAGATTGTGTAACATGAGAGATGCTGGTAGAGGACTGCCCAGCATGGATGTGCCACATCAAAAAAAGGCACCATACTCTCTGAACAAAGCAGAATTGTAGTAGGTCAAAAGAAATGTAAGATGTGCAAATTTAGAGACATCCCCACCTGAAATGTTCATATGAACTAATTGTGTCCCACCTGTGGTGGAACATTATGAGCTCATATTGGTTTGATTAGCCATAGCTGTACACACTGTAACTTGATTAACAAGGTGAAGTGATTTTGGTCCCCTTTGAGAACAAAGAATAACAACCACCAACCTCCCAGGGTTGTTGGGGTGGGGGTGGGGGGAGGTCAAACTAGATAATATCCATAAAGTTGTTTGCAAATCTTTGTCAACCTGAAAATAAAACAATCAACATAATAAAATTAAGGTCTTTAATCTGGGTAGAGGCATTGAACCTAGAGGCATTTCATAGCACATGCTAATGCCTAAAGATGGGAATTTGGGACATGGTTCATATGGGGTAACAGAACAGAGAGGGAAGAGATTGCTATCTGTGTTTCTCACAGGTTGGTTCTTTTGAATTAGATAGCTTCTTTTACATAATAAACTCAAGTCCAGGAAGAAGACTTGGGAACTTCTGGGAGGGGATAGTTTGGGAGATCCACAAAACAATTGAAGTCTGAAATTGACAAAATGTGGTCAGTCACAGGCCTGGGAAAGGAGACTCAGTGAGGATCAGTCAGTTCTTAGTAAATTGTGTTAATTATCCTGAAGCTTATAGAGGGAAAGAAGAAACTACACTGTTTGAAGTCTGTGATGCTGGGCTGCTAGTCCTACACTTGTGACCAGTGGAATATAAACAGCTTGAGGGCAGGGACTATTTTACCTTTGTCCTTAAATCATCATTATAAGCTCAGGTTTTTGTGAACCACCCTTCTCATCATTTCTTATGGTACAATAGTATTCCACCACAATCATACCACAGCTTATTCAGCCATTCCCCAATTGAAAGGCATCCCCTTGTCATGGGGGAAAGAAGTGGTAGACTTCATTAGGTATTCCTCTGTAAAGAATTACACTCCCACATGCAGTTCAATTAAAATTCAAATGGCCTTTTATTTGGGCTCTAGAGAAAGTGACTCTTCCCCTCAAGGGGAGAGGTTGTCTTAGAAACAAATTCCTCCTCCTAGAATGGAAGGGAGGCCAAAGCTTTTTTTTTTTTTTTTAACTGAGGCAATTGGGGTTAAGTGACTTGCCCAGGGTCACACAGCTAGTAAGTGTTAAGTGTCTGAGGCCAGCTTTGAACTCAGGTCCTCCTGACTCCAGGGCCAGTGCTCTATCCACTTCACCACTTAGCTGCCCCACCCCAAAGCTTTTATAGAGGTGATAATCACAATTTACTGAGAACTAACTGACTGCTCCTCACCTATTCCCCATTCCCAGGCCAATGAATTGCCCAGGGATAACCAATCTTTGTCAATTCCAGACTCTTGATTGTCTTATGGATCTCCCCCAAACAAACTCTCCTCTCCCAAAGATTCCCCTGTTTACTCCTGGTACTTTAGGTTATTATGTAAAAAGTTCATTTACATTGTTCTTCCTATTTAAAATTAAGTAGGTTCTATTTCGAGTTAAGTAGTTTCTATACTTAATCCAAAGGCAATCTCATAGCTCCCTTTGTTCTGTTATACCATATGAACCCTGTTCTCAGTCCTCATCTTTGGGTATTCCTAGCAATCTGCTTGGTGATACTCTGAGTTATATCTCCTCTGCCCGGATTAAAACCTTATTTCTCCTATATTGATTGTTTTATTAATTTTTAGGTTGACAGAGTGTTATGGGGGAAAATGATGTAAGGGTTTGGGTAAGGGGTTGGAGTTCTTAGGAATTCCCCTTTAAAGAATTACACCCTCTTGCACACAGAAGCAGTTAGAATAAGATGGTAGTTTATTTAGGGGCAAGGGAAGGGAAGGGGGGAGGGAAGGGAAACCATGAAAGAAATCCTTGGACTTCTCATGGGGAGATAGGTATAGAACAAAGCACGTGGCTCTGAATTACCAATCTCCTCAAGCAGGAGACTGGCAGGTACTTTTATAGGGGGATGATGGGAGTGGACCATCTGCCTGTGGAAAGTTCCTTTAGTGAGGGAGGACCATCCCCCACTGGTGGTGGCTGGGGGAATTGGGTGAGGGGTGGCTACAGATCTCTCAAGCCATCTCTCTCTTCAAAGGCAGCAGCCACACCCAAACTTATCTCCCCAGGGGTAAGGGAGACCAGAATGAAGAGTGGAGGTCCCAAAGCTAGCTCAGTCCAAACTGGTTCTGCTTATCTCTCTAGGCTTATCTGTCCTCTGGTTTAGTTTCTCAAGAAGATTCCTTGATGTGCCCCAGAGAACTTCTGGGGTGCTCTGCACCCTCAACACAGAGGATAGATGAGGTGACCACCTGACAATGGAAAGTTCCTTTTGGGGATGGGGTAGGAAAAGCTTGAATGAGGGATGGTTGTCCTGACTTATCTCTGTCCCATATATATGTGTGTGTGTGTGTGTGTGAATGTGAATGTGAATGTATTGCCTAAGGAGAAAGATGTGGTGGAGGTCCTTAGGTATTCCTTTTTTTTTTTTTTTTTTTGGCGGGGCAATGGGGGTTAAGTGACTTGCCCAGGGTCACACAGCTAGTAAGTGTCAAGTGTCTGAGGTCAGATTTGAACTCAGGTCCTCCTGAATCCAGGGCCAGTGCTTTATACACCTAGCTGCCCCCAGGTATTCCACTTTAAAGAATTACAGCTCTTCTACACAATCCAATTAGAATAAAGGTGATCTTTTATTTGGGTGCTAGAGAAGACGACCAAGAGGGAAGTCAAAGACTGCCTCAAGAGGAGGAAATGGTTTAGAGACTATCTCCTCCAAGAGAAGTTCCCTTTGGGGGTGGGGAAAGCTTGAATGACGGTGGGAAGGGAAAGACTCCAATGGGGGTGGTGATATTTTTGTCCCCAGGGGCCATTCAGGTAGCCATGGCCATGCCCAATGGACTTATGTCCTGCTGGGGTGGGGAAGGTTTGAATGAGGGTTGTTGGTCCTGACTTTTGGAGCTATCTTTGTCCCAGACTCAGCTTATCTCCCCCTACTTCTTATGTGTATCTATCCTTCAGTTTAGCTTCTCAAGGATAAAACATCTGAATTAGCCCAGACCCATATCAGTATGTGTGTATGTATGTACACATATACGTCATTTTCCTTTTAAAAAAATAATCTTTTGGGGATATTACAAAGGGTATGCATGATTTTATATCCTTTTAGGCATAGTTCTGACATGGGGATTGGGACATATAGAGAAATTAAGGGACTATTAAAGTGTAAATTGGCCAGCTAGATATCAGGAGGGACACACCTAAGAAGTGAGGGGAGATTGAATTCTATAGCAGGAAAGTCAGTTGGGTGTGGCTACTACCTGAGCTAGGAGACAGAGATCACTCAGGAGGTCTGGACTATCATTCCAAAAGAAAAATCCCCCTGACTCTCAAGAATCTCTCCCCACCCCACCCCCAAAGGGAACTTTCTATTGTCAGGTGGTCACTGCATCTACCATCTATAAAAGCTTTTGCCTTTCTTCTGTAGGAGGAGAAAGATAAGTCTCTAAGCCATCTCCTCTCCTTGAGGACTTCCCTCTAGGTCACTTTCTCCAGCACCCAAATAAAAGACAATTTTACTCTAATTGGATTGTGTGTGAGTTGCAGTTCTTTAAAGACACCCCCACCACCACCACCACCTATTTCCCCTGTGACAGTTCCAAATCGCTCTCCACAAAGATTAGATACAAAACCAAATCAAACAAAACACTTTTTAAAAGAGAGGAGAAAGATAGTTAAGCCAAAACTAACCAACAAATCAGGAATCTGACAGCATATGTAATGTTGCACCCATATTGTCCACCACCTTTGCAAAAAAAGAAAGGAAAGTGTATCCTTTTCTTACCCCTTCTCTAGGGCCAGTGACGTTGTTATTATTAGGGCATGGGCATGGAGAGAGTTGGGAAGACTACCTGTACCTCAGAGAGGGCACCAAACTCCCGTTAGTTTTCCACTTAAATATCTTCAAAGGAATAATCTTTGGATATTTGTATTAAATAAGGCAGATCAAATTGGAGGCAATAGGTGTGTCTACTTCAAAGAGGGGTGAATGTATTCCCTGGGTTGCCTAGGATTCAAGGATACCAAATGTTTCTAAGTTCAAGAGTCATGCTGCAGAAAAACCTATGCTGTTCACATATTAATTTGCTGCAAAAAATCCAGTCAGGAGGAAACATAAAGGATGGCTAGTGACAGCAGGGAATTTAAACAGGCTTTAAAAAAAAAAAAAACTTAAAGAAATTTTATGCATGGATTCTTGAGAACTCTTTGCAAGCTGATATACATCTAGGCTTAACAAACCCACTTGGAATAGAGCAACTACTCTGAAAGCCATGAATTGTTATGAAAATTCAGTGGTCTGTACAGGCCCCTGAAATAAGTGAGGAATAGAAGGAATGATGGGATTTCAAGGAGGAGGTTTTTGGGGGAAGAGTCTTCCTCTCTGTTTCTGGAAGGCTTCACTGTATCCAGTTTCATTTGCTTTAGAAAAGAAAAGTTTCCTAAGGCTTACATGAAGGAAAAAAAGAATATAAACCCATTCAGAAAAATGTATTCCCATCAGGAACTGCACTTGTATTGCCCATTGCAAATCTCAGGCAGGCTTGGAAATTGATCATGCTGGAGGCTGGTGAATTAATTCTCCCAAACAGATCATTATTTAAATTATCTCTGTCAAAGCCTGGGGGGAAAAAAACACACACACAGAAAAAAACTGTCCATGGTGGAGAACATCCCGCCTATAAAACCTAAATGATGGTTTAAAAGGAGTACAATAGCATACTTTCCCTGAAAAGAGAGGAAAGCTTCAACTCTCTCTCTCTCTCTTTTTGGTACACTGGTGGTACTCTGAAAATGAATCTTGAATAGTTCCCAAAATATCTAGGCTATGAGTTTCCATTTCTAGCAGGAAGCTTTTGTGATTGGCTCCACTTAATTTTATTGTTATACACCATTTGTAAGCTGAATTTTAAATTAGAGAGAGACAAAAGGGTGATTTGAAGAAATGGAAGCAGTGAAAGAGATGGAGAATCCTTAAACCAAATACCTTTTCTTTGTGTCTTTTAAAAATATATACATTTTCCAGCGAAATGTCAATATTTAAATAGCTCATGTGGTAACTTGCTTTAGACAGTGATTGAAAGGAAGGGACCACACAGATATGTTCTTTGGACTGATATCTCTGACATTGAACACAATGCCCCTTTCACCTATAACAAGAAGGGTCAACAGCTAACTAAATGAGACATAACAGTGATTGAAAAAAAGGTCAGAAGCTGCATGTTACTTTCCTTGTGTCCTACTATGTCTGTCAAGGGCCCAAGGGTGCCATAAGAGTTGGGGTAGGGGGCAAGTGCCACTCTCTGGATCTATTGTTGGAGAGAGAAGACAAAATGGGGGTGGGGGGTAGGGGAAGGGAGAATGCTACAGCTACTGTAGTTAGGGACTGAGGTAAGAGAAAGTGGGAGAGTCAAATTCTCTATGCATGAAAGGGCAGTTGGGCCTTGGATAACAGTTTGAATAATGCTAAGGTTCTGTATGCAGTTGCATTAAAATAAACTGGAACAGACAAGATGGCCAAGCCAACAGAAAAGAAAGAATGAAAAAGAAAGAATGGGAGACTCAAGGAAGAAGGAAGGAAGGGAAGGAGCCAGGAATGCATACAGGAAGTCAAGCAGGAACAAAGAAAGAGACAGAAAGAGCAAGAGAGAAAAAGTAAAAAATGAAGAGAGAGAAAAAGGAAAGAAGGAAGAAAGGTCAGTATGGGAGAAACTAGGCATCAACCAACATCTTACATGGTATACCAAAATAAGGTCAAAATAGGTACATGAATTAGACAAAAAGGGTGATAACATAGGTAAATTAGGAGAGGAAGGAATAGTTCACTTCTCAGATCTATGAAGAGGAGAGCAATTCATGACCAAACAAGAGATAGAGAATCTTGTGAAATGCAAAATGAATGATTTTGGTTACATTAAAATAAAAAGATTTTGTACAAACAGAAGCAATGCAGCCAAAATTAGAAGGGAAGAAGAAAGCTGGGAAACACAGCCAGTGTTTCTGATAAAGGCCTCATTCCTAAAACATATAGAGAACTAAATCAAATTTATAAGAATATAAGTCATTAACCAATTGAGAAACGGTCAAAGGATATGAACAGGTAGTTTTCAGATGAAGAAATCAAAGCTATCTATTGCCATATGAAAAAATGCTCTAAATTACTATTGATTAGAGAAATGCAAATTAAAGCAACTCTGAGGTACCACCTCATACCTATCAGATTGGCCAATATGACAAAAAAGGAAAATAACAAATATTGGAGAAACTGTGAAAAAATTGGAACACTAATGCATTGTTAGTAGAGTTGTGAACTGGTCGACCCATTCTGGAGAGCAATTTGGAACTATGCCCAAAGGGCTATGGGACAGTGCATACCCTTTGACCCAGTAATACCACTACTAGGTCTTTATCCCAAAGAGTTCACAAAAGATGGAAAAGGACCCACATGTACAAAAATATTTTTAGCAGCTCTCTTTGTGGTGGCAAAGAATTGGAAATTGAAGAAATGCCCATCCATTGGGGAATGGCTGAACAAGTTGTGGTATATGAATGTAATGGACTACTATTGTGCTGTAAGAAATGATGAGGGGCAGCTAAGTGGCACAGTGGATAGAGCACCAACCCTGGATTCAGGAGTACCTGAATTCAAATCTGAACTCTGGCACTTGACACTTGCTAGCTATGTGACCCTGGGCAAGTCACTTAATCCTCATTGTCCTGCCAAAAAAAAAAAGAAAGAAAGAAAGAAAGAAAAGAAATGATGAGCAGGTAAATTTCAGAAAAACCTGGAAAGACTTAAGTGGACTAATGCTGAGTGAAGAGAGCAGAACAAGGAGAACATTGTACACAGTAAGAGCAACATAGTGTGATGATCAGCTGTGATAGACTTAGCTCTTCTCAGCAATGCATGATCCAAGACAATTACAAAGAACTCATGATGGAAAATGTTCTCCATATCTAGAAAAAAGAGCTGTGGATTCTGAATGCAGAATGAACCATACTATTTCTACTTTTTCTTTTTTTTTCTTTTTTGAGGTTTTCCCTTGTGTTCTGATTCTTCTTTCACGGCATAACTGATGCAGAAATGTTTAATGTGATTGTACATATACAATCTATATAAGATTGCTTTCTGTCTTGGGGAGAGGGGGAGGGAAGGGAGGGAGAGAGAAAAATTTGGAACTAAAAATCTCATGAAAACCAATGTTGAAAACCATCTCTACATGTAACTGGAAAATAAAAAAATACTTTTATAATTTTTTTTTAAAAAGGTCAAAAAGGAAGAATGAAAGGAAGGGAAGAAGAAAGTATTTTTAAAATTATTGTGTTAAACAGTGTTTTATATATTATATATGATGTTTATATATTAATGACTATTGCACCTGTTTTGGCAGTAAGCATTTAGTATTTTTTTTTTTTTTGATAGGGCAATGAGGGTTAAGTGCCTTGCCTAGGGTCACACAGCTAGTAAGTGTCAAGTATCTGAGGTTGAGTTTGAACTCCGGTCCTCCTGAAACCAAGGCCGGTCCTTTATCCACTGCACCACCTAGCCACCCCCATAAACATTTAGCATTAATTAATATCATATATACCCATAAATAATTGACTGCATGTTTCCCTAACCTTTCAACTAGTCTCAGGTCTTCAGGCCTACATACCTACACACCAGTAAGAGGGAGAGCATGCACCAAGAAATAGCATATCTCAATATGCCAAGGGAGGAGGTCTAGGAAGCTAAGAGAGAGGAAGTCTTTCCTGGTCAAGGCTTTTATCCTCTTTTGGTAGGGGTGGGGCAGTCATTATACATTGCTTATCATTCAGTTCCATTGATTGATATGATTTGAGGGTAGTCTAAAGAGTATACAAAAGGACAAATTCCAGCATCTAGGTATGTTTCTAAACAAAAGAATCAATCTGCATTTCCTTTGTTACCTTGGGCTTGTCCCAAAGGAGATTTGCTAAAGTTCCTGGACTTTCTGGAGTTGGTGGGAAGGGACTGAAACTGATCTCTGGATCCCCCAAGAAATTCATTATTAATAATGATTTTCTTACTAAAGGAAGGATGCCAAGAAGAAAAAGGAAATCAAGGGCTGAGAAATTAAAACAAATCCCAAAGCCATTTTTTACCCCACTTCATCAAGATATTTCCAAGGAAAGTGTAAATATATTCTTTCCATACTATTGCAAATGCCATAGAACAGAAATGCTCTGAGTCGAGATCCCTGGGATCATATTTTAGCATCATAAATATTGAACAGGAAGGCACTTAGAAATTATCTAGCCCAATTCCCTCATTTTATAGTTGAGAAAAATTAAGGTTAAGGTTAAGATATTTATTTTAAAGGTCATACAGGTTATAAGTAGAAGAGTCGGGATTTGAATCGAAATGGGAATGTGCTGCTTCAAGAGGAAGTGGGTTGTCCCTCCTAAACATCTTCAGGTGAAAACTGGATGATCACTTGTTGGAGATATTCTAGAGAGGGTCCTTTTTCAGATATAGTTTGGAATATATGGGTTTTGAGGTCCGTTCCAACTCCGAGATTCCACTCTACATATATCTAATGCCTAAGTAGGTTGTTCTCTCCGTCTTAGATTCCTTGGCCACTGGTTTAGTAGAAAGAATACTGGATTTGTAGTCAAGGGTTTACATTTGAACTCTGATATTCACCACCCTGTGTGACTTTGGGCAAATCATTTAAATTCTCTGGCCCTCAGTTTCTCTGTCTGTAAAAGGAAAGGGTTAAACTAGATGCCATTTCAAGTCCCTTCCAGTTTTAAAACTGTGATCTCTTTTACTTATTTATCTTCCCTCTGATCTCAGCCCAGTTTCAACAACTTGATCCTACTCAAGCTCTCCTGGATGAATTTATTTTCCATACTTTTCCCCTATCTCTAGTCATTCCTCCACCTCTCCTGCATTCCTTGCCCAGTTATATTCTCTCTAAATTCCTACTTACAGTATGAATCCTCTCTAGTGCAAACCTGTGATGGAACTGGGAAAATCCTTTTGAATTCTACAGCAGCCATGACAATCCTATGGGGGCAGGAGTCTGAAGAGACTTTATTAGAAACAAGAGTGCTCTGAGGACTAGCAGCACCTGCGGGTTCATATGATGTTAGGGATGCCAAAAAGCACTCCCATCCCTGTCTATCATGGCTGCAATATAATTACTCTGACAAATCCCATCCACTCTTTCTAGGAAGAATGATTAGTCATCATGTTAAATGGGATTATGTTAATAAATTGCTTCTGTCTTCCATAGTATTTAAGCAAACAGTCAAACAATGAAGAATCTTGGTTCAGGGAGATGACTTGGACTAAGCTGATGGCAAATTTAGGTGCTAATTGAAATTTTAAACTAGCAACATGTAGTGCAATTTGTATTTAATGGCCTTAAAAAGGGATTTTTTTCCTAGGCACAGTATTACTTAATTTCAGATGATGCCAAAGCATTTTTCCCTTGTTAAGAGGAATAGAAAGAGGCATTTGCTTTTGTTTGATGGTGCTCTAGTCCCAGGGGAGTCTTTATGCAAGGCACAGCAATGCTGTAGGAAAATCTTGCTGAAATGATAGTTTATAAGCAAGACTGGAATAAAGTAGGATTTCATAGTCTTTCAATCCTCCGTACCTTTTTTTTTTTTCCTTTGTACCTTTTTAACTTTTCCTTAAGGGCAGTGGGCTGAGAAACACACCAGCTAGACAGCAAGGGCTAGATTACATTTAAGGCAAAAAAGGCCTGGGAGTTTTAGTGGCCCCCAAAGTCCAAATCTATCATCAATATTTTATAATCCAGCAAAACTTCCATTTTTACTCCTCTTCTCACCTGACCTCCTCATTCCATGTCTTTTCACTGACTATCCCCCATTTCTGGAACCGTCACCTCGTGGCTTCCCTAGCTTCCTTCAAGATTACCTCCTACAGGAGGCCTTGCCTTGTCTTCCCTCCTCTGCTGAACCATACTTCCTGCTAGTGTCTCTTCTCCCCCCCCCCCGCCCCCTATTTCCTTCTAAGACACATAGGAAGTACTTATTAAGTGCCTGTTGACTGACATGACAACCAAAAAAAAAAAAAAAGGCTAATATGCTCATGGGAATGGGGGCTGGACCTGGAATTTCATCAGTATAGGAAATTTCCAGGTAAAGAAACTCCCTCTACCAAGGCAAGTCAGCACAGTCTCTCCTTGGGGGTACTGAGTTTTACATGACTTCCCCAGGGTCTCACAGACAACAGGTGTCAGAGACAGAACTAGAGCCCAAGTTTTCCTGAGTTTGACATTAACCCTTTAGCCACTATGATACCCTGATTCTCACATGCTCATAGGTTATCTAAATATATGTGTTCTATCCAGAATGAATGAGAGAGTAGATCCATTGTCCTATCCTGGTCATGCCACATCTGGAGTATCATCCAGAGCATGCATCCAGAGAAAGGCAACCAAAATGGGGAGGGGACTTGGAACCATGTCATATGGTGGGGGCAGAACTGGGATTTTTTTTTTCATTTGTCAAACTAATTTTTTTTTCAAAATGATTTTAAGATATTTTGCTGATACTTTGGATTTTTTTTTAAACACTGACCCTTTACCAGTTATACTACTCTCCCTACCTTGCCCAATACCCCAGGATGGAACCCTAAATTATACCAAAGAAATGCATTTGATCACAAACAAACCATTCTGTAGAATAGTCCATCATGGAAGTGCTTCATCATCTGACTGCCAAAACTAAGACTTTTCACTTTATTAAATGGAATTGATGGAATCTTTTATTTGCATCATTTTAGTTATTGCACATATTATCCTCATAGTTTTCCTTTGTCTTTCTTTTTAAGCTCATAAAAGTCTTCTAATATTTATCCAAATGTCACATATTGTTTTTTTTCTGTTTAGAATTTTATTTTCCAAATTGCATGTAAAACAAAATTTGACATCAATTTTTTAAAACTTTATTTTCCAACTTCTCTTCTTCCCTCCCTTCCCACCCCCTACCCCCAAGAACTCAAGCAATTCAATATAAGTTATGCATGAGTAGTCATGGAAAACATCTCCACATTAGCCAGGTTGTGAGAGAAAACAGACAAAAACAAAACTTTAGATTAAGGAACTATCAAAAAAATTATGCTTCAATCTGTTTTTAGATACCATCAATTCTTTCTCTGTAGATGGATTACAATTTTCATAAATCCTTCAGATTATATTGGATTATTGCATTGCTGAAAATAACCACATGCTTCCCAGCAGATCATCTTACACTATTGCTGTTCTTTGTATACAGTACATTTCACTCTGCTTCAGTTCATGTAGGTCTTTCTAGGTTTTTCTGATAGCATCCTGTTCATGATAACCTTTATATAGTACCTTAAACTTGACAAAGGATTTTCTTCACAATAGCCCAGCAAAGTAAGTACCATACATTTTGCCATTATAATCAATCATCATAACTATTTCCCTCCATCCTATTCCCTTCCCATGATATTCATTCTATTTTCTATCTTCTTTTACCCTATTCCTCTTCTGACTGCCCCTTCCCCACTCTGCCTTCTCTTCTTTCACCCTTCCCTCCTTATCCTCTTCCCCTCCTACTTTCCTGCAGGGTTAGATAGATTTGCTCCTTCCAATTGGGTGTGTATGTTATTCCTTCCTTGAGCCAACTCTGATGAGATTAAGGTCTTTGAGCTAATTCTGTGTTCTAAATTTTCTTCTTCCCGTCCTCCTCAACCCTCCTTATGAAATCAACAAATTCAATATGTCATATATATGTGCAGTTATGCAGAACATCTTCACCTTTCTCAAAAGTGTTTTGCTTTTTACTGCTCCCTCCTCCAATCTTCCCTTCCTTCCTTCCCCTCTCCCCCCACCCCTTTTCTCCTTCCCTTCCCACTTTCCCTCAGGGCAAAAAAAAAAATTACTATATCCACTTGAGTGTGTATGTTATTCCCTCTTTGAGCCAATTCTGATGATAATAAGGTTCACTCATTTCCCTACTCCTTCTCCCTCTTCCCATTCCTCTCCAAAAGCTTTTTCTTGTTTCTTTTATGTGAGCTACTTTTCCCCAGTCTACCTTTCCCTTTACCTTTCTGCCATTCCTCTTACTTCTTCTTTTTTTTTTCTTTTAGTGAGGCAATTGGGGTTAAGTGACTTGCCCAGGGTCATACAGCTAGTAAGTGTTAAGTGTCTGAGGACGGATTTGAACTCAGGTACTCCTGACTCCAGGGCCAGTGCTCTATCCACTGTGCCATCTAGTTGCCCCAACACTATATAAATGCTAGCTATTATTATTATTATTTGGTGGGGCAATTGGGGTTAAGTGACTTGCCCAGAGTCACACAGATAGTAAGTGTTAAGTGTCTGAGGCTGGATTTGAACTCAGGTCCTCATGAATCCAGGGCCAGTGCTCTATCCACTGCACCACCTAGCTGCCCCTACCTCTTATTTCTTAACTTTATTTTAAATATGTCATCTTGGGTTAGCTAGGTGGTACAGTGGACAAAGCATCAACCTTGGACCCAGGAGGCCCTGAGCCCAAATCTGCCCCCAGACACCCCACCTTGCCTGCTCCACAAAAAAACATGGATAAATAAAAAAAATATATTTAGAGATATCATACCTTCATATTCAATTTTGACCTGTGTCCTCTGTCTAAGTGTATTCCTTTCAGGTACCCTAATACTGAGAAAGTTCTTATGAGTTTGAAGTATTATCTTCCCATGTAGGAATGTAAACAATTTAATCTTTTAATATCCCTCATGATTTCTTTTTTCTGTTTACCTTTTTGTACTTCTTTAGGGTCTTGTATTTGAAAGTCAAATTTTCTATTCAGTTCAGGTCTTTTCATTACAAATTCCTGAAAGTCCTCTTTTTCACTGAAGTCCCATTTTTTTCCTCTGAAAGATTATAGGCAGTTTTGCTGGGTAGGTGATTCTTGGCTATAGTCCCAGTTCCTTTGACCTATGGAATATCATATTCCAAGATCAGGGGGTTGGACTCTGCTCACTTCATGGCCCCCTCTAAACTGTTTTTGGCTGGAAAATAATCTCAGACCATCTTTTTGTGGGTTTTGTTGCTCCAGGGGCTGTTTTGGGGGTAATTGTGTCAGGAGCTCTGTGCGTTTAATGTTTTTCCTCTACCATCTTGGCTTTGCCCCCGGTTGTTTTTATTGATACAATAAGTAACATTCTATTACATTCAAATGCAACAATTTGTTCAACAATCAGAACTGGGATATTTAGCCCAGAAAAGAGAAAACAGAGGGAGCCATGATAGTTGTGTTAAAATTTTAAAAGTGTGTCCTTTTAAAATTCAAAAGATCCGGGCAGCTAGATGGTGCAATGGATAGAGCACTGGCCCTGGAGTCAGGAGTACCTGAGTTCAAATCCGGCCTCAGACACTTAACACTTACTAGCTGTGTGACCCTGGGCAAGTCACTTAACCCCAATTGCCTCACTAAAAAAAAAAAATTCAAAAGATCCTCTAAAATGGATAATAACAATGGTTCATATTGCAGTTTACAAACCACTTTCCTCACAACAATCACAAAGAGTTATATTTGTTCAGCTTAGTTCCAGAGGATAGAAGAAATTGGAAATTATAGAGAAGCATATTATGGAACACTTCTTAGCAATCATACCTTTCCTTAAATGAGATTGAGATTGCAAGAGCTGAGCTGTCCATCACTGAAGGTCTTTATGCTGAAGCTGGATGGCTCCTTCTTAGGGGTGTTGCAGGAGAAATCTCTGCTTTAGTTATAGGTTGCATTGGATTATTTCTTAGGTCCATTCTGACTCTGGGAATCTCTGTTTCTATGAACCTCACTGAGAATAGGGATTTGTCTCCTATACTTTTGCAATGAAATATCTGTATATCTGAGAGAGAATCTGCATAGAACTTTTGTCTGTGTTTTTTTTTTCCTGAATGATTATAGAATAAACCATCAACTTACCATGATCCATAACATTTTCTCCCTTGACTCTTTAGTAATAGTTTTTTTTCCCCCTGAATATTTTATTTTAAAAGATAGTGATGGGATAGAGCACTGGCTCTGGATTCAGGAGGACCGGAGTTCAAATCTGGCCTCAGACACTTACTAGCTGTGTGACCCTGGGCAAGTCACTTAACCCCAATTGCCTGGTCAAAACCAAAACCAAAACCAAACCAAAACAAAACAAAACAAACAAACAAAAAAGATAGTGATGAAAACAAAAACCAATTTTAGGTGAATTCTAGGAACTGAAAATAATGCTAAGAGAATCTTCAAGGCACAGAAGAGAACTAAGCCAGTAAAAGTAGAGTCCAAAGTCTGAAATATGGTGTGGACAATTTTCGGCTCAGCTTTTATAATGTATGCTACTCCTCTTTCCTTGGAAGGGTCCTGCAGGAGCCAGTGATTGAAGTTTAAGATGTGGGCGCCAGTAAAAAGTTTTTGAAGACACTTTTACCCTTGTTGATTACAAAATAAATAGATCTCTGGAGACCCTCTCCCATTCAAGAACTACTTAGGCAATATGTATGCAAGTGAATGGAACTAGTATCATAGGATGAAATATCTGTAAGGTATGTCAAATCAGGAAAATCACTCCATATTCTATTGATAGACCTGTGCCCAACTTCTTTTCCCCTCTTCTCTCATCCCCTATACCCACAAGTGGACTAGTGCTACATGGTAAAGTTCTCCCACTTAACCAATTGATCTTTAAGACAGTTTAGTTGGTGTGTAGCTTTGCTGTGAACATAGCTATCATTTCCTTTTTCTGCCAACTCAGCCATATTCCAGTGAATTGCCAAAATGACAAACACAAAAAGAGAAAGAAGAGGGACATGATACATGTTTTCTAAGCCCTTTAGAAAACACGGTGTTGTCCCTTTGGCTATGTATATGTGAATATACAAGGTATCAAGAGTATGGGCACAGTTCAGCAAGGAATGCCCCACAAAAGTTACCATAGCAAGACTGAACGGGTCTATAATGTTACTCAACATGCTGTAGGCATTGTTGTAAACAAACAGGTTAAGGACAAGATTCTAGCCAAGAGAATTAATGTGTGTACTGAGCATATTAAATACTCTAAGAGCAGAGATGGCTTCCTGAAGCAGGTAAAGGAAAATGACCAGAAGAAGAAGGAAGCCAAAGAAAAAGGCACTTGGGTTCAACTGAATCATCAGCCTGCTCCACCCAGAGAAGCACACTTTGTGAGAACCAATGGCAAGGAAACTGTGCTGTTGGAACTAATCCCCTATGAATTCATGGAATAAATGACTAAAAAAAATAATAAAATATTCTTGGATTAGGAAAAGAAAAGAAAAAAGAGAAAATATTTATCATTAGCCACCCAGAATTGTTGTTGTTTGTCCTTCATTCTCAAAGAGGATGATGACATCAGGAAGTGATTTGCACTGAATTGGTTTTAAGTGAGCGAGGGATATTGTAAAGAATTAATTGTCATTTGAGGTTTTTATGCCTTGGCGCACACTGGCCTGAGGCTCCGAAAACCACACGGTGCTCCACCCACTGGTTGTAGCTGTTGCCATGGCGCTGGCACCTCATGTCATCACCATTCGCCAACGCTTACATGGGCCTGGCAAAATTATAATGATTGGAAGCCTAGTGAGGGCAGTCATGTGACTGTCAGAGGGGCCACCCCATTGGCTGGGGATGTGTGGGGTTTTTCTGGAATTGGGGTAGGAGAATTGGGCATTCTAGCTGGATGCTGGAAGGCGACAGGAGTTGAGCTGTGTATTCTCAGCTGAATCCTGGGCAGTGGTATCTTTTCAGGTTGTATAATTTCCCTTTCCCCATTTTATTTCCTTTCCCTTGATCCTACTGATCCTGTTTGTGTTTTTTTTTAAGTTCATTCTTGTTAAAATAAATCCTGTTCTGTTTTGAGGGAGGCTGCTGGTCTCCTTCCTTGCCCCAATATTGCAACGAGCCACTTAGCTAACGCTCCCCAATTAAAAATTGGTCCCCACAATATGCAAGGTCACCAATCTTACTCTTTCCTCCAGAACCATCTGGGTCCAATATCAAGATATACATCAGGACCATTGGAGATGGCCCCGGATGTTTAAGGCAATTGGGGTTAAGTGACTTGTCCAGGGTCACACAGCTAGTAAATTTCTGAGGTGAGACTTGAACTCAAGTCCTCTTGATTCCAGGGCCAGTGGTCTATTCACTGTACCACCTAGCTGCCCCATTAGCCACCACCAGATAATGAAATCATTATGAATGTGAGTTCTTTAGACAGTAAAGACAGTACCTTGGATAGTATCATTAAATCACCTATTACGTACATGCTCATTATTAGTAGTCTAACATTCTGAAAGACCATTGTATGTGTAGCTATACCTGAAAAAGACCAAATAATTTGGATGAAAACACCTAAAGGCTTCCAAATATCCAGGTGTCTGGCAATATGTAAGCTAAACATCCACATGATTGACTGCAGTTCCACATTTCATTGAATGAATTTTTTTGTTGTTCTTTAAAATAACCTGAACCTGCATGTTTCTAACACATATGGGTCTAAGGTTTATTGATATCTTTCATAAACTCTAAGAAATCAAGAACTAATGTGAATATATATTATGTACATACTCAGAGCATGGTGTGTGTGGTTTTCCCCCCTCACATAATACATTTAATGGAAATGAACCAACAGTTGTTCATCTCATTCCTAATACAGGCCAGTTAGTTCTATCCTTACAACAGTGAAAGTCTCATGGACCTGTCTTACTGGTAATAATGGGCGAGAGAATATGGCTGGTTCAATTTAAATCACTACCACTTTAGAAAAGCCAACCTAAACTTTATGTACTTATTCTTCTAATTATTGGTCATTAACTTAATTTTTAAATACAGAGCCCAGCCAGTTTTGAAAAGTCACAGAACTGCATACATTTTGAGGATTCAAAAGGGCAGTACTGGACAGTAGTAGAGAAATTTCTATGTTTTTGTTTATATGAGACTAAAAGAGCTATTTCTAGGAAGAAAACTAAGTCTGACTAATTTTTTTGGGGGGGGGCAGGGGGAAGAGCATGAGCAGTGACATGTTCCAACTGATTTATTCCACCAGTGGCTTACCAAATCATTATTAAGGATACAATTCATCTTTGTGAGTTTTGGAGGCTTCTGATAGGTGGGCTTTGGCAGACATTCTATTAGGCACCATTGAATGGCTAGTGATCCCTAGCCTCAAATGATATAGATCCCAGACCCCTGCCTAATTCCTGCAACCATAGATCATAGAATATTAGAACTGGAAACAATTAGTGCTCAAATTTATAGATGAAGAAATTTAAGCAAAAATGAGTTTCAGGGACTTGTCTTTAATTCAGGGGACAATCCACTGATGGACAAAGAAGATCAAGTGGCTCCTTATGCACAACCATGGGCAGATTTGTGGGACCTCAGGAAAAATGGAGGCCTATCTCTCACTCCCTTGGGTTTTTCTTTTTAAATTTTTACATTAAAAAAAACAAAAACAAAAACAACTAGCATGCAAGAACCTTACTGTACTCCCAGATAGTTTTGTTAAAAATTTATTTGGAAGGAAAATTAGTGTATATGTAATAACCAGAGCATACATGAATTAATTAGAAAATAAGGCAACATATGACTAAATGGAGAGATTGTATAATACAATATGAGTAAAGAGAACTAGATTGTACTCTGCTCCACCCCTACTTAGAGTTAACTGAGTTTCAAAACATCTTCAGGGGTATTAGTTCAAATCAGTGTAACCATGGAGGATGACCTTTTCCAGAGGGTGCATTTCCTTTTTTTCTTCTTCTTTCTAAATGATTTATTGTTATCTTTTTCTTAAATCATCACTTTAAAATGACTTCCCCAGGGGGCAGCTAGATGGCGCAGTGGATAGAGCACCGGCCCTGGAGTCAGGAGTACCTGAGTTCAAATCCGACCTCAGACACTTAATACTTAACTAGCTGTGTGACCCTGGGCAAGTCACTTAACCCCAATTGCCTCACTAAAAACAAAAATAAAAAAAATAAAATGACTTCCCTCCTCCAAGAGAGCCCTCTCTTATAACAAATAAAATCACACAAAATAAATCAACAAATTAACCATGTCTGAAAATATGTGTCTCATTCCATATCTACAACCTACCACTTCTACTAAGAGGCAGAATATGTGCTTAACTTTCAGTCCTTTTCCAAAATTATGGATAGTCACTCTATTGATCAGAGTTCTGATCTTTTTGTATATTACTCTGTATAGTACTGGGATCACTATTTAGATTGTTCTCCTGGTTCTGAACTAGTTCATATACATCCTATGGCACAATAATATCACATTTGTATGCCACAACTTATTCTTCCTTTTTTGTTCAGTTGTTTCAGTCATGTCTGACTCTTCATGAGCCCATTTAGGGTTTTCTTGGCAAAGATATTAGAGTGGTTTGCCATTTCCTTCTCCACTTCATTTTTTGGATGAGGAATGGAGACAAACATACTTAAGTGATTTGCCCAGGATCACATAGCTAGCAAGTGTATGAGGTCAGATTTGAACTCAGGTAATACTGATGCCAGGATTACCTATTCTTCCATTCTTCCATTCTCTAATTGAAGTCTACTCATTTTCCTTTCAATTCTACTACAAAAAGTACTACCTTATATATTTTTTATCTATGGTACATTCCTTTGTTATTTTAAATCCATCAATCATTTATTAATCAACTATTTTTAAAAGGTGCTATTTTCTTAGGATGCAAAAATCATTGAATCACATAGATTCAATATAGAATAAAATTTTAGAGATTGAATGAAACTTGCAGATTACCTGGTCTAAGCTAAGTCAATTTTACAGATGAGGAAACTGAGACCCAAATCAGTTAAATGAATTACCAAAGGTCACAAAACTTGTTAAAGAGAGGGGACACAGCTAGGTGGCACAGTGGATAAAGCACCAGCCCTGGATTCAGGAGGACCTGAGTTCAAATCTGGCTTCAGAAACTTGATACTTACTAGTTGTGTGACCCTGGGCAAGTCAACCCCCATAGCCCCACAAACAAAAGAAAACAAAAACCCAACTTGTTAAGGTAAGATTTGAACCAAGTCCTCACTCCTAATTCTAGTTCTCTTTCCATTGTACAACACAGTTTTCAGTCTATTAGCATTCCAGGGGAGAAGTCATTTCCTTTCCTAGTATGGTTTTTCTATCAATGAATGAGAATTACTGTAGCTGAAAGATTTAGACGTGAGTAATACTTTGTTTCTTTCTCATTATGGAAAAATGTAAGTGAATAAAAAAAGGTTGCTATAAAAGCATAATTGTAAAATTATACTTGCCCAACCAGAAAGAAATGTTTCTCTCTCTGGGTTATACATTTCCGAGGCAGATTTTCCCACTACCTAGTTCTATCATTTTTTTTTAGAAGGATACTTCATTCATCCAATATGTTCACCTGTGTCATAGAAGATATTCTGTTCAGAGTCCAAATAGAAGAGATATTCCCTACCAATAATATTGTTAGTCAGATGCTTCTGTTTGAAGATGACATTGTGCTGATTGCCTGGAGCCCTGAGATGCTACAGAATGTCTTCATCGAGATATATAACATACAAAGAAGATTGACTCAGCCATCCACATTGGAAAACCCCAGTGGATGAAGAATGCATATTGCATAGAATATGTTATACAGTTAGATGGATAGTTTATTAAACCAGTCCATTTGCATGTATCTCTAACTTATAAAAGTATTACAGATCAACAGTGAACTTGGGCCAGAATTAAATAGAAAGAAGAAATCAAACTAGAATACATTTGGAAAATAACTTAAAAAACTTTCTATGACTCTAGGCTCCTCTTGATTATAAAAGTCCACTAAAAATAGCCTCTGGTTAATGATTATGTGTGTGAATTATGGAACACCTAAAAAAAGTCACAATTATCCATGACTCAGAGGGCGATATATAATTGAATGGTGGGCACAGTTTGGTTGCTACTTAAAATTTATTACTAGTGCTGACTTATGCATGAGAAGAGGTATAAAAGCTATTATCCCCAACACATGTGATTGGAAAAGATGAGCCACTTGAGTAGCAAGAGGATGTGGGCAACTTGAGTGCTGACCTGGTATCCAAGAAATATTAGAAGACCCAGAGGAAGAGGGACTCTGTACATTGGGAAGATTGTCTATGAAGGACTTAGGGAAAATCATGTACAGAGGGATCTCCACAGTGGAGAAAGTACCCATCCCAATGAGATCATATATCTATGGAAGAAGTGAGTAAACAAGAGGGGGGGAAATCTCTACTCCCCCCAAAATCAGATTTAAATCTTCTTTGGAAAGCATGGATAAGTTATTTACAGAGAAATATAAAATTAAACCAAATCTCATCTAGGACCAAAACCCCAAAAATAACCAACTCCCTTTTCTCTCCATACCCAAAGATCTCTCTCCATAGCCAAGGTTGCATGACATAGCACTTGATGTACTTGTGAATTCTTGAAGGGACCTTGAAGGTTTTGAGTGTTTTTTTTTCATGTCCCTCCTTTCTCTACTTCTGTTTTTCTGAACTTTGACACCATATCTCAGCTACCATCTTATCCTTGCATTTCCCTTAGAGCCTGCAGCCTTCTCACTATGGAACATCTCTCCATGCTGGCTTCCTTCTTCCATTGGACCTCTAGGGACCTCCTTTTTTGGGGAGGGCCCCAGGCTGACCAGCTTCCATTTGTATCTCCAGGGCTTGGTGGTACCTGGCATATACTACAAACTTAATAAATGCTTCTTGCCTTTATGAAGAGGGCAATGTAATTGGAATGTCTGTATAACACAAAGGAGGTACTCTGACACAATGCTCTTCTCATAGTAGGTGATTGATAAATATTTGATGAATGAACATAACCTATTTCCTGAGTGTGTGGTTAATTAGGCTTCTTTTTGCTCTATCTCAGTTCAGGAAGCATTTGCTCATGATTCAGTCATTCATCTCCCACTTGGGAATGTTCAACCATGGTCTTCTCTGGCTAGAATGTTGTCCATAGCCCTGATCACTAAGCCATCATTTTATTGTAGTAGTTGCTGAAATATTACCTTCTCCATGAGGAAATATGGCCTGATGAAGAACACTAGCTTTGGAGGCAGAGGGCTTGGATTTGAATCCTGCTTTTGTGACTTATTATCTGTATCACCTTAGATAAGTCATTGAATTTCTTTGTGGTTTTCATTTTCCTCTTATGTAAAATGACAGTGTTGCATCAGATGATCTCTGAAGTTCCTTCCACATCTCAAGCTGAGGCAGCCATGTGGTACAATGGAAAGGAAGCTGGCTTTGGAGGCAGAGGACCTGGGTTCAAATTCAGCTTCCATCACTTGCTACTCGTGTGACCTTGGGGCAAGCCATTTAACCTCTCTGGGATTCATTTTCCTCATCTGTAAAATGAGGATATTGGACTAGATGACTTCTAAAGGACTTTCCCTTCCAGTTCTAAATCTCTAATCCTATGACTCTCTGAGGTGAAGTAATATCTTTCCCTGCCTCTAATTATTGTAATTCTTATAACCTTCATTTTCAGTTTCCAAGTTTCAAATACACTAAGCCCTACTTCTTTATTCCAGTTATATTTGTTCAAAATTTGTGCTTTGTAATCAATATGTTCTTTGTGTGTTCATTTATCTGCATTGGTATTATTTTAGATTGTAAGGGCTTCAAAAGGCAGGGACTACATCTCTGAATCTCTACATGATTCCCAGTAAACCACCAAAAAACATATGCAAATAAGTTTTTTTAAAGTAATGATGATATTTTGTGTTACTGCATTTATTTTTTTCACAACAGATCCTCTTGAGAGAAGGGATGAATTCTTCTGAGCACAAATTCCACTCTTCCTTTCAAAATGCCCCTCTGTCCAGAAGTATGCTAGAGCCAATTTGAACTGGCTCTCCAGAACTCATTGTTAAATTTTCAGGGTGAACATTTACATATTGAAAATCAGCAAACACAACCAATCAGAACTTGATTTATTATCTGTTTTATTGTCTATACTAAATAAAATGATGGAGAAAATGTTAATAATGCATATTAAACTTAAAAAGTGTCTTGTGTGTATTTTCCCAGAGAACCAGTTGTTAAATCATTTACATTTTTCACAACTGGACTGTCTGAAAAAAATATGCACAAAAAAGGGCAGGGCAGGACTGTTTATAACTAATAGGGAGAACTAATATTCATTTCTTTTGTCAACAATGATATTTTTCTTTTGCGGGGCACTGAGGGTTAAGTGACTTGCCCAGGGTCACACAGCTAGTAAGTGTCAAGTGTCTGAGGCTGGATTTGATCTCAGGTCCTCCTGAATCCAAGGCCGGTGCTTTATCCACTACACCACCTAGCTGCCCCCAACAATGGTATTTTTTTTATAAAAGACCAAACAATTCACCTTCAAGAATACCTGTTAAGGCAGGTTTCATGTACAAGGCAAGAAGAATCTCAACAGGGTAACATTTTGTTCATTCTCTTACACTTTATAATTGTTGAGTTAGTAATGCAGTTGAACAAGATGTAATATGAAATGGAAAATAGAAGATGCGAACACAGAGAGAATTGAACAAATATAATGACACATAATTCCAGTTTTCAAAGAATTATTATAGTAGAATCTTAGAGTTTAAAAGGATATCAATGATCATCTAACCTAATTTGTATCTGAGATAAGAATTCCCTTTTCAGACATAGGGGGATATTAATAATAATAATGTTGATAATAACAATAATAACTCTCATTTATGTAGCTCTTTAGGGTTTACAAAGCACTTTACAAATATTATCTCATTTTGTCCTCACAAAAACTCTAGGAGGTAGGAGCTACTATTATCCCCATTTTAGAGATGAGGAAACCTGAGACAGGCAAAGACTAAGAACTTGTTCATGATCACACAAAGCTAGTAAATGTTTGAGGCTAGATTTAAATTCAAGTCTTTCTAACTAAAGGTTCAGCACTCTATCCACTGTGCCACTTGTCTGCCTATGTATATCTACTGAGATTGATAATACAAAAGAATAGCTACAGCATATGATGAAGAATAGCACTAATGGCATCTAATGATTCAAGGGAGATAAAAACTAAAAAAGGAGTCACTAATAAAAACAATGGTCTCAGATGTCTATTCATAAATATAAAAAGAATGGACATCAAACAAGGTGAGTGGGAGACTCTACTGAAAAGACGCAAATTTGACCTCAGATCTATCATGGGAACTTTGTGGGCTGGGACTCATGACTAGAGTACCTTTAGAAGAGATACTTAATTCAAAAGATAGATAAAAGTCAAAGGAAAAGAGAAGCAAAGTTGATTTTTTTTAAGAGGATATATTCATGTAAGGAAATTTCAGAGGTGAATGCTGGCTAAAGATTAATGGAGAGAGAAACAGAAACCATGGTGTCATGGGAATATACTATAAACTACCTGAATAAAGAAAAAGAAACAGATGAAGAGTTTGGGAAACAGATTACAAGGCTGGCACAGATAGGAGACTTCAATGATCTAGACATCTGCTGGTACTCTCTCTTTGCTAAAAACAGCACCTAATACTTCCTTGACTTGCCTTAATGATAATTCCATCCTTCCAAAAGTAGAGGAAGTGGCCAGAAGAACTACTATTGTGGACCTGATTTTGACTAACATTAAGGAACTGGTTATCCAAATTAGATATAATGGGAGCTTTGAGAAGTTAGTTTGGGTGAGGTTAGAATGGGAAATAACCACTCCATTTTAGGAACTGAGGGAGAAAGGGACAGGAAAGCCTAAATTGTAGAGCAGATTTCAAAAGGTTCAGAGTAGTAGTAAGTAGCACCCAATGACTTGAAATCCTATGGAGTCAGTTAGCCCAAGATCAACAGGAAGCTCCCAAAATGGAATTGTGGAGACAAAAACATCAAATAGTCCCAATTAAGAGAATAAGGGAATTAGTTGTCTTTAAGATCAATATGGATACACAAGGAACACATGAACCAACTTAAATTTACAAAAACACGTTATTGTTTGTAGATAAAATTGTGCTAATTGTAGTAATCCTCAGAATACTAAAGAAACTCTCCTGTAAGATACATGAACTTTCAAAAGTCTGCTCTAGTTATTCCAATAGAAAGAAAGAAATACATAAAGAAGACTATAGTAGAGATGATTTGTCTGCAAAAACTTTTTGATTATGCAACTCTAACAGGAAAAAAAATTGAGCAGGCACTCTAATATATGCATATATATTTATAAATTATATACATGTACTAGTACTACTACTACTACTAATAGTTATGTTCATTATAAAATGGACAAAATAGAAATTTACAAGGCAAAGACGAATTAATATTTGAAAGTAATTAATAATATTAAATCTGTTTTGCTTTCACTAAAATATTATTAGTAATGATATTTTAATTATGGCAATGAAATGAAATATAATTAACTAATTTTGAGAACTGTAACACTTTATCCAGTGACCAATTCTGTGATACACTAGAGGAATGGAGCACTATATCCATAATGACATCCTCACTCCAAATGAAACTCAATTCAACCTCACAAAAATCTCTCATATCAGTTCTGCTGTCATTGTGCTTGTTCAGGGCCCCATAGTCTTTATCTGGACTACTGTAAAAGGTTTCTAATTGGTCTTTATGCTTCCAGTCTCTTCTCTCACTAATCCATCCTTCACACAGATGGAGAAATAATCTTCCTAACCTATAAGTCCGACCACTGTTACACACTGCTCAAAGCCCTTTAGTTATTGTAATGAGGATTGCCTGGGGGGATCCATAAAACTTTACACATTATGTGTAATTTTGAAAAAACATGCCATAAAAATCTTGACTCATAGACCTCTTCTATTTTTGTCCACTTGTCTATTGTTTTGAGACATTACCCAAATAATTTCTTTGCATGTAGCCTTGAGCTTGGTGGGCATAGATGTTTGGCTCCAGGATATCTATGTCCACTTTGCCATCCCTTATCACATGCCAGATCTATAGCTTCTGGCTATAGTCCATGGATGCTGACTTATAGCTTTGCCAGATCAGTAAGTCTAGCTGCATGGAAGGGAGATACTCCTCCAGCTTTGCATGCTTGTCTCATCTTTCCAAGGCTGACATTCAGAGGGATGGGAGACATGGCAATGTCTTGACCTTTTTCTCTGTATACTTCTGAATTCACTCCTATGAGTGCCTTGCTATCTCCTTATCTTCTTCCTCATCATCACTGCCAAAGGGGAATACCACCGTTGACATCATTATCCTTTGCTGGGGAGGCCACCTTCCTGGCAGGTGGGCAACTCCTCTTTCTGCAGAGGGGAGACATACTGGTCCAAGGAGCTACAGAGCAGTGGGAGGGAGAACATTTGTCTAGCATGTTCAGCAGTATTCCTGAATCACACTTTAGTCAGACTCTGGATTTCTACTTCCAGGTTGGCAATTCTCATGACCAGTTCCCTGTGTTCTTCACTGCAACTGCAAAAGGAGATGGGGCTTGCATGTAGTTTATGGGAAGTAAAATACATAAGTTATTATGATTTTATATATTTATTTAGTATCATGCTATGTTACTGAAGTTACTAATTGAGCATCTTCACTGATTCTTCAGGAATATCTAAGTAAACCACCCTATCATCGGCAAATAGAGACATCCAAGTGACCATTCATTTGCTTCAAGAATTTTACATTTCCTAGTATTTGTTAAACTAGTTCCTCTCATGTACCAGGAATATGGCTTCTATCTTCACTCTGTGAGAAGGAATAATAGTACCTGCTAGTTCATTGAAAAGCCAATTTAATGGGAAGTTGTGGGAAAAGGTCTGGGTTCAAATGGAAGAAGCATTAGACTTATTTTTCTCAGCCCTATTGGGTCAGGACTAGGAATAATGGATAAAAGTTGCAGTCATACTTAGGGTAGGTGAAAGAAAACAAGAACAACACCACTTCCTAACAATTTAATCTATCCTAGGGTGGAAAGCACTGACTCAGGAGGCAGTGGGTTTCCCTCACTTCAGTTCATTTAAAGTCAAAACGGGGGCTGGATACTATTAATGGAGATATTATAGGGAACTTTTTAGTTAGATAAAGTTAGAACTAAGGGGCCTCTGATGTTCCTTTAAACTCTAACTTTCTAGATTTCTCTGAACTCTCCATTGTATCACTATCTAGCTATTTCTCTCTTGCCAAGTTGCTTATATTTCTTGAGCCTCAATCTGTAAAATGGGCATCATAACATACTACCTTATTGTGAAGAATGTGCATAATAAACTTTAAAATGTTATATAAGGGGGAAGCTAGGTGGTACAGTGGATAAAACACTGGACTTGGATTCGGAAGGACCTGAGTTCAAATCCAGGCTCAGACACTTGATACTTACTAGTTGTGTGACCCTGGGCATGTTACTTAACCCTCATTGCCCTGCAAAAAAAAATGTTACATAATAATATTTGTAGAAAAATAATGTTTATATGGGGGCAGCTAGGTGGCACAGTGGAGAAAGCACTGGTCCTGGATTCAGGAGTACCTGAGTTCAAATCTGGCCTCAGACACTTGACACTAGCTGTGTGACTGTGAGCAAGTCACTTGACCCTCATTGACCCACCAAAAAACAAAAAGAAAAAAGAAAGAAAGGAAGAAAGAAAGAAAGAAAATAAGATTTATAAAGTGCTGTCCACACCTTAAAGTTTAATATAAATGCTATATAATATATCAAATGATATTATTACATAAGTGTGAGCTATGATTATTATTGTCATCTATCCATTGTTGCCTTGTTCATTTTCAAGGAGGTGTGAACTGTTTCTTTTTAAAAAAAAAAACTAAAAACAATAATTAAAATTTAGTTACTACTGAACACCTGGCAAGATATGAACTGGTAACTTAAATTAAGCATTAGTAACTAGCTCTCTTTCATAGACAGACAGGTGATTAATCCCCATACTACAAATATAGGCCTTAAAATATTCTGGAGAACTCAACCAATAAAATTGTACTGGCAGCAGATCATCACAGCCTGAACTATGGCTCCCCAACAACCTCATATAACAGTTATATATAAAAATTTAAGAATATTTTAGTGGATGTCTCCATACCAAATACTCACAATATCCAAGCTACATGGAATGAAGTACTTTCAAAATATAGAGATCTAGGAGAGGAGATTAAAGTCATGTTGAAATAGGTTGAGTCTCTCCCCTGCTGTCTTGTCTGCTGGAGTTGGACAGATGATGCTTTCTGTGAGCCTACAGAGTTTGAACATATCCCAAAACTCTTATTTAGCTAATAAAAACAATTATTTTATCCATAATGGACTATTTCTGTTGCATTGATGTTTGCTGATGAATGTTTTATTTTCCTGTTTGGGAGAACTTGTTCCTTTACTTGCTGCTATTTATTTCCTCTCCTGATTGATTTATACTTCTTTAAATCATTGCTTTGCAATTGCTAGCTCTCATGGATATAAGGGCCATTCTGTGAGCTGAGGGTGGAAGCCAGGGAGAGAATGATAGGAGTGAGTATTGCTTTGAGCTGGGGAAGAAGAGTTCATTTGGTCTTCTTCCTAGCTCTGCTCTTAAACCTCCTCCTTTATCCCCCTTGCCACTGCTGTCCTTGCCTGAGCAAACATTAGTGTACAGCAAGTGAACTCAGCATCCCAACAAAAAATGGTGTGTGTATTATGAGAGAGTTGGGGATTTGTATCCTGCACATTCTGACCTGTCAAGCAGCAGGAAGTTAAGCCCCATCATGCAACAGCCTCCGATTTCCATTTGTAAATTACTTTGCAGGAAAATGGCACCACGCCTGCTCTCCTTCTCGCTAGCTGAATCCCTTGGCTTCCAGGCCTGGCTTATTATGACTGCTGAGAGCTCTGGGATATGTAGAGCGGGAGAGGCCCTAGATAAAACCATGTCCTGTTTTACATTTCAGAGACGAAATTGAAGCTGAGCTAGAAAAACAGGGAACATGCTGGGGAAATGGATTCGATTATTGCATTAACCCATGTAACATTTCAAATGAAAACCTTCATGGTGTAATCAATAATTCAGTCTTATCAGTTTGTTAGTCAGTGCAGATGACATTTATTTTAATGGGGACTCCCTGGGAGGCCATAAAGCTTTGCACATAATGGGTAATTTTTAAAGCACACCCTAGAAGATCCTGGCTCATAGATTTCTCTTGCTTTTTGGTCTACTTTGTCTGTAGCTGTGAGGCATTACACAAGACCTTTCATTTTCTTGAGATCTGCGAATACCTGAGGCTGCCAAAAATTATTTGGAGTCATTCATGATTTGTTTTTAGCCTTTTAAGATGAATCTTTGTGGACACATAGCAGGGAAGGTGTATAATACTTTCTTTTTCTCTGCTTCTATCAACTCACTAACTTTCCTTCAAAACCCAAAGCTACTTTCTTCAGGAGGCCTTTTCTGATTTAACTATTCTTGACCGATGGCTTTGTTAACCTTAGTCTGAATTCCCACAGACAATTACTCGATTATTGAATTTACAGCTTGTATAATATGTTGCTCTTTGAAGAGCTATTGCCTTTTTATTGTGTTTGGGCTATCTCCTCCATTAAAGTGTTAGATCCTTAGGGATAGGGATCATGGCTTCCATTTATGTTGTGATCAACAGCATTTAGGGGCAGCTAGGTGGTATAGTGGATAGAGCTCTAGGTCTGGAATCAGGAATACCTGAGTTCAAATCTAGCCTCAGACACTTATTAGCTTTGTGACCCTGAGCAAGTCACTCAACCCTATTTTTCTCTATTTCCTCATGTATAAAATGAGCTAGAGAAGGAAATGGCAAACCACTCCAGTATCTTTGCCTAGAAAGCCCCAAATGGTATCATGAAGAGTCAGACACAACTGAACAGCAACAGCAGCAGCAACAATTAATATCATTCTCTGGACTCAGTGGATGCATAAGATCATAGGGACATACACATTTAGAGGTAGAAGAGACCTCAGAGACCACTTAAAACTACCTCACTTTATAGCTGAAGAAACTATGGATCAGAGGGTTAAAGTGACTTGCCCAAGGTCATTTGTTGTTGTTTTTGTTTTTCCTTCATACTCAAAGAGGACCAAAATGATAGTACTATGTCAGGGTCAATGTACAGTTTCTCAGGCTCTGGCTAATCAAAACAATATGAGCACCCTAGTCATTTAAGTAAGTGGCCAAGGTGAGATTTGAAATCTCATCCTCAGATTCCAAATCCATGCCTCCTCTATATGTTTCTAAAAGATTAACTGACTTGTGTTCTTTTTGTCTTTCTGCAGTCTCCATTTTTGAATAGAATTATAGTCAAAGAATGGTATAGCTGAAAAGGAGCTATCATCTAGTATAACTGTTGCTATTTGAGTATTTTCATAAGATCATAAAGGCCATAGAGCCCTATCCCCCCATCATTTTTCAAATGAGGAAACTGAAGCTCAAGAAGGTTAAATGGTTTCCCCAAGGTCATGTGTAGTCAGTGTTAGAGATGGGATTTTAACCTACATTCTGTGGTGGTACATTCTGTAACAGGACTAAAATTCTAGCTATACTGTCTAAAATATCTAATGAGTGGTCACCAATAAATTATAAGCTTTAGCAAGAGTAGAAAAACAAAAGAAACAAAAGGCAAAAAAACAAAGCAAAGCCAAAGCCAAAAACAAAAAGCAAAAGATTTGCTAAGCACCAGAGCCAGTCGTTTTTCTACTCCATTTTTAAAGATGAAAAACCATCCAATGTGTGAAAGGAGGGCTGCTAAGACAGACACCTGACAGAAGCTTTCTGCCCAGGCACTCGCTACTGATTGCTTAGATTATCTTCCTAAAGGATAAGGGGAGGAGTGGGTAGTGAGATGGCAGTCTCTAAACTCACAATGGATTCATTATTTTTCCCTTTTACTTCTCCCAAGTTACTTGTCCCTGACCCTGTTCACTGAAACAGTGAATGTCTGTTCTGCCGATTTTACATGAATAAACCATTTTTTTACCAGGAGAATCTTGGGATATGAGCAGGGGTATGATGGAGCCAGTCTGTACTGGTTCTCCAGAGCCAATTTAAAAATTTTCAGTATAAGTATTTATTGACACCTCAGAAGTTGGCAAACACTATGAAACAGGAATTGATATATTGTTTTGATGATGGTCTAGACTTAATAAAGTAATACAGAAAATGTTAGCAATCAAATTAAATGTAAAAGTGTTTCATGACTACATTTTTTTTTTGGTTCTGGAGAGTTGTTTGTTAACATTTATCTGCATACCCCAGGATACTAGCTATATGTAGCAGAAGTAAGCTAAAGGGAAATGATATTGATGAGGATTTAATTTGATGAAGATTTAAAGCATTAATTAGTTTTTCAAGTTTATCCTATTTCACAATTTTTATATTAGAAAAGGTGGAAGGGACTTAGAGATTATTTAGTCTGGCCTCCTTCTCTGGGCCCAACTAGTGCTAACTATAAGTCAATACTTAAAGAAATGAATTCATTCTATTCCCTGGAAGGTCAAATACTAAAGCTGAATCTTAAATACTTTGGCCACATAACAAGAAGAAAAGACTCATTGGAAAAGACCCTGATATTGGAAAAGATTGAAGGCCAAAGGAAAAGGGGACAAACAGAGTATGAGATGGATAGACAATGTCATGGAATCAATGAATGCAAATTTGGACACACTTCAGGAGATAGTGGAAGATAGAATATGGTCCATGGGGTCAGGCATGACTGAATGATTGCACAACAAAACAACATACTTCTGGGCAATTCAGATAATTCCCCTAGATCTCATCTTCTTCATCTTTAATGTAATGGGGTTGGATAAGATGATTGCTGAGGTCCCTTATGGCTCACTATGACTTGGGTATAATCCATAAAGTTTTTCTAAGAGAAGAATTTGCAATTGATAAGCACTATAAAAAATATTAGCTAATTTGATTGATATTACTGACTTTTCATGCTGGTCTATTCTACTTCTACTATAGACTATGGTTATGCCTCATAGTTTCTTATAAGACTTGAGAAATCAAACTTTTATTTTATTTTTCTCTGTAACCTTAACGTATTGTTCAATTTCAAATCAAACTGCTCCTCTCATAGCCTCCTGAATCTTCCTATTATCTGGGGGCTTCTAATCTCCCATCAGAAATCATCTGTATTTTTTTCTCCTTCAGGAAGTCACATATCCAAGATGACATCCCTAAGATAATTTCCCCCCAAATCCAACATATGCAATAAACAACATAATCTTGAGCATTCAATTAGTATTATTAGTAGGATCTCATCTAGCCTAGACATTACTCCCCTCCTACATAATGGTCAATTAGCCAATTGATCAACAAGTGTTTATTAAGTGATGACTATGTGGCAGACACTGTGCTATGCACCAGGGACACAAAGAGAAAGAATTCAATAATCCCTACTTGTAAGAAGTGAATATATTTTAATAGGGAAGATAATGATCACACATAACTACATATACAATATAAATGTACAGTCAATAAATATAAAATTGTAGCCCTTGGCTCAAAGGGTTAATGGTATGGGACACTCTTTTCATTGGTAGATGTTAACTATTCAATGTCCTACATTTATGGGGTGGAATTGGTGAGAACAAGAAAGCAGAGAGACCTGGTGTCTTCAGGCTCTTCTGGCTTCTAGCTATGAGATAGAAAATGTATGATTCCTATTTCTCTTCAAGTCACTGAAGGGAGAGAAAGATTCCAGCAAGAAGTCAACATTAGAAGAGCTGGCAGTCTTTATACTGTCCCTATCCCCAGCTTGCTTCACCAGTGACTTTATGGAATTTCCACTTGGGTAAGATCAAGGACTCTCTCTTGGTTGATCTCACTCCCAAAGGGAGAGTTCATTCAATTTGTATTGTCTGATATAGATTCTCAAGGGTATATACTATCTCTGATTTCTGTTTTCTTATGGACTTGGATAAATGGATTTATTTCCTATTATTTGCTTTGTGTGTTCATTGTGGGGCTGGGTTCTGGTAGGAAGGGGATCAAGCCTTGGACATAAAAAACTTGGGACACCCCCCATTAAGGAACAACAATCAGGAGTTTAGTCTGAATCTGAAAATAAGAGAGAAGTCATGAAGGTAGAAATGTCAAGATGTGACAACTGATGTGGGGTGAGAGTGAGGAGTCTTTGATAAAGCTTAGGTTGTAAACCTGAGAGAAATTATGATGATTTTGGAGTGTGTGTGTGTGTGTGTGTGTGTGTGTGTGTGTGTGTGTGTGTGTTGGGAGTGGAACACTGCTTTTCCACAAGTCAGTGGTCAAAGGTAATCAATCCTCTCTTAGCTGCCACCTTTTCGTGGGTTATAGGCTGTTCAGTTAAAGTTAACAGGTAAAGCAGGAAGGGAGTAATGACCACAAGTACCCTGGCATAAAACCACACATGTCTTTCAAACTCCTTGTGAAATTCCAACTCTTCTTTTACTCTGCACTTTCTGCTTAACCCAGATCAGCATCTTTTCCTTTGTCCCTTGACCATCTGGCTTCAGGTTGTCTTTGCAGGCTAATTACAAATTGCTCCCTTTCACACAGTCTGCAACCCAGCCAGTCTGGTGGTCTTGCTTCTCCATGTCTTGTCTCTATGTCTTTGAACAGACTGGCTCTGTTGCCTGAGATGTTCTTCCATTCTCACCTCTGCCTCTTAGATTCCATCGCTACCTTCAAAGCCCAGCTCAAGTGTTCCCTCCTGCACAAATCCCTTTCTGACTCCCCCAACTGTTAGTGTCCACTCTCCCCCTTCCCCCATCACTGTGTATCTGTGGACATGTATGTGTGTGCATATTTTTGAACATATTTTCTTCCCTAAGAATAATAAAGCTGTTTGAAGACAATTTTGTCCATATCCTCAGCTCCTAGCACACATAGTAGGCATTTAATAAATGCGTGTTGATTGAATGCCCCTTAAACTCTGATCATTTTACAACGACACGCTTCTGTTGCCTCTTGTCTCCCTCCCTTCTGTGAACAAATATTAGGTACTCAATAAGCACTACTGATTAATGGATTGACATTTTATGCTTACTGTAGCAAAAGTTAAACATGAGTTCATTATCATTTCTGTGTACAAATTCCAGAAGGGAACGTATTGCTTCATATGGCTGTGCAAGTTCAGACATGCATGCTTGACCATTTGGGGGCCAGCCCCTAATCTTGTCCTAGAAAAAGACAAACACCAATGTAATAAAGTCTATAGTTTGCCTTAAGGAATACAAGGGTGCCCAAATAGATGTGAACAAATCTGGAGCACCTTGTTTTAAAAGGGCATTCTAACCTGCTGATATTGGGCAGGATAATAAACTCTGCTAACTAGATTACTTTCACAGGAGATATGATTTTAAAGGAACTTACCTTTATGAGGACCTTTATGTGTACCACAGTACTACCAAGTCTGGGAAACAGAAGGTCCTTGGGTCAAATCCCACCTTTGACATATGCAGGTTATTCCTGACTTTGGATAAGTCACTTAAACTTTCAGTGCTTTAGACTACTCTCACATACTTAAAAAAAATACAGAAAAGGTGCTGATTCAAATCAATAGAGGAAGTTACTTAATAGGGAACTTTCTATAATGATGAAATGACTGATTTCGTCCAAAGAAAATTGGGCTAATTAATAATGCATACATGACTTGTCTCATAGGGATGCTATGGGGGAAAAGCACTCTAAGATTATATTCTATCTACTCTTGTGTGTACATGGTTATTTACATGTTGTTTCCCGCATTTGCAAGTGAGTTTCTTGGGTTCAGGTCAGTGCCTTCAAGTTCCTAAGTATCATCTTAGTATAGTGCTTAGCACATCATAAGGACTTGACAAAATGCATGTTGACTGATGATTCAATTCAACAAATATTTATTAACCTCCTAATCTTGGTAAGATGCTATTAGCAATAGTTTTTTTTTTTTTTTGATGAGGCAATTGGGGTTAAGTGACTTGCCCAGGGTCACACAGCTAGTAAGTGTCTGAGGCCGGATTTGAACTCAGGTACTCCTGACTCCAGAACCGGTGCTCCATCCACTGCGCCATCTAGCTGCCCCAGATGTCCTCAGTTTTTAAGGAGATAGTGTGGGAAGATGGAAAGGGGGATAGATTTGGAGTCACAAAGATTGGGGCTGGAATTCCACCTCACGCTAAATAGCTTATGTGACCATGTGGAAGTCCCTTAACTTTTCTGATCCTTAGCTTCAGCACAGAAATAATCTATAAAATGGAGGTAATAATACTTGCAGTAACTATTTCAGGTAGTTGTTGAGAGGATCAAAGGAGATAATTTATGTAATACATTTTGCAAACTTTAAAGTAATATATGATTTTTAGGCATTTTTATTATCTCTAAAGTGCCTTCCAATTTAATTTTCCTAAATGACCTCAGGGTCATTCAATAATAAATTCATTCATTTTCAAACTATTTTTCCCCTTTTCCTTTAAAATTAAAAAAAATATTTTATTTTTTCCAGTTACATGTAAAAATAATATTCAACCTTTTTCAAAAACAATTTTGGGTTATAAATTTTTTCCCACCCTCCTTCTCCTCCTACCCCATCATTGAGAAGTTTAAGCAATTTCATAAAAGTTTGTACATGGGTAGTCATGAAGAACATTCAATAAACATTTATTAAGTGCCCACTGTGTATCAGGCTCTTTGATAAGCACCAGGGATACAAAAGAGTCAAAAGGTAGTCCCTGTCCTCTAGAAGATTACAGTCCAATGGAGGAGACAATATGCAAATAAATATATGCAAAGCAAACTATCTACAAGATAAACAGGAAATAATTAAAAGAGGGAAGGCACAAGAATTAAGAAGAGTTGGGAAAGGCTTCTTTTAGAAGGCATAATTTTAGTTGGAGCTTAAAGGAAGCCAGAGATCCTTCCTTTCCCCATAATTTTGCTAAATACTAATATAACCCAGGCAATCTGGATGCGCTCCAGCTCTGAGGAACCTTTGGAGCATGTCTTGATTGCCTGGGTTACACTAAGTACAGCAGTTATTACTCAGGAATCAAGTTCACTTATATTGTATCCACACAGTAGCCAATTCAAATGCAATTCAGTGAGAAGAAAAGGCAAGCAGGTTGTCGTGGTGTACAAATACAGCTTTTGAGCAATTTCCATTGAAAATCATTCCACAGAGCCCAAGATTCCTTTTCTAAACAAATAATAGTTCTGGCATCAGCAAAAAGTTAAGTCACTGAATTCTTGGTACAGTTTCTAAATAAATCTTACATGGCAACGTCCTGAGCTCCTTAATCTTCAAAGCTATGTGTTCCAGGTCTGGTCATATTTTTTGGACCTTAATAAGAAAGTTTATTGATCCTGGGTAGTGGTGGTATTTGTCAGTTCAGAAAAAGGTGATGTTTCAGAGAAAATATCCAACAATCTTTCTTCCTTCTGCTCATCTGTTCCCTGTGTGTCACTTAGTGAAAGCTGCTTGGTATGAAAGCAAACCCATTTTGGCTCCTTGTTGGCTCTGTAAAGCCAGTGGAAAAGCCAAGCTGAATACCACTCTACCTCATGAATCATCCACAAATCTGCTCCTCTCTAACTTCTGGCTATAGACACTTGGTTTTAGGAGCATAAGGTAGAGAATTGAAAGAAACCATGTGGTTTCTCAAGCCCTAGAATATTTCTGGCATGAGAAGAAACAAAACTATTTTGCCTTAAAAATCAATAAAATCTGAAATGGCTGTTAGGGGAAGAAAAATGAATATTAAACTTTTTGTGTCATCTAAATAGAATTCTAGTTCTGATGACAATGTCACTTGTGGTTTTGTTGATGTGATATTTTTCTTTTAACAATATTTGTCTTGGGGGCAGCTAGGTGGTACAGTGGATAAAGTACAGGCCCTGGATGCAGGAGGACATGAGTTCAAATCCAGCTTCAGACACTTGACACTTACTAGCTGTGTGACCCTGGGCAAGTCACTTAACCCTCATTGCCCAGAAAAAAAACATATATATATATATATATGTATGTGTGTGTGTTTACGCACATTCATATACATGTATATATTTGTCTTTAATTTCACTTGCATTTTCAAATATATACTTTCTCCCTAAGCATCTCAGAAGCTATCTCTTATAACAGAGAATTTTTTAAAAGAGAAAAACCCCTACAAATCAGCAAAATTAAGTTACATGCCAACCAACTCCAATATTATATAATGTTGCCCATATATAGTACCTGACCTCTGCAATGAATGAGTAGCATCCATTTTCATATTTCTTCTTGTAAGCTCTTTGAGGAGAGGAACTGTCTTTCTGTATTCCCAGCTCCTAGAAAAGTTCCTAACACATAGTAGATGTTTAATAACTGCTCATTGTCTTGACTTTTTTGGTGCCAAGCTTAGCTGTTAAAATTTAAAATCATTCAGTTTCATTTGTTGTTGTTTCCATTTATGTTATTTTAGTCATTATTGGTTTTTTTCACTTCTCTTAACATAAATTAATGTCTTCCCATGCTTTTCTATATTCATCATCCTTATGATTTCTTACAGTATAGTAATATTCTATTATAATCATGTTTCACAATGATTTTTCCCATTCTCCATTTGATGGGTATTTATATTTTTCCATTCCTATGCTACCAAAAATGCAGACTTTATTATTTTTTTATTTTAAATGTTTGCACTATTCAAATTTTAGTGCCCTGGACACAGTCCTGATTGTCCCACCCTGGTTACAGGTCTGACCTAACTATTAAGTAGGAAAGATTTTGAACAGATATACTGCACAGGTGATGTTATTGTGTCACTACCATGCACCAGTTATAAATTCCGTATTGTTTCATTGTAGTAGTCAGTTTAACCTAGAGTTCTATGTCCCCATATGAAACTGAAACAGTAGAGTGGCTATGAAAACTTCATTACAGAATTCTAAAAAGAGTACATTTTCTATAAACTATCTAATCTCTTTTAGAATTGGCAGCAATGTTCTTATGTGGTTGATTATGTGTTAAGAATCCAATTCTGAAGTCCTTTGTAAAGTATAGATTAATATGAAGTTTCTACCCATTGGTTTCACTGTCTAATTCCCAGGCAAGAAGGCTATAATATTAAGTCATACTATAAGGTTGCTTCTTTCCATCCACTATTATAAGTCAATAACTCAGTTATCTATTTTAGAAAAGAAAATAATCCATTTTCTCTTTAAGTGTTGTCTTTTGACCTGACTGCTTTTTCATTTTATAGTTAAACCTTCACATAATTTCTTCTGTCCTAGTTTTCCCAGCTTTCTGACTACAAACATTTTTTTCTTTTGCCTTGTTTTGTTTTGTTTTTAGCTCATCGTCTCTATATTTAAAAGTCTTTGGGAAACTTGTTATTCATTCTGTCTGATCATTCTGCTCTCAGAGTATGTCTCTTCTCTGTTCTTTGTATATATTTTCCAAGTTGATAGTTAGACTTAAGATCCCTTATCTCTTTAACCTTAATACTTCTTCTGTCTATAAATTCCTAGTTTCTTGGCTGAAAAAAAAAAACCCTTCATTTCATGTCTTTTCATTTATTGATGTTCCTCTTTTCTTTTCTTCCTTCTTCTTTTGTCTATCACATCCAATCCTCTTTTTCTTTTTTTACCCCAAACATCTAGTTTACAAAAATGCTATTTAAAATAAGTTAAGGAAATTAATCACTCATGTTTATAAATAATATTTTCATAAAGAAGCTGTTACAGCTTATCCTATCTCTAGTGTGATATAATCTATATAGCACTCACACTTTTTTGTTCTACATATGAAAGAGTAAAATAATTCTTTCTTTAATAATAATACAATAATATCCTTACTACATTTTCCCTTTAATATTCGGCTCCTTTATTTCTCCTTTTCTTTGCTTATTTTTTCCAGAACAATTAGACTTATTGGTCATTCATGAAAATTAGACCATATAACCTTAAGAACATAAACAAATTTTCTTTAGATATAAGAGCATCTGCCAAGCAACCCGATGGATTAGCTCTGTTAGATTGTCCATTCAACATATATTATAGTTGGCATAATAGGCATTCACCATCCACTTGTTTTTTTTCAATATGGATAGTTATGTTAAACTCCTTTAAAACAAGTATAGATCCCATTTAGGAAGGGGATCATTGTTTTAGGACTTCATATTCCTATTACATAATCCAGAAATTGGAATTCTGTCTTGTGTCATAGAATCATAGACTCTGGAGCTGAAAGAGACTTTAGAGAATATGCAGTCTAAACTCTTCATTTTATAGAGGAGCATATTAAAGTTCAGAATTAATAGGTCATAAATTTAGAGCTAGAAGATGTCATTTGCCCAAGATTACACTGATAGTAAGTAGCAGAACTTTGTCTTGGACCTAAGACTTTTGACTCCAAATCTCACATTCTTTATAGTTTACCATGTGCTTTCTATGCTTTCTCATGGAATATTCTTGGAGCAGACTCCAAAGGAAAGAGGATGGCAAGGTCATCCCGATGTTCCTATTCAATTCAATTCAACAAGTATTCATTAAACATCTACTATATGCTAATCATTTTGCTTGGTGTTAGGGATAGAAAGACCAAAAAAAAAAATGTCCTTGCCTTTAAGAAGCTTATATTGAACAAAGGGAAAAAGAAGGCTATGAAAAGAAATATGAAAAAATAGAATAATTATGAAGTAGCATGAAGCAATATATAGAGAGCTGAAATTAGCATCAGAAAGACCTAGGTATAAATCCCTCCCCAAAAGCTTATTACCTTTATGACCTTGGGCAAATCACTCAACCACTCCGTGCCACAGATTCTTCATTTTTAAAATAAGGGGGTTAGACTCAAAGTCCCCTAAGGTCTCTTTAGGCTTTAAGTCTATGAACTGATGGTAATTTTAGAGGTGGAGGTATCATGGGAAGTCAAGAATGGTCTCTTGTAGGTCACACTTGAGCTGAGCTTTGGAGGAATTCAGGAGTCACAAGAGATAGAGGCAAAGAGGAAGAACATTCATTATCAGTCATCATCATTCTTCATCATTAAGCATCATCAATAGACATTTGTTAAATCTATTTCATTAAGTTCTGTGGAATAATTTTTAAGAAAGACTTGCAAGGGGCAGCTAGATGGCACAGTGGATAGAGCGCCGGCCCTGGATTCAGGAGTACCTGAGTTCAAGTCCAGCCTCGGACACTTAACACTTACTAGCTGTGTGACCCTGGGCAAGTCACTTAACCCCAACTGCCTCACCAAAAAAAAAAAAAAAAAAAGAAAGACTTGCAGAGGACCCTATGTATAAATAACAAGGAAAACATTCAATTTTCAGATGACACAAGATATGGTGATATGCTAGTAAATGTTTAATGACTGGTGTTCTGGAAAAAAAAAAAAAGAAAGCATCCCTTGCTTTCATGACACACTTTTAAGTAGAATCTGCATTATTAATATTTTCTCATCACATTTTTAAGTCTATACCAGTGGTGTCAAACTAAAAGAGAAATCGGTCCACTAAAACCATACATAAGATTCTCTTCATGCTGCATATTGACTTAGAAAAACACATATTAGTGTTCTATTATGTTTTATATCATACCTATGCATTATTATATCTTTATATATTTTGATAAATATTTTCTAATTACAATATAAGCTATTTCAGCAATGGGGGTCAATTCCTTTGGACTTTGTAATCAAAAAAACAATAAATCTAGTCCTGATTTGTAGTTTGTTTTATTCCTTGGAAACCTGATTTCCAAGGTATAAATGCTTACATTGAAAATTTAGAAATCTGCTCACAAAAGCTGCTTCAAACTGGCTCCCAGAACACCCTTAGAGGGATAAATAACTTAGGATGATATCATGATCCAAAAACACTTTGATGGGGTAGTTCTACCCTTTGATCACTGATGTGAATCTAAGAAGAAGAAGTTTAATATGGATGCATGAAAAATCTTACATTTGTATTTCAAAATCAACTTCACAATTATAAGATGGAGAAGATATGTTGTTATTCAGTCATTTTCAGTCATGTCCAACTCTTCATGACCCCATTTGGGGTTTTCTTGGCAAAGATACTAGTGTGGTTTGTTATATCCTTTTGCAGTTCATTTGACAGATGAGGAAACTGAAGCAAACAGGGTTAAATGACTTACCCAGGGTCACATAGCTAGTAAATGTCTGAGGCCAGATTTGAACTCAGATATACCTTACTCCAGGGCTGGCACTCTATCCTCTGTGCCACCTAGATAAGATGTAACTAGATAATAATTTATCCAAAAATTATTTTTGGTAGACTGTAAGTCATATATGAGTCAGTAATGTGATATGGTTCACCAAAAAGCTATTGCAAGCTTAGACTGAATTAAGAAGGATATATTTTTTTCCAGAATGAGGGAGTCAATAGTCATATTATACTCTATCCAGGAAATGCCACTTCTCAAATACTGTGTTGAGTTCTGGGTGCTGCATTTTGGGAATAACAATGATAAACTGGAGAGCATCCTGAGGAGTACCAACCTACATAGTGAAGGGTCTCAAATTCATCCCTTAAAAAGATCAATGGAAAGAACTAAGAATGTTTAGCCAGAGAACAGACCAGTTGGGGTGGGGAAGTGCTGTGGGGGAAGAGAAAGAGGAAGATCACAACATGTCAGCTGTCTTCAAGTATTTGAAGGGCTAGTTTGTGAAAGAGAGATTAGATTTGTTCTAATATCCACAGGGGGAAGAATTAGGACAATAGGTAGAAGTTGAAGAGAGGCAGATTTTAGGCTTAATGCTAGAAAAAACATTCTGACCTAATGATCAGACCTTTTCAAAAGTGGAATAGATTATCTTCAAATGTCATAGGTTTCCCATCACTTTGGGTCTTCAAATAAAGATTGGAAGATCTCTCATCAGATATGTTCTAACAGGTGATTTTTTTTAAAGGAATGAATTAGACTCAATGTACTATAATAGGATCCCTTCCAAATCCAAAAGTCTGGGATTCTGCTATTTATGTGTTTCTTGCCTTCTCTGAAGCAATATAAAAGAAAAGTCTCTCTAAGACTGTTTTTATCAGTCAGAGACAAAGATTAATCTTGTGGCAAAAACATAAAGAGCTCACCTTTGAAGAGCTTGGGATCATGTTAAAATTAAATCACACTTGTTAGATGTGCTTGATGGTAAGGGTAAAATGGTATCTAACAAATAAATGACTAGAAAAGACAATGGAAAGTACCCTGAAAGAGGCTGACTCTTTGTCACCCCTAGCCCACAGCTGAGGGATCTTTGTATTCTTAGCAGAATCTGCATGCCAAACGTAGCATGTTAATTAGGACAGCAGCTATCGAGTGGGGAGAGTATGTGTGAGTCTGTGATTTCTCTTAGATGTGCTAACATGGAAGAAGTAGAATATCACTTCAGTGAGTGACATGATATCAAAGGAACCAAGGTCATGGAGCCTAAAATACATTTATTAATGAAACATTCATCCTTGTCCTCATCTCTATCACTGGAAGGCTCCTACTCCCCCTGAAAGCAAATTGGTGATTTTGACTAAAATCTAGTCAAAATTACTATGGGTAGGTATTTGCTGGTATGCCTTTGACCCTAGCACAGGGGGCCTGAGGATTTAGAGAAGGAAATGGAAAACTACTCCAGGATCTTTGCCAAGAAAACCCCATATGAGATCAAGAAGTCAGACATGACCGAAATGACTGAACAGCAACAAAAAGTGGTACAATGGATAGAGTGCTGAACCTGGAGTCAGGAAGATCTGAATTAAAATCCCACTTCTGACTTGTATTAGTGGTATGATCCTTGAGCAAGTCACTTAACCTTTCTTTGCCTCAATTTCCTCATATGCAAAATGGGATAATAATAGCATCTAACTTCCAGGGTTGTTTTGAGCGTCAAATGATATAAAATTTATAAAGCCCTTAGCATAGTGCCAGGCATATAGTAGGTGCTATATAAATGCTATTTATGATCATTGTTGTTGTTATTAGTGTTTATATTATCTAAAGTGACTTTAATGTCTCTCTTTCCTGCCCCCCCCTTCTCCCCTAACCCATAAAAGTTCCTCTTAGGTTGTTTATTTTCTGATTCCATCACCATTCTTTCTCTCTCTCTCTCTCTCTCTCTTTTATTTATTTATTTTTTTCTTTTTTCTTTTTGTGAGGCAGTTGGGGTTAAGTGACTTGCCCAGGGTCACACAGCTAGTAAGTATTAAGTGTCTGGATTCGAACTCAAGTCCTCCTGACTCCAGGGCCTGTGCTGTATCCACTGTGCCACCTAGCTGCCCCCATCATTCTCTTTTGAACATATGGGCAGTTCACATGCTCCACTTGCCATTCACACAATGTCAGAAACACTGAAAGTCCCCAAGCATTTTGGGTGTATCACATGTACACCCTAAATTATGGAAGAACTTGGATCAGAATTGCATAGGATACAAGCCAGAAATGCACCAAGATCTATGTCACTAAAGGAATACCCATATCAACAAGGTCACATTTACATTGAAGTGTCCACTTCCTTATTCTGGCTTGAAAAAACATTTGATCCATAATTTATAGTAAATTGTGGTAAATTTAGATTGCTATTAAGGGGTCAATGGTTTGGTAAACATTAAGAATCTAACTGTTGTTGTTGTTGTTTGACTTCCTACTCAAAAAGGACCAATGACATCATGATGTGGGGTCAGGGCACAGTGTGTTTGATGTGGCTGATCCGTCCAATAGCAGCTCTGAAGGCTATACCATAGGTTGGACGCAAACAGTTCATTTGAACATGGAGGATAAAGATGTCTTTAGATTTATGCAAATCACATTTCCTTTGTGGCCTACTCATAGAGCACAGGTATTTATTTAATGCTGGCATGCCATGGTGGGCCGTCCTGTGCCTGTGTCTCCTATGTCTCAAAATCAATACTAAAGTTCTTCAGAGAGACCTTGAGAGTATCCTTGTACTGTTTTTTCTGATCTCCCTGGGAGTGCTTATCTTGTGTAAATTCTCCACAAAATCGTCTTTTAGGTAAGCATGCATTTGGCATTTGAACAACATGGCCAGTCCATGGGAGCTGTGCTCTCTGCAGGGAATATGAATGCCTGGCAGTTCAGCTCGAGAGGATTTCAGTGTCTGGGATCTTATCATGCCAGGTCATCTTCAGAATCTTGCTAAGGCAATTTAAATGGAAGTGGTTCAATTTTCTGGCATTGCATTGGTAGACTGTCCAAGTTTCACAGGAATACAACAAGATCTGATTGTAATAGGAGAAGGGGTAGAGATACCTGGATATTAGCAATAGCTAGCATTTAATAAAGCAGCTAAGTGGTGCAGTGGATAGAGTGCCAGCCCTGGAGTCAGGAAGAGTCATCTTCCAGAGTTCAAATTCAGCTTCAGACACTTACTAGCTATGTGATCCTGGGCACTTCACAATGCTGTTTGCCTCAGTTTCCTCATCTGTAAAAATGAGCTGGATAAGGACATGACAAACCTCTTCAGTATCTTTACCAAGAAAATACCAAATGAGATCATGAAGAGTTGAACATGATTGAAGAAGAACAACAAAAGAATTTAATAGTGCTTTAAGGTTTGCAAAGTGCTTTGCAATCATCATCTCATTTTCTTCTCACAACAGACTCAAGACATAGGTGCTATTACCCCATTATTTTTTTCAGATGAAGAAACTGAAACAGACAGAAGTTAAATGACTTGCCCAGGATCTCACAGTTGGTAAGTGGCTGAGGCTGGATTTGAACTCAGGTCTTCTTGATTCCAAGTCCAGCATTCAATCCACAGTGCCACCTAGCTGGATGGATATTTGTCTGAAATTATATGACATCATTCACTCATACCTATTGGATAGATTGTTAATTCACCTCTAAGTGAGATATTTTGAATCGTCCAGATAGGTTGTTATTCAGTCATTTCAGTTGAGCTCAACTCTTCATGAGCCCATTTGGGGTCTAGTTGGGTTAAGTGACTTGCCAGGGGTCACACAACTAGCAAGTGTCTGAGGCCAGATTTAAACTCAGCAAGATGAGTCATCCTGATTCCAAGCCAAGTGTTCTATCCACTGTGTCACCTAGCTGCTCTTGCTGCAAGGACCAAGAGTCTGTTTAGTATATTAGGACACTAAAATACAACGGATCCAGCTTCTACATAGAAAATCAAACTAGGACTAAAGAGGTCGACTGCTCTCTCTACATGCTGTAGTCACATAAAAACCTTGGAAATAGCGATTTTAATGCTGAGGTCACAATGATAGGACCTCAGAAATTCTAATCAGCACAAGTCTCAGCATTCCAGTCTACTTGGTAGAATTCCAAAGAAAGAAATCACTGCCGATCCTCTTCATCCTCATTTCATTAAAAAAAAAAAAGTACAGCTTATACCTCAAGTTGATAGGTGAATGCTTATTTGACTTCTGGGGTTAATATGACTTTGTTCAAAGGCAGCCAGAGGAAGAAGATGCCTATTACACTGATCTACACTTACCCCAGGAGAATTGGCATTATTCATGTAAAAATAGATATCTCACTTATCTAGAAGTAAGCCTTCAGGTAGCCATAAACTGAGGCCTAAAGCTGGAAGCTTTTGTTTCTTTGTCTGTTTGTTTTGTTTATTTAGATGCCGTGAAAACACTGCATGAAAGAATTGATTACTCTTAAGTTCTTTTTTAAAAATAATAAAATGTTTTTATTCATAGTTTCAAGTTGCAAATTTTATCTCTCCTTCCTTCCCTCCTCTTTCCCCTTCCCAGGGTGGTAAACAATCAGATATAGGTTATGTTTATGCAATCATGTAAAACATTACCATATTAGTCATTATGTACAAGAAAACTTGAATAAAAGGAAAAAATGAAAGAAAGTGAAAAATAGCATACTTCAGTCTGTGTTCAATCAATATCTGTTGTTTCTTCAGAGATGAATAGTATGCTTCATCATTAGTCCTTTGGGATTATCTTGGATCATTGCACTGCTGAGAATATCTAAGACATTCACAGTTCTTTATCAAATAATATTGTTGTCTCTGGGTACAACATTCTCTTGATTCTGCTCACTTCACTATATATGTGAGTTCATATAAATCTATCCAGGACTTTCTGAAATCATGAGCTTGTCATTTCTTATAGCACAATAATAGTCTACCACCATCATATACCACAGCTTGTTTAGCCATTCCCCAATTGATGGTCATTCCTTTGATTCCCAATTCTTAGCCACCACAAAAAGAACTGCTATAAATATACTCTAAAGTTCTTAATTCTTATTTAATGTTCAATGTTTAACAAGTTGTTATCTGCTTTGTTAGGCCACAATAAGTGATATATAGCAAGTTAGGAGAGGGGTAAGGGGATCATCAGGTAAGATTCAATGATGACTGATAGCCTGTCATTAAGAGAGAAAGCAGGGGCAGCTAGATAGCACAGTGGTAAAGCACTGGCCCTGGATTCAGGAGTACCTGAGTTCAAATCCGGCCTCAGACACTTGACACTTACTAGCTGTGTGACCCTGGGCAAGTCACTTAACCCTCATTGCCCTGCAAAAAACAAAACAAAACAAAAAAAAGAGAGAAAGCAAAAACAAAACCACAAAGATTTAGAGAGATGGAATTATACCACTCATCTTCCTGAGTTCAAATCAGGCCTCAGACACTTACTAGTTGTGTGACCCTGGACAAGTCACTTAACCCTGTTTGCCTCAGTTTCCTCATCTGTCAAATGAGCTGGAAAAGGAGATCGCAAACCACTCTAGTATCTCTGCCAAGAAAACTCCAAATGGGGTCAGAAAGAGTTGGACAAAACTGAAATGACTGAACAACAATTAATGTTCATTAATGGTTCCAAAATTTAAAAATGCAGATATTTATTAAGAACCATATGTGTAGTGCACTGTGACCAGAGATAGGGAAGAAACAGATTTAAATAAGACACAGTCCCTGCCATCAGGCAGATATCCAACATCACATGATAATGAAGACACTGATTCAATAAGGAAAGGTTGAGTTTCTCCCCAACCCCCTCATTTGTTGGAGAGGGATTTTACCAAGTGGATGGGGATTGCCAGAATGACTGCCAGAAAGACCTGGCTTCAAATGCTATCTCTGACTCTAACTTTATGACCCTAAGCATCTCCACTATCCTCTCCAAGCCTTAGAAGATTCTCTACAGTTGGGTATGGTGATTCATGGCTTAAGAAGACATAGATAATAGAATCAAAGATTTATAGCTGGATGGCCCAACCTCCTCATTTGACATATGAGGAAACTGAGGACCAGAGAGCTTAATTGATTTGTCTGAGGTCTACACAGGTCGAGACAGGTCCCTGACTTCAAATTTAGCTTTTATTTTCTTCCTTTTTTACTGTGCCGCATGAATTGCCCACATGTCACACAGTAGAAAGAATTCCTTGAAAATGTTTAAATTTTTTCTTTTTTAAAATTTTAGTTCTCTGGAAAATTCCTCATTACCTATGAATCCTGAATGAATGCCATGATGCCCTGTATGTTTTGATCACTTTCTTTCTCTCCTTTAAAAGAGGCTGTGCTTTCCTTTGGATTTCTGATCAATGTCTTGGCAGTGCATACTCTTTTTTCCATTTTTTCCCTTTTCCTCGTTAAAAGAAAAGTCATCATTAATTTCAGATGAAAAAGGCTCACTGCAATGGGCTGAGATAATCTGATTTGAAGGTTCCCATTGATCTGTATCTAAAAAGACATGCAAACAGGACTGGTTGTAATACCTTGCCTCCTCTACAGCCCAGCTCCCATGGCCTCATTAGAGTCTTCAGCTTTGCCTCCAGCGCCTGTTGTTTCACACATTTTTATAAAGCCATCGGCTTCTAATAAATGGAATTATATTTCTGCCATCAAGTGCTCCCACAAGCAATCAAAGAAACACTGCCGTTGTTCTCCCAAAGCAACAGCATCAGCACCATTGTCACATCACCAACATGTTATACAGGCTGGTTATTAGTTTTTTGCTAGACTGACAGCTCTGGAGAATCTCCCCGAAAGGCCAGATTCAGAAGCCAGGCGTTCACATTGGGGGTAGTATGTGTGTGTTCATGGGTCCTGGGCAGCATATCAGTAAATGGAAAGAGAGGACCAAAGGAGATGGTAGTCAGGTCTGTATATTATTCAAAACTTTAAATGGGATCCAATAAGAACTCAGATTATTGTTAATAACCTATCCTCACCAAGCCTGAAGTTATTGGGTCCCAAGATGAGAAGAAAGGCTATATATTTCAACCCTACAAGTGAAGGGCTTTCTATCAGAGTAAAGGCTGTATTACTGAAGAAAATATATTCATTCTTATAGAACTTAGGCTTTTCCCTTAAACTACATTTTATCATGTTACCAACTTAGATCTCGTGTATATAAGATAATGGATTTGTAGCTAGAAGGGGACATCTTTTCACAATCCATCATCTTGTGGAGAAAGAAAATGAAGAGCAAAAAAAATTTAAATGACTTATCTAAGATCACACAGATAGTAATGAGTGAGGTGGGATTTGAATACAAATCCTGTAACTTCAAATCCATTGCTCTCAGTTTTACAATCAAAGGATATTATTGGCAAGCCAATTTTTGCAAAAAAAAAAAAATTATAGTTATTTCAGTTCACTAAATGATGAATCACTAACCCAGAAGAATGAATGAGATTCCTCAATCATTTAACTCCATTAGGAGATAATCAATGTCTGGGAAAGCAAACACTTCATAAATTGGCTTTGGATTAAGCTTATAGAAATTCAGAAATCCTGAGTTAAAAAAAAAATCAACTGCTAACAAGGTTGGAAAGTTATCTGCTGGTTGGAGGGCAAGGTTATGACTAGGGTCTGTATTTCTCAATGTTAATCCCAGAAATTCTCAATCTTCATTTTTCTCTGACTCTCTTTATCCTTCCTCCATAAGTCTCTTCCCTCTCATTGCCTTCTAGTCAGTGTTTTTATGCTTTTCATTGCTCACCATAAAGATCTATCTACTCTTAGGATACTGTTCATACACACAAAGTTGTAAGTGATTGATAATAACTTAAAATGTTACCATATTCAGGCCTTTTAATAGGCCATCAAAGTTCAAGATTTCTCAATGTTTTTAACTGATATGTTTTCTTTTTGCATTATTTTCTGAATATATTCCCCTCCCTTTCCTACCTAGTAAGCCATCTGATATAAGGCAGATTTTGTCAAAGGAAAACAAAAGTACTTCAAGAAAACTGACTTTTACATCAACCCAAACTGCAATATATGCAATAGTCTACCCAAGTTGTTTACCATGTTTGTAAAAAATAAGAAATGGAGGTGCATTTTCTAAACTTCTATTTTTTAACTTTCTAAAGTGTCTTGGTTATTATAATTAAATAGGGTTTGGTTTAACCAAGATTATAAGGGAAGCAGAAAACTGGGAAAGAATTTTTGAAACAAGGCCTCATTTATCAAACATATAGAGAACTGAGTGAAATTTATAAAAATATAAGTCATTCCCCAATTGATAAGTGGTCAAAGGATCTGAACAGGCAGTTTTCAGACAAAGAAATCAAAGTTATCTATAATCATATGAAAAAATGCTCTAGATCACTATTGATCAGAGAAATGCAAATTAAGACAATTCTCTGAGGTATCACCTCACACTTATCAGAGTAGCAAATATAACAAAAAAGGAAAATATTGCATGTTGGAGGACATGTGGGAAAACCATGTCATATTTGTGAAAGAGTGAAGAGGCCAAGGTGATGGGATTGTGGACTATGTGGAGAATAGTAGAGCACAAAATAAGGATACCTGCACTACCTCCCTCCCAGAGCTCTTTTGGGGGGATTGCTTTGCTAACCTTAACATTCTATGTTGGAATTATCAGATCTAGAAGGAACTTTAAGGAATTACCCCCATCAGACCAATTTATTTTATAGACTGAGGAGATGAAAGCTCTGACAAACAGAATGACTCTGCCAAGGTCACATAGAGAGTAAATATCAGAGTTGGGCATTGAATCTATAACCTCTGACACTAAGTATAGTTCTCCTTTCCCTATACCATTCCCATACCATTCCCTGTATCAATTGTTAAACAATAAATTGTGACTGGAGTGCATTATGGAGTAGATCCTCCGGTCCCCAACTCATACATGTCTGACTGAAGGAAGGATTGAAAAAGAATCTGTTAAGTGACCACTATGTGCCAGACATGTGATAAAAAATTAATAAAGGGAAAGAGTCTCAGCCCTCAAAGAGCTTACTTTCCAATAGAGTGAAACAACAAGAAATGTATGTAGGAAATGATGTTTTAGGAAGGTTGTTTTAATATGAGGAATCACAGATTGGGTGGGATTGAGTAGAGTTACAAAGCAGTGAGTTGGTTGACATGTCCACTCTAGTCACAATGGTATTGTTGATTTGATTACCTTTTCCAAAGCTAAAGTGAAGAAGGGGCTGGGTGGAGTTGGGGTAGAATGCGTGTGTGTGGTGGCAGAGTAAGTAGGTGGCAAGATGTCTGAGTAGGCTCTATTTTCCTTGGGAATGGATAGAATGGAATGGAAAGCAGAGTTTGAGGAGCTGCCTAGAAATAGCCCCTTTGTACTCACCCATCAGAACAGCTCAGCCCAGGTGAAGTTTCAAAGCTGAATATATTAGCTGCCCCTGGAGATGGGGGATGGTCTCTAGAGGTCTCTTCTAGTAGCTGCTGTTCCAAGTGAAGAGAAGGGAAACAGTTGCAGGGCAGGTGGCAGTATGTCTCCACAGACCCAGGTTTCTTAGAAGATGGTGGCACCACTGCCAATCTGATTGCCTTGTCACTATATCCCATTTTCTTAGGGCCTGTTGTAACACCATCCCACTCTTGAGTCTAAGTCTCAGAATTACCTTTCTCCATCTAATGCTAATAAATGAGCTTTTACTTTTTTGATCCACAAGGCTCATGGAGTTAATGTATATCCTTGTGGAATAAGCTTCATTCAGGGAATAATAAGATCTCAGTTTGAATCCTGGCTTCTCCACAGACTAGTGATGTGACTTTGAAAAATCACTTATTTTATATATTACTTTACACATTCATGAAATGAGAATTATAGCACTTTCATTACCTAGCTCAAGAATGTGAGGAGAGAATTAGATTGTATATGTATATAAAGATGATTTGGGAATTTTAGTTAAGGTTCTGTATAAATATGTAATATGGTATCATTATCTTCTCTCTTTATAATCTTAGCTATTACCTTTTAAACTATCTTTTCATTATCACCCTCTAAATGTGTCCCTCTTCTTTAAACATGCTGCTAAAAATCATCTCTTCTCCCAAGCATAAATTAACACACCTACTCCACACTATGGCTACTTGCCTTAATTCCCATCAGTTCTTTCTCCTCAATCTACTCTTCATTTCTTCACCCTGACCCTTTTGTCAGACTGACATCTCAGCCCTTCTCTTTCCCTTCATCAAAAGCAGCAATTCCCATAGCTATAGCTACATATAGACATATGCAGGACCAGGGATTTTAATTTGATCCATTTTGCCTCTTAGTGGTCTCTACTATACATTTTCAAGTTTTTTTTTTAATCTCAAACCATTGGTGTCTTTTCTCACATTGCAGTTCTATAAATAACACTTGACTAAATAAATGAATTAATGAATGAATGGATAAATAACTTAGTTCCCATTCACAAGCAAACCTGGAGGAAAAAGTGAGCTTGGAGCAGGGTTCATTAAGAAGAAAGTTCATAGAAATGCCAAATCATAGCTCAAAAGCCAAAAGTGACCTTAGAAAACTTCTAGTCCAACTTCATCATACAGATAAAGAACTGAAACCCAGAAAGGTAAATTATTTGTCCAAACTCATATAGTTGGGATAATAGAATTTAAATTGAAAGATAAAAGGCATGTTGGAGACCTTCTAGTCCATTTAAAATTTTTTTTACAGATGAGGAAATGGATGAACATGGAGGTTAAGTGACTTGTCCAAGGTCACACAGGTCAGATTTTTTTATCTCAGTTTTCAGAGAGCAGAGGCAGCATATATTCAATGGCACCATGATGCCTTCTAGTTAGACTAGATGACCTCAGCTATCTGCTTACCCTAACTTTCAAAATCCCCTCTTAAACCCATCATTGACTGATGGACAACAAAATAACTTGTTGTTGTTTTTTAAAGACTGTGACTGTTTCATGAATTGGGATCTGCAAAACACTTCCAATTTCTATGTACATATGACTTTCAAAGATAACTCTCAAAGCACCTCTTGTATTATGCATTTCTCTTTCAAGAGAACAGCATGATTTCTTTTAAGGCATATCCTTTTGCATCATCTGTTGCCATGGTGATTTTTTTCCTGATCCCAACATGTGTTCTTACATTGTCTTTAATTTAGGTAGATTATAACACAATGAGCAGCCCAAACTCCCACCTGGAACCTTACATCTGTCCTTTGTGCTGGTGTCTTTTTCTGTGTGTATGGTTTCTTGATACGTGTGTGTGTTTTTTTTAAACTTTCCATTGACTTGCTGAGGCCAATGACCACATTCTTTCTGTGCCACTAATGTTGTTCATAAAGAGAGTTCTTCCCACCCCCATCAAGTGGAAATAATGATAGCCCTCAAAGGAAGCCATGAAGAGGCAGAATAACAAAGCAGAGAGGAAATGAACACTTTTTTGGAGGTTCAGTTACTCTTTCAAGTCAGCCATTTCAATAACACTTTGTCAAGTAAAAATAGTAATTGCTTAAATATCTGAAAAAGGAATCATTCACTCATTTCTCATTCTACCCAATAACAGTATACAATACAAAGAATCAGTTAGATGGTTCAATGGATAGAGTACTGGACTTGGAATCAGGAAGACCTTAGTTCAAACCCAACCTTATATATATTTACTAGCTGTGCAACCTGGGATAAATAATTTAATTTCTGTTTTTCTCAATATCTTCATCTGTAAATTGGGCATGATAATAGCACATACCTCTCAGGATTGTTGAAAAGATAAAAATAATACTCATAAAGCACTTTACAAACCTTGAAGTGTTCTAAAATGCTTCTTGTTGTTATCCTCATCATTTTTATCAATATTGTAGGGGAGGAACATTTAACCTGGAGTTAGTATACCTGAATTTTAGTCCTAAATCTGACCCATACTAGCATATGATTTTAGCCATGTAACTTTAGTTCTGTTGAATTTAGCATCCTTATGAGTGAATTAAGGTGCTTGGATTAAATCAATCAACCAATCACCAACAAACATTTTTCTTTGTGCCAAACACTGTCCTAAGCCCAGGGAATATAGATATAATGAAGAAGAAATCAATACAGAGAAGGAGCAATATTCTAATGATAATCTGAGGTTCTTTGCACCTGGACATATATGATTCTATGATCATGTACTACATAGTTAGTGATACTTACCAAAAGTGCTTTTTAAATACTATCTCACTTGATTCTCACAACAACCCTGGGGGGGGCAGGTAGTATTACTACTGCCCCCTTTTTTACAGTTGAAGAAACTGAGGCAAACAGAGATTAAGTGACTTGCCCAAGGTTACACAGCTAGTGAGTATCTGAGGCTAGATTTGAACTCAGGTATTTCTGACTCCAGGGCCAGCATTCTATCCAATGTACCACCTAGCTGTCCATTATTATAACTAGAAAGCACTATATGAAATCTGAGTAAGGGCAGATTATTTTTGACTGAGAGGATCTTGGAAAGTTTCCTGGAAGAGATGGTAACAAGGATGGTGGGTGGAAGAAAGGAGTACATTACAGGTAAGGAGGAATGTGAGAATAAAAACACAGAAGGAGGAAAGGGTAGGATGAATTTAGGTGTCCATTAAGTCATAATCTTAACTATAGAAAGCATAGGGCTGAGATAAGATGGAAAAGCTGGTTGGAAATAGGCTGATCAGGGACATAAATGCCAGACTAAGGAGGAACACAGACTTTGTTCAGTATGTAATTAAGGGGAAGTCATTAATATAATGAGGAGCTTTTGAGCAGATGAATAACATCAGATTTGAAAGCTTTGGCAACAGTCTTTAGGATGGATAGGAAGAAGAAAAGACTGGAAGTAAGAAGCTATTGGAGGCTCTTTTAATGGCCTAAGTTTGACATGCTGAGGGTCATGACAAGGATAATAGCAGTGAGAATGAAAAGGATGGATATAAGAGATCTTGAGCCTGGGTAGCTGATGTGCCATCAGTTGTAATAAGGAAGCTTGTCAGGAGGGGGATTTTAGGAACAGGAAAGAATTGAGATTAGGATGCTAGAGTGGCATTCAAGGGATAGATACAGCAGGCACTGACTATAACTGGGCCTCTTTCCCACCACCATGCCCTATATGTTTCATTTGCTGTCTTCCATGTTTGGATGCTTTCTCCCCTCATCTATGCCTCCCCGCTGCCCTGGCTTCCTTCAAGTCTTCTCAGATAAAGTTTCATCTTCTTCTACAAGAAGCCTTTCCTAGTCCCCCTTAATCTTAGTGCCTTCCCTCCTAGATCAGCTCCAATTTCTCCTACATATATCTTGTTTGTTCAGTTATTTGCTCGCTGTCTCCCTCTTTAGATTGTGAATTCTGAGAGTAGGCACTGTCTTCTGCCATTCTTTATATTGCTTAGTGCAGTGTCTGACATATATATATATATATATATATATATATATTCACATACATATATATATGTATATGTATGTATGTATGTATGTATATATATGTGTATGTATGTATGTGTATATATATGGTGCTTAATAAGTTCCAGTTGATTGATTTACAAATGAGCAATGAGATTCAGAAAAGTTCAGTGATTTGCCCACAGTCACACAGCTAATCAACAATCAAAGGTAGGATTTGAGTCCAGATTTCCTAACTTTGAGTTCGTACAGCATTCTTTCCACTAGACCAAGCTGCTTCTTAGTTGAACTAGATCTATAATACTCCAGCCCCTTCCCTAATTCCCTAGATCACCTCTTCAGCCCCCTCCCCTAATTAGAATCTTCAACATAATCCTTTGTCTTTTAGTTGGGCTAATTCTCCCCAAAGATATTACAGGAATTTCAACCATATCCCTTAAGAAGACAATGGAATTACTGAATTCCAGTGGCAAGGGAAAAGCTGCAGCACTCTATCAAGTGAACAATGGGAAAAATGGATTTGAAAGGAGACAGAGAGTTCCCAAACAGTGGTTACCTGGGACTTGGTATGTGTGTTCATTCTCCTGAATGAATTATGATCAGTTAGGCAGAAATATTAAGCAAATTAGAACAATGTTAAAAGGGGAGGGGTGGGGAGTGAGCAAGGGGTTCCAGATGGGATTTTGCCTATCATATTAAGAAAACCAAGGTGGAAATCCATGGGCCAGTGCTAATTATCTTGGAAAGCTCATTACATTTAAGCAGGTTTCCAGAACACTGAGAGTTAGTGAACCTCATTCCCAATTCCCAGAAAGGAATTTGATTTGAACTTGGTGTAGGGCATGAGAAAGATCCATCAATGATTTGATATCCAGCATACAATAAGTAATTGAAAGGAAAGAAACATGTAAGAAGTTGAGTTGGAGTTGCTAATAAAGGGCAAGGAGGCCTGTGAACCACAAAAGATATTCTGACCAAATGAAGATTCAGTATATAGGATAACATCATTTAGAGTTCAATGGAATCTTAGCAATTATCCAGTCCTTTCCTCTGCTTCATTTTCCAGACAAGGTCCACAGAGGTTATTTGGCTTGCCCAAGGTTACACAGGAAGGAAGCAGCAGAGCTGACATTTAAATCCAGGCCCTTTGACTCCCTTGGATTTTCTGTTACCCTATACTGCATGAAAGGACAGCTTTGCAATGTGGGTTTCATTCATTCCTCTCCCCTTTCTCTTCCAGGTAGTGAATTTTACAAAACTGGAGTTTATCTTTAAAAATAGGGAGGGCAGTGCTTAATGTACATCTCTGAATTGGGAGGTTTTCTTCTGGGTTCCATCCCAAGGAGGAAAATGGCTTTGGCCCCTCTCTTGCCAGAAGTCTATTGTTTTTTGTTTGTTTGTTTGGGGGTATATTAGTGAGGCAATTGGGGTGAAGTGACTTGCCCAGGGTTATAGAGCTAGTGAGTGTCAAGTGTCTGAGGTCAGATTTGAACTCAGGTCCTCCTGAATCCAGGGCCAGTGCTCTATCCACTGCACCACCTAGCTGCCCCCAGTCTATTGTTTTAAAGATGCATGGCATTTGTGATGGAATGCCACTGTGCTATAAAAAATGATGAGCTCTTAGAAAAACATGCTCCAAATATATACTTGCTCCAAATAGTGAAGATTGAAGTGAATAGAACCATGTGAACATTGTATACAGTAACAGCAATTTTGTTTTAAGAAAAACTTTGACTGAATAAGCCATTTCCAATATTATAAATACCCAAATTAACTACAAAGGAGATATGAAGGAAGACCCTATCTGCATCCAGAGAAAGAACTGATAAATAGATGTATGTATAGAATGGTTTTGTATATACAAATATATTTGTGTCTAACGGTAACCATCTCTAGGGTGGGGGGGGGAGGAAAAATAAGTTTATATGGTAACGTTATTACAAATTTAAAAGGAATAGCAAATTGTAATAATATATTTGAAGTTTTATATGCAATCATCCTTTTTAAAAATTATACTATATTATAGAAATGCATGTTTTATTCCATGAATAAAAAATAAATAGAACTGTTTAAAAATGATTTGTGACAATCTACTTTGCCTCTGCACCCAAAGGACCAACATGACTTTCCACCTGATTTGCAACCGAAACCTCCCAGAGATGCTGTTTTTTCCATTAGAATGGGAGCTACTTGAGAGCAGGCATTTTCTTACTTCAATATTTGAAACTCCCCGTACTATTCACTTAATAAATGCTTTTTCATTCACTTTGTTTGTCGAAGTCCTTGGGAGTTGTGAAGAGGGCCCTGATATCACAGGGACATCCCAATATAAGGAGTAAATTACGAGTAATTTTTCAAGGAGTAAATTATGCATTCGTATGTCTTGTTGATTCTGCTTCCATGATATCCCTCAATTTATTTATTTGTTATTTTATGTTTTTTAACAATTTAATTATATTTATTTTTAATTAAGTGCCTTACTCTCTGCTTACATGGCCAGCTTCCTAGATCAGACTTTCATCCCTTTATTTATGGACTATTGCAATAGCTCCATAATTGCTCTGCCTGCTTCCAGTTTCTCCTCTCTCCAATTCATCCTCCAAACATCTGTCAAAATCATTTTCTTAAATCACAGATCTGACCATGTCATTTCTCTGCCTGAGAATCTTCAGTGATTCCCTATTGTATCGAAGATTCATGCCAACTCCTCATATGGCATTTAAAACCTTTCACAGTCTGACTCCAGGTTACTTTTCCAGACTTATTTCATTTGATTCCATTTGTGAGCTCCATGTTTTCCAGCTTAACAGGACTACTTATTATTCCTTGAAGTCAGCCTTCCATTTCTGTCCTCTGAGGTCTGACAAAGGTTGGTACCATACCTGGAATATACTCCTATTGGAATATGCTCATCTCTACCTCTTAAGACTTAATCTTCCTACATCTTATCATCCTTCAAGTCTCAGCTCACTTTTATGAAGCTTTTCAGAAATCCTCCTAATTGTCATTGCTCTTTGCCTTCCCAAATTAGCTTGGATTTATTAAACAAAAATATTGAATGCTCTTTGTAGAATATATGTTCTTTAAGGGCAGGAACTGTTTTTAATTTTTTTTTTATCTTTGTATCTCTAATGCTTAGTACAGTGCATGGCATAGAATAGATAGGGAAAGGGAAGAGAAGAAGCATTTATTTAATACCACTTTTTTTTTTACAAATATTATCATATTTGATGCTTACTAGCTACTTTAGTAAATAACTGTTGAATTGAATTGAACTGTTGCCCGGACCTCTGTGCCTCTCTCTGTATTGGGAGGCATATTACACCCTAGTGGAAAAGTAGCCTGGAAATGAAAAGCCTAAGTTCTAAGCATATTTTAAATCTTTGTGATTTTGAGCACAGAAGAGTCTCAGACCCTTCATCCATAAAAAAAAAAAAAGTTAAAGAACCACATGATACCTAACTTCCTGTAAAATGTTTAACTATGATGAATCTGACATCAAGCTGAAATGAAGCATTGGTCACTTGGGTCAAGCCTTTTGATCACTATTGTCCAGTAGACCTCAAAGACTGTGGTTGGTGGTTGATAAGACCCCTTTTACACAGTTTTGCAGGATGAGTTCTCAGACAGAATGGAAGCAGAAAATTCAACCAAACCATAGGCATTTTATTAAGTGCCTACTATGAGCTAAGTGCATGAATACACAGGTGACAAAGTTCCTTTTCTTAAAGAGCCCTTAACGTATCTAGGGGAGACAACATTTACACAACAACTGTGCACAAAATAGATATGAGACAATGGGGGAAGGGGAGAAGGGAGGCAGTAACAGAATGGAGGATCAAGGAAGACTTCAAGTGGAATAAGAAAGCATTTTCTGCCCCATGGCTTCAGAAAATGTCTGTGTACTGTGTGAATCAGAAGGGAGAAACAGACTGAAAAATATTCACCTGCCATTCAAATAGGCTTTGAATCTTGCCATAAAATGTGGGTTAAAAGACTTACAGATCCTATATATGTGCTATACAAATGGAAATATTTTAAGGATGTATTTGGAATTTTCTTACTTTCACATCTCATTGCATCAGAACTGTAACTAGTAAAGAGCTAGTGGGACTTTGCTTAAGTGTGAAAGATTCATAGTGTACAATGGAAGATCATGTGATTATCAAATAGTTTAGCTCTCTGTTCTTAGCATACCTTCCCCATAATTCAAATTTAAAAAGAAGGAAATATGTGCCATATTTACAGTAATTAAAAGCAAATCAATTAGATACGAGGAAAGAAAACACATAATGAAAAAAACACTGGAAAGTTGAATTACTGAAAGCTTCCTCTTGTCCTACCCAATTCTAGCACATCCTGTACAATGCATCCATCATGAACAACCTCATAGGCTTATGTTTCTGAGTCCAGCTGTGGTTAGCTCCTACCAGGTCCCTCTACACAGCAATTTTTTAATTTAGTAAATCCTCACCCCATAAGAAGCAGAAAACATTGATCCTGCCCAAACTCATAAAAGAAAAGGAGTACAACTGGCCAGGGGCAGGGGCAGGGGCATAGCAGTACCAAGCTTGCTATGAGGGAAAGGGTTTTCATGTCCATAAAAAAAAAAGGAGACTAAAAACCTGTGATCAGGTCTCTCTCTCTCCCTCTCCCTCTCTCTTCTTCCTCCCTCCCTCTCTCTCTCTTACAATTATTGTGGCCAGTTATCTAGCTGGACTTTTCTGCCTCCTCCTAACACCTAACTCAAAAATGCTGAGCATGGTTAACCCTGGACTTCTCTGGATAGAATAGAAGGTGCATACAACAATAATGGAAGGATGAGATAAATGATGAGGTGGGAGGCTGGAGAATTTCAGAAAAAACTGAAAGATTAAAAAAAAAGGCCAAAATAAAAGGACTAAGTATAAGTTTAGCTCTCAAGAAAATTGGAATTTTAGTAATACCTACCTCATAGGCTTGTGAGGTGTAACGATTGGAATGACGCCACCTGCTGGAGATTTACTGTAGAAAAGCTCCGCCATGAGGTAAAGGTCTTTGAGGGCAAGACCATGCATCTTTTCTTTGGTGTCAGGAAGTGACGTTTGCTGGTGGGAGGAAGAAGGGGGAGCCTGGTGCTCTGACTCTCACTCTTTTCTGTGGACTCTGGCGGAGAGCTGAGCTAGAAATGCGCTCTCCCTTTAATAGATAGATGAATCTAGGCCTTTCTCTCTCTCTTCACCAAATTCTTATTCTCCTTAATAAATGCTTAAAAGCCTAACTCTTGCTAAAGCTTATAATTTATTGGCGACCACTCCTTGGATATTTTAGACAGACTAGCTAGAATTTTAGCCTTTAACAGAGGATATTTGAGAGAATGGGTGAAATGCTTTAACAACCTTCAACTGTTATATAAAGGCTAGCTATGATGATGTGTGATCAATACCATCATCATCAAATAAATCGACACTGGGACTCAAAGAGACAGAGAGGGAAATGAGTAAGAGTTTTTTGAAAAGCCCCAAACGCAATAATTAATTATTCTTTTCAAGTGAAGTTAATTACTGTGTTTTAAAAAATTAGTTGCTACCGTATTTTATAGATAAATCACTTATAATTGCTATTTATATATTAATGGCTATTGCACCCATTTTGGCAATGAGCATTTATTATTAATTAATATCACATATGTAGCAGTAAAGAATTGACTGCATGGCAGTTAACACAAGGAGGAAAAAAGCCCTAGACCCGTGTTGTTTTTCAGAGAGATAGCACATGGTCTCAAGGAGAGTTTAGAAGACCTACAAAACCTACCCTGTCTTAAGAGTAAGAGCACACCCCAAGAGATCCCCAGACCCTGGCCTGGTCAAGGGTTTTGATAGAGGCGGGTCGTTATACATTATACATTTATCAAAGCCAATTGGTTAGCATCCTCCAATGCCATTGGTTGACATGACTTGAGGGTGGTCCAAATTAAAATGAATATGATGACAGCAAGAGACCCTTGCTGAAGGGCAAAGGTAAAGAAGTCCAGTACATAGGTATGGTTTAATCAGTTCACTGAGCTAGACAAAAGAATCAATCTCCATTTCTTTTGTTCCCTTGGGTTTGTCCCAGACAAGATTTGAATTTCCTCAAGAACTGGACTTTCTGGAGTGGGGGTAGAAAGGATTAAAACTGATCTCTGGGTCCCCCCACCTCCCAAGAAATTAATTATTAATAATTATTTTCTCACATTGTTAAAGCTCAGTTAAAAAGAGAATTGTATGCATTCTAACATCAAGAATCTCCAGATTCTTCCAAAAGAGAAATAAAACTTTTAAAAGAAGATTTTTAAGGTGAAAAATCAGAGTACTTAGTCAAAGAAGAAATAAGATAAATTACAAAATCAAAGTATTCAAAGAAGAAATAAGTAAGACAAATGGCAAAATAAGACAAATTAAAGCTTGGAAGGGAGAATCTCTCTAAGGTAGTAGAGGCTCTAAAAAGGGGAGTGCCAAATTTGGAATTCAAAAATACATGTGGCAGAAAATCTGGCCAAGAGAAACAAGGGACAATAACTTTGAAAGAACATCGAAATTTTATATAAGCAAAGTCAGTGACTTTGAAGAGAGTTAATTTAGGGAGCACAGGTTTCCCAGAAAAAAAACACAATAAATTAAAATAAAACCAAATAACATATGGCAAATCATAATACAAGAAAGCTGCCCCCAAACTTTTGAATACAGACAAAAAAGGAATGATTGATTGAATTCACAGATTGCAACCAGAGAAAATCTCTATGCTTGGAAGTCTAAAGCATATAAATTTTAAGATTTCCATGTCAAACAACACATTTTACAAATATCCAGAAGAAAAGCCTTTAGTTCTAGAGGAATGTCAGTTTGAATAGTTCTTAAAAATGAAGTTTCTGGGAGATACTCACCAATGAGAGAGGGGGTCACAGGGACAGAGGAATCTTCCAAAATAAGAAGGCAGCTGAGGTATGGCAGTAAAGTCTGGATAGTCAGAATGTGTCAGGCACTGTGCTAAGCACTGGCAATACAAATATAGAAGCAAGTAAGACTGCCCCATCCCCTAAAGAGGTTACTTTCTAATAGGGGGAAGAGAACATATAAAAGGGGGCTAGGAAGAAGAATCCTGTGAGGATTTGTTGATGACCAAGGAGTGAGATAGAGACCTGAATCTGGGCAAAGTAAGGTGAAAGCTCATCTGTTAGAGCTGAAGATGATTGTAGAGCAATAGAGATTCAGAGACCAAGGGGATCTAGAGATGTACTACTACTCGATGTGGTAGGTATAAACGGGAAAGGGACAGTGATTATTTTAATCTCTCAGTAGGCTGGGGTGGAGACAGTATGGAATGTCTTGGGAGATTAGGGTAGGAACAGTGAAATGGAACCAGTGGGATAGGGAGATGGGAAGATGGGAGATATAAAAGAGCAAATTAAAGGAGGCCATTAAAGAATATTCTAATAGGGTTCAGGGTAGGGAAGAAACAAGGATACTCTATAAGGGTAAATGGGGACCTTTGGGTGACCACCCTTTTAAAGTAAAAGGTTGTGCTTTGGAGGACTTTATCCCACTGAAGAGAAATGGGCATATACATCCTCAAAGCTGATCCATTCCTCATGTGGCAGGGGACATAGATTATTGTTGTTGTTGTTGTTTGTTCTTCATTCTCAACCAGTGACAACAGGAAGGTGATGCCTTGACTTTCCAGTAAATTGGATTTAAGTGAAGCAGAGCTGTGCAAAGTCATTAGCCTCACTTTCTCTCCAGAGTCCATGGAATCAGTGGCAAGATATAGGTACAACTGATGATGGCCCCAGATGCAATAGGAGACCTTGGTGTTTTTAAGCTAAGGTCTTTCCCAGGTCTGAGTTTGTCTAAGGCCATGCCCATTTGGTAATTAAAGGCTAGGTAAGAAATGAGGCAAAAGATGGCCTACTTTGCCTTTATAAAAGAATCAGTCTGGGAGAGGAAGACCCTCAGAGTTTCTGGCCAGAATAGATACAAGTACTATTTACACTCACTCTGAGTCATCAAAACCTAAACAATGAAAGAGCAACTTGGAACCTATTATCAATGAAATGAAAGTCACAGTGATTTGGGTTGAAAGGTTTAGTCAAGTAGCTCTATTTGAATCCCAATGGGTTTTTAACAAAGAACTTTGACAGGGGACATAGATATAGAGGTAAAATATAGGGACCTTAGTGCTAAAGGAAAAACGTTTGGGGCAAGACTGGGACTAAGGTTCCAGAATGATTCCCATCACATGATATTGCATTCTTCTCAAACTGATATTTCTAGGAAACACAGAAAGAGAAGGTATAACCAGTCAACCAACCAACCAATCAAACAAACAGACAGACAGACAGACAGACAGACAAGCCACCAAAATGAAACAATAAAAGATAGACTGAGATCTACTAAAGCACTATATGGTGGAGAAACTTTGAATTGTATGCTCCAAAAGTTTTACATTTCATGAGTGTGACAGAAAGAAGAAATGTGAAAGCAAATAGATCATACATGAAAGAAAGACCTCTTGATAGACTTTAAGGGGGCAGAAATAAGGAGGAAGAAAAAAATAAATAAATGAATATTTCTTTAGAAAAGAACATCATAAAAGTATATTACTTAAGCTCATAAGTTCTATGCCAGTGAGAATGAAGGATTTTAAACCTCTTATTTATGTGGACAGGGAAATGAGAGGGTGAAAAGTTGGGTGTATTTGTGGATTGGATAAACAAATAAAAAAGGTAAATTAATCATTAAAATAAATTCAAGGAACTTAGGATAGAGTATTTAGCTAGGCGGCTTGCTGCAATATTGGAGCAAGGAATGAGACCAACAGCCTTCCTCAAAAACAGAACAGGGTTTATTAACAAGAATGAACTTAAAAACATAAGCAAGATCAGTAGAATTAAGAGAAAGGAAAAAAAAATGGGGGAAGGGAAATGATGCAACCTGAATAACACCACCTCCTAGGAATCAGCTGAGAATACATAGCTGCATCCTGTCACTTTCCAGCTTCAAGCTAGAATGGCGAAACTCCTCCCTTCTCCTTCCCAGTAGACCTCAGCCTAACCACACAAAGCCCCAAGCCAATTGGCTGGCAACCCTGACTGACAGTCACATGACTGCCCTCACTGAGCTTCCAGTCATTATAATTTTGCCAGGCCTATGTAGGTGTCAGTGAGTGGTGATGACATGGCAACGGCTACAACCAGTGGGTGGAGCACCATGCCATGGTGGAGGCACAGCACCTGAGCCCCAGGCTAGTGCGCATGCTAATTTTTTTTTTTTAATTCTAGCCAAAAGATGGGATCATAAAAACCTCAAATAACAATTAATTCTTTGCATTCCCCCCTTTGTTTCATTGAGAAACATGGGGTGTTTCCTTGATGGAACAGTAGGCAAATGAGAAAGGGAGGGAATACCTATGAAAATAGACTAATATCAAATTAGTGCAAGAAAAAACAATTAATCAGACAGAAAGTATTGACATAAAAATAGGAAGAAACACAAATCAATACAAAAGAAATAAATGGAAGAAATGGTAAATTAGTCAATAAGCATTTTTAAAAGCACCTACTATGAGTCACACACTGTGCTAAGAGCTGGGGATACAAAAAGAAACAAAAGACATTCCTTAGTCCTTAGGATGTCACAATCTAATGGGGGAGACAACAAGCAAAATTTTATATCAACAAGCTCTACACAGGCTAAATGGAAAGTGATTAACTGAGGGAAGATGCTAGAATTAAGAGGAATTGGGAAAGGCTTCCTGTAAAAGGTTTGTCTTGTCTGTGTGAGGAAGCCTGTGTCACTGGATTGAAGAGTATAGGGGACTGAAGACTGGAAAGGTAGAGGGATAGGACTGGGTTAAAGAGGGCTTTGAATGCTAGACAACAGATTTTGTGTTTGATCCTGGAGGCAATGAGGAGCCTCTGAGTTTACTGCATACAGGAGTGATATGGTCCACTGGAGCTTTAGAAAAATCACTTTGGCAGCTTAATCTAATGGAGTGGGGTAGAGAGAGACTTGTGGAAGGCATGAGGTAATGAGGTGCTAGTCAGGATTGTGGCAGTATTAGAGGAGAGAAGAGAGTATATTTGAAAGATGTTGCAAAAGATGAAATCAAGAGGCGTTGGTACCAGATTAGTTATGGGGATGGGGAGGAGGGGTGAGAGATTGGAGTTGAGGATGACACCAACCTTGCAAGCATGGAGGACTGGAAGGATGATGGTGCCCTTGACAGTAATAGGGAAAAGTAACATCCATAACCTTAAATATGAGTAAATTAGAAACCAAATAAAACATAGATCATGGTAGTACATATATGAAAGCAAAACCCCAAAATCTGCTACACATACAAAACTCATTTAAATAATAAAGACACATAAAGAATGAAAATGAGAGGCTAAAACAAAATTCACTATGTGTCAGGCATTTTAAAAAAGCAGGAGTTGTAATCATGTTATCAGATAAGGTTAAACTAGAAATTTGTAATATCAATAGATAAACACAGAAACTATATTATAATTGAATAAATTATGGACAATGAAAAAACAAAAATATCAAATATAGTCACCAAATAATATACCAGCTAAGTTCTTAAAAGAAAAGTAGGTGAATTGTAGAAAGTCATTAGGACATAACAATAATTTTTGGAGACTTTAATGCTTTTCTCTAAAAGTTGGAGAAATCTAACTCAATGATGACAGAAAAACATTGAACTGAATAGACTTGGAGAAGTTAGATTTAAAATCTTATGGTATTTTCTTAATAGAAACATTAAAATGTACATATTTCCCAGTAAAACACTTATATTTACAAAACCAAGGTCAAACATAGAAAAATTATGAGTATATTTAAGAAGGAAGAAATATTAAATGCACACTTCAAAGATCATAACAATAAAAGACATAACCCAGGGAACCTAAATGAAAGATACAGTTAAAAGTGGAGATGATAATGACATCTCAAATGAGGAGAGGATGAAGGAACAAATAATAGAAACAAAGAAAAACTATGTGAAAGAGAATAAGTCAACAAACCAACATTTTTATGGTGCAGTTAAAGCAGTCTGCACAGAAAAAAAATGTAACTCTGAAAGTATACATTCACAAAAGAATAATGAATTAAATATCCAATTTAAAAGCTAGAAAGTTAACAAGTTACCAACCTCAAATAAAGGAAAAAAGTCATTTTCATTGATTGTGGTTAGTCTATTTCAATGTAGTACAAATAATGATACTTCCTAAATCAACCTATATAGTTAGCCAATTGAACAACCAAGGGTTTATTTTATTGAAGTAGATAAAATCAGGGCAAAATTAGTTTAGAGGTACAAAAGAGCTGAAATCTAAAATGAACTAATGAAAAAAAGTAGAAAAGACCTCAAATAATATAACAAAGCAATAATTATCAAAACTGTTTTAAAAAACCCAGAAAAATAATCCAGTAAAATAGACTAGTATTAGACACAATTTCAATCAATAGATAAGTTTTCAATACCCCAAAATATGAATAATTAGGGGAAGGAATTCCCATTTAACTTGAACTAGGAAAATTGAGAAAATGGTTTGGGAAAAAAAACAAGCCCCCCAAACTGACAAAGTTTAAATCACCATTTTATACTATATACCAAAGTAGCAACTGAAGAATGGCTTAAAAAGTTCCAAATAGATACTTGACCTAACTACAAAAGATCATATCATTCTAAAATCATAAGAAAATGAAAGGAGGTAATTTTCATAACTATGGCTAAAGGTAAAATTATATGATAGAGACAATGATAAAAGATAAAATTTAAATTTCTATTATAAAAACTTGAAAAGTTTTTCTTGGAAAAATATTTATTCAGAAGAAAGACTATTGCCTGGGGGAAAAGAAATCTCTGCATCAAATATCTTTGATGCAGGGTTAATAACTGACCAATATATGAGTATTAATACAAATACAAAACACCAAATGTCATTTCCCAATAGAAAAGTGATTTACAGATATAGATAATTCTTGAAAGAAGAATGTCAACTTATTTATAGCCACATTAAAGATTGCTCCAAATCACTCATAATGAGAAATATAGATTATATCCAATATGCTTTGGAATTTTGACTTGATCCAAACATTCTAGAAAATAATTTGGAATTTTACAAAGAAAAAGTGACTAAACTGTTCACACACACACACACACACACACACACACACACACACACACACACACACACACCACTTCAGAGATCCCATAGCTTCTGCAAGAAAGTCAAGAGACTTTGAGAGGATCAATGTTTATTCCCTTCATCTTCCAAACTCTTTCCTCTTCCATGTGCTATGAGGGAGGGATGATCCAGTAAAGTAGAAAGAAAATGGGCCCCAATTTCTGTGGATTGTACCATTGAGGCCTCTGTTAACTTTGATATGCTAATTTCCCTTCCCACTCACTAGAGTTTTGCTTACTTTACTTTATTATTGTCACATCATAAAGTATAAAAATAATTTGAGGATGCATTTTGTCCTGTTTTCCCTGCTTATGGCCAAATCACTGGCAGTGGTTTTATTTTGCATTGACTTTATCAGGATTTCTGTTTTGCCCCCTTTGCCTATGTGGATTTAAAATAGAGTGTGCCTTTCTTCATTTTTATGTTTTAGAAAAAGAATGAGGCTCTTAAGGAAAAGTAGCATAAAATGTGACAAAGAAAAAGAAAATTCTGCCTCAGTAACCTCAGGCACAGCCAAAGTATGGCAGAGGGTGCTAAACAGCCTTGGAAGTTCTGTAATTCAATAGTGTTTCACATGATAAAGCATTATTTGATCTGAAAGCTACAGGGGTTGGTGCAGGGAACAGCGTATATGAAGACATGATTTAAAAAGCAAAGAGAAAAGCACTTTAAGAGCAAAAGAACCTGAAAACATTAAGTGGGCCTTCATTGCCCTGGTCAGTGTGCGACTCTGGCTATTGCTAATCTATTTTAATGTTGTCCAAAGAGTCTGCACAGAAAGATTCAAGTGGCCAGGGGCTTAGCATTATATGGCACTGTGTGAACACAGAGGGCTGCAAATGAATGAAGATCTAAACCCGCTCTTTGCTCTAACTAGGATGACACCAGGAAAATGAAAGTTAATGCTGACAATTTTCACATAACCTGGTACTATAGTTACAAATGGTGGGCGGGAGGAAAAGAGAATCAAGTACATTGTGAACAACATTGAGCTAGAACTGAAGTCTTTGAGAGGTGCCCTAATGATATGGAGAAGCAGGATGACTGGCAAGAGCTTTAACTATTGCAAAGGAATATATGCAAAAAAAATATTGAGTACAGATTAGATAAAATTAGCTGTGCTAATGATAGATGTAATAGTGCTCACATATTATAATTCTCATTATAATCCAGGCCTCTAAAGAATCTAAACTCAAAGAACTCATCATCTGTGATGATGTACATTTTAAAGATCACTGAATTGTAGGGCTTAAAGCGGTGCTAGTAAATGTTTAATAACTGGTTCTCCAGGAAAAAAAAAAGTATGCAGGTCACACTTTTAAGCTTAATCTGTATTAACATTCTCCCCATCACTTTCCTAAGTGCAGACAATTTTAAAAAAATTAATAAATCAAGCCTTGGTTTGTAACTCTTGCCCACTTCCAAAGTGTAAATGCCTGTGCTGAAAATTTAACAATCAGTTCTCACTGGGTGGAAGCAACTTCCAAAATCAATATGCAGCTAAATTGTCCCAGACAAATTATTATTTATTTTACTCTTTGATATCTTCAGGAAATGAATTTATCTGGTAGCCCAATCCAATGTCCAACAATTAGCAAAATTCTCAGAACATAATAGATGTTTGATTTATACTTATTGACAGGTTGCTGAGGCCCTAAGGTTGCAAAGGGGATTGAGTGGCGTGCCTGGAGTCAGAAGGACCTGATTTCAAATCCACCCTCAGATACTTACTAGTTATATGACCCAGAGAAAGTCACTTCACCCTGTTTGCCTCAGTTTCCTCACCTGTAAAAAGAACTGTAGAAGGAAATGACAAACCACTCCAGTAACTTTACCAAGAAAACCTTAAATGGGGTAACAAGGAGTCAGGCAACAAAATGGACAGATTGACTAGTAATCCCTTTTAGTGGAGATATTTTAAACAAAAGTAAAATGTTTTTGATATGAAATTTAGTTACCTTTGGTCTCTAAATTACCAAATCTGGTGACCTCTTTCCAATCCTCTTGAACTCTCTATAGTATTTGAAATTGTTGACAACCTTCTCCTCTTGGATACTCTCTTTGGTTCTTTGTGATATTCAGTCTTCTTACTGTCTGGATGCTCTGTCTCAGTTTTCTTAGCTTGTTCACCATCCACATCACACTTCATAACTGTGGTTCTACTCTAAGGCTCCATCTTGAGCCCACTTCTCTTTTTATTTTTTCTCACTTAGTTACTTCATTGGTTTGCATAGATTTATTTGTCATCATCTTTATGGATGATATGGTTCCAAGATCTATAGATCCATCTCTATTTTCTTTCCATCTCCAATACATCCTCCCTAAAATGACAAAGTGTTTTTCCTTAAATACAGATCTGACCATCTTATTGCCCTCCTCAATAAACTCCATTGTCTGCCCATTCCCATTAGTATCACATATAAACTTCACTGTTTGGCATTTAAAGTCCTTCATGATCAGGCTGCAATAGAACTTTTCAGTCTCATTATACTTCACTCCCTTCCATGTATTTTACTATACAGTCAGCTGGCTATATTACCATCCCACACATATAGCTCTCTATCTCCTGTCTTCATGTTCACTCTGCCCATCTACTATGTCTAGAATGGGAAACATCCTGGAATCCCATGGACTCTTAAAAATCTTTTGTTTCCTTTAAATTATTTTCTTCAGCTACTAGTGCCCTCCCTACCAAAATTACTGAATGTTCATTGTGTATACATTCTCTATATATCCAGCTTTGAACCAATTGCCACTCACAGGGTAAGCAAGCCAGCCTACATGAAGCAGTAAGATACTCTGAGGAAGTGAGAGGAGGCAACATGGGTGATTCAAGTCAAATGATAACCACCCTTTTGAGCACTATATCCACTCATACCCTAATAAAAACAGCCCAACCCAAAGCCCAAGAGCCTTGTGAACAGCACTGTGTCTATCCTTGTGTTCCCTAGCAGCTTACTTTGGAGATGAAACCTGGTAACTGTTAAAATCAACATTATAGCTGAAGCTACTAAAGATGGAGAAAAGAATATTCTTGCCACCAGAGTCCTTTGTATTATCATATGATTCAACATCAGAAACTGATATGTTTTTATCAGTGGAAATATTTAAAGAAGAGGCATTAACATCTCTTTTGCTGCCGTACCCTAAGGATTATGCAACCTTTCCATCTGACTTAACAATTTAAACATCAGGAAAAATATTGGAAATATTTTGTTTTAATCAGCAAAATGCACCTTCTCCTTCAATCTCCCTACCCTAAAATGAAAACACAAGAAAAAACAAAATCTATTACAAACATGTATAGGTAATTAAAGAAAAATTTCCCATTGGCCATGACTAAAAATATATTTGTGCTATTCTGCCTTGTTAGTCCTTTACCGTTCTGTTAGGAGGTGTGCAGCATGTTTTATCTATCATTAGTCCTCTGGAATTTTTTTTTTTTTTTGGTCATTATGCTGACAAGGGCTCAGCAAAATAGTATTCCATCACATTTGGATACTATAATTTAATTATTCATTCCTCAGTTTATGGCTACCCTCACAGATTCTCATTCTCTGTCACCTGAAAAAAAAGCTATAAATATTTTTATATACCTTTAGAGGTTGTTTTTTGTTTGTTTGTTTTTGCTTATGGCTTATCCTTTCTCTAATCTTTTGTTGTTGTTGTTGAGTCATTTTCAGTTGTTTCTGATTCTTCATGACTCCATTGTTTTTTTTGTTGTTGTTGTTGTTTTTTGCAAATGGTTTGCCATTTTCTTCTCTAGCTCATTTTACAAATGAGGAAACTGAGACAAACAGGGTTAAATAACTTGTCTAGGGTCACACAGCTAGTATCTCTTCTCTAATCTATCATCTTTCTAATACCTCCTCCTCTCTTCCCTCCTTTCTTTCCTTTTTCCCCGTTGAAAGAAGAATATTTATGTACCCAATTGATTGTGCATATTCTTTCTCTTGATCATTTCAGATGAGAGTCAGGTTCAAGTGAAAGCTACTTCCCCCATCCCCTCCTCCTTGTTTGTATAAATGTGTACTTGAACTCATGTTATGAGATAATTTCCCCTAAACTTCCTTTACCATTCCAAATTTAGAGGAAATTATCTCATATAACTATTAGGTATCATTCCCCCATATTTGAATGCAAATAGTTTATTCTTGTTTAATCTATTTTTGGGTCCTTATTAATTCTTACTTTTTATATTTCTCTTCACTCTGGCATTTGCACTTATAAGTATCTATACAGCTCTAGTCTTTTCCTCAGAAATGCTTGGAAGTATTTTTTTTACTAAAGGTCCATTCTTTCTTCCCTGTAACATTATACTCTGTTTTACTGGTTAAGTTATTCATGCTAGCTGCTTGCAATATTTTTCTTTGACCTTGTAACTGGATTTTGGCTATCATGCTCCTGGGAGTTTTCATTTTGAGGTCTCTTTCAGGAAGTGACTGGTAGATTCTTTCTGTTTCTACTTTGCCCTTTGAGTCTAAGAGATCTGAGCAGTTTTAAGATTTCTTGAAATAAAATGTCTAGTGTCTTTCTTTTGGTGATGTCATTCAGATAATCCACTGATGCTTATTTTTTTTTTCTTGATCTGTTTTCCAGGTCAGTTGTTTTTGTTATGTGATACCAAACATTTTCTTCTATATTTTCAGTCTTTTGGCTTTAATATTTCTTATTGCCTCATGGAATCATTGGCTTCTATTTGTTTCATTCTAATTTTCAGGGAGTTTGTTGCTTGGGCAAGGTTTTGTACCTTTTGTGCCAAGATATTATTTCCCTTTCCAATTCTTTCTTACATAGTTCTTACTTTTCCATTTTTCCCCTCATGTATCCTTATTTTATTTACAAAAATGCTTCATATTCTTAAAAAACAAAAACTCTTGCTTCTCCTCCAGGAATTCTAGTTGAAGTTTTTGCTCAAAACTGTGTTATTCTCTATGCCTTTGCCTGTAGCTCTTTTGGAGTCATTCTCTTTTTCTGGATTTGTGTCTTGAGATTCCCTGCCATCAAAATAACTCTTTTCAGTGGAAATCTTTTTTTGTTTGTTTGTTTGCTCATTCTTCCAGCCTACTTCCTGACTTCAGACTTGATATTAGGGGATCCTCCGTAGCACTTCTGGAGGGAAAGTCTAAGTTGATCCTGTTTTCTTGGGGGTACTGAATACTATGGTATTCCAGGGTCTGCTGGTGACCAGAAAGCTTTTATTGCTCCCAAAGTAGTCTAATACAGGGCAAAGTTTGATTACTAACCCCTGGTCTGAGCTCTGCAAGTTGGGGTTTGGGTCTGAGCAAGAGTATTGTGTTGCTGTACTCAGCCACTATCAACCAGCTGGAGTAACAGAGTAACTGGTTCATAACAGAATTGTAGAACTGGCATTCCTGAATTGGTTAATCCTTTTTAGGTTGGACTAGAATCTGAAGATGACAACTCTCTTTGTGGCTGGAGTCTGCTGCTGCTGCTGTTGCTTCTGACCTTCCTCCTTTCTCAGTATACCAGCTTGGGCCTCTTTACCCAGGAAGCCAATGTTTAAGGACCCATACTCATTCTGTCTTGGCTTTGTGACCTGGAACTGGGTAGGAGGTGACAAAACTGCCCACTGGAGCTTGTCTTCATTGCAATGCCTCATATAGGTCTGCAGAGTGCCCTTGTATTGGACTGGGGTCTCCTCTTGCCCTGGTACACAGCCTTTCCCTGAACACTAGAAGGATCACATGAGGTGTGCACCTAGTCTAATCCTGATCCTACTATCCCCAGTGTTGTTGGACCTCCCTATCTGTCTCCTTGGGCTTAACTGGGTTGAATAAATGATTCACTGTGATTTTTTTCTGGATTTCCCCATCAGGATTCCACCTAGTGCACTTTCTAGATCTGTTTAGAAGAGTTATATGGAGGGGAACTCACCACATTGCTTCTTACCTCTCCTCCATCTTGGCTCCCAAAATTTTCTACATTTGTTTTCTCCTCTATTAGAATATGAGCTCCTTTAGGAGCAGATATTATCTTACTTTTCTATGTGTGAAATTAGCACTTAGCACAGGGCTTGGCAATGTATATTTATTCATATACTTCTACACGTATATCTTATCTATCCTGAGAGACTGTAAGTTTCTTGAGGGCAGGGATCATTTATTTATTGTGTCTAGCAGCTTGTGGCCTACCTGAAACATAGTAAGCATTTAATGCATCTTTGTCGATAGATATAAATGGCACATCTACACAAGGGGAGAAATTACCTGCTCAAGCAAGGAATTTGAGTATAGCACATGGAGATATTAATGTGAGTAGAAGATGTTATGCTAAATAAGTTTCTAGTTCCTCTCAGTGTTCTGTTAATTTGTAGAAACTACTAGTGATCAAACTAAAGCCACCAAGTTTTATTTCTTCCAATTGAATTGTAGTATATCCATTCAAACTATCAATTAATATAGAGAAATCAAAGGGATAAGTTTGCACTGATTGTCTCTTACCTTGTTATAAAGAAGATGGATGTGTATTATAACCTATTTTCTCCCCAAATAATGAATGAATGAAAACCATTTATTAAACAGTTAATTTGTGCCAGACTCTAAGTGATGTAGTCCCTTACATCTAATAGGGAGAGAGAACGCATACATGGGAATAATCACCAAGGAAGTGTGTCTTGGTCTGGGCAGTCATAGGGATGATGAGTATGGAGCTATGCATTAGAAAACTGGCATGCTCTCATCTTCCTGCAAGGGTCCAATGGTAATAAGATGACAAGAGGTGGATGGCATGGTCTGGATGTCTGGGGTTGCTAAATACAATAGCTTATATGAGTGCCTGGCATAGATCAAGCACTTAATATGCTTGTTGACTGAGTGAGTTTGCACTAAGTGACTCAGCAGTCAGATCATTTTGTTCTGGGGTAGAAGTTCCAAACTTGAGTAGATGAATTCCCTCAGGGTAAGGTCTCAGAAGAGGTCAGTGGCAGGTCAGATGACAAGACTATAGCTGGAGGTGACAGTCATAGGAACATGATCTGGTCTAAAGGCAGTTTAGTAACAGAGATTATTCATTGCACTTACTGAGAGTTCACATAGTTTTTCATGGTATTCTTATTTTATATATTTTTTAAATTTATTTTCGGAGTCATTACATTATTCTCTTGGACAGATTTTTTTTTTCACTCTGCGTCACTACATACAAGTTTTGCATGTTTCTCTGAATTCCTCATGTTGGTTATTCCTTAATAGCTCAATAAGATTCCATTACATTCATGTGCCACACTTTATTCAGCCATTTCCCAATTGATTAATACCAATTATGTTTCCAGTTTTTTGCTACTACCAAAAGTACAGATATGCATGTTTTGTTATGTATGAGCTGACTTTAAATGCCTCCTAGAGGGCCTAGCATCATAAAAATATGCTTGGTTTGCTTTTGTGGAAACATCCTAACCCCACAGAAAAGCTCTAGGGATGCTAGGTTTTAAGGCTGGTCCATCAAATAACCTGTTGTGTGGTATTGGGCAAATCACTTTTAACTATAATTTCCTCACATGTGAAGAGGGGGAAAAATCTAACTGAAAAACCTACCTCCTATGGTTGTCATGGAGATAAACTGTTTAGTGGCTGCGAAACCTTTCATGGGGAACAACAGCAATTGAGATTTCTAACTTCTCAGATTTGTATTCAGAGCTGGCTTTGACTTCCACTTACTCGGGGTCAGTTTCTGAAAAACAATTTTGTTTTTTGCAGTATTGGTAGAGAATTACACCCATTTCCTGGGTTAGAAAATCTGATTACCAAGAAACATACTTGAAAATATAAACCTCAAAGCTTAGTTTCAGAGACTCTAATGAAGATGAGTATCTTATAGGGCACATGTATGCATATATGTGTACCCACCGGCCTACAGCAGGATTACATCTTTGTATGTGGATTGGCTCAGGATAAGTGTCTGTAATATAATCTCAGAGATTTGCCAGGGATTGTAATCATTTAAGTGAGTTGCTTCATAGTTAATGGGTCATAGAATCTATGTGTCAGAGGCAAGATTTGAACCAGTGTTCCTGACTCCAAGGTAAATGCATTCACTCTACCTTATTGTTTCTCCTGAATATGTACATTTTTTTTCTTTCTCTTTCACTTCAAATCAGTTAAAAAACAAACAAACCAGAGGTAAGTTTCTGTAAGCTAAGCAAAATTACACAGGCCCAGGGCCAGTCAACAAACATTTATTAAGCGCTTACCTTAAGCTAAAGCATTGTGTTAATTATTGGCAATGCAAAGAAAAGCAAAAAACAAGAGCAGTGAGGTGAAATTAGGATATTTCTAAAAGAACTTTGTCTTCATGCAAGGATTTCAGGAGTATGTATAGTATAGGGGAAGGCGCACTAGCTAAATCTGGAATCAAGAGATTTGGGTTACACTTTGGGGTTTGCCAATAGCTAACTGTGATCATAGGCAAGTATATTAGTCTCTAAGACATAAGTTCCTCTACTTGTAAAATAAAGATACTATTATTTACGTCACCTGCCTCTTTGAATTTCTCACAGGAAAGTGCTTTATAAATGTTACAGAAATATGAGTTATTATTTGTCTAAGTCAGTGTTAAACATACTTAGAGATTCAGTAAATATTTATTGAATAGTCAGTGACCTGAAAGTTGACTGTGAGGTATAGCTAATAAATATAATATCAGCTTAATATGCAGGATACATTTTACAAATTGAATATCTGCACTCTCCCTGAAGAACTGCCAAAGTGGTTGAGACAAGGAGGCATATTAGAAACGGCTTTGAAGTTTGAAAAGAGATAGAAATCTGAAGGAGACAGAAAGACTTAGAATCCTGGGAGCTGAGTTCAAATACCAGCTCTGCTCATTAGTCAGTCAATGAGCATTTGTCATACGCCCACTAGATGTTCATATGGACATATGTGCTTGACATGTGGTAGAGCATCCTGAGTTTGTGTCAGTCTGATCACCTACAGTCAGACACATTATACCTTGACCCCAATATAGTGACGTAGTTTTGGTTGTCTCCCAGAATGAAGGACAACAACCCACCAGCGATGTTCCAGCTACTGTACTAAGTGCTGAGGATAAAAGAAAGATAAAGGAGAGCCCTCTGGGTGCTCACAATTTAATGATGGAGGCAACATGCAAACAACTATGATCTAATAACCAATAAACAGGATAAATTGGAAGTGTTCCACAGAAGGGAGACACTACAATGAAGAGGGACTGGGAAAGTCTTCCTATAGAAGGTGGGATTTTAGCAGGGACTGGAAGGAAGTCAGGAAGCCTGCCTTATAAGATTTTTCCTCAGGTGCTTCTTCTGTAAAATGTGGGGGATGGACAAAATGACCTTGGAGGTCCCTCACAACTCTAGATATATATGACCTTATAAACACTTGAGGGGGTAGAAAATATATTGAGATTATATTATAATGAAAAAGTCTGCCACAACTAGTGGGTCACTGCACATAGCCAGCACAAAGAATGCATAAGAAGCTCATAGGACAGTGTAAATTCAAAAGTCACCACGTCTGGCCCTAGATATTTCCATCTGCAAAACAAGACAGGGATAGGGCAGCTAGGTGGCACAGTGGATAAAGCACCAGCCCTGGATTCAGGAGGACCTGAGTTCAAATCTGGCCTCAGACACTTGACACTTACTAGCTGTGTGACCCTGGGTAAGTCACTTAACCCTCATTGCCCCATAAAAAAAAAAAAAGAAGAAGAAGAAAAAAAAATGAGGCAGGGGTTGGACCACATGGTCTCTCAGAAGGAGGGAGGGAGAAAGGAACAAACATTAATCAAGCACCTACTATGTTTCAGACACTGGGCTAAGAGCTTTACAAATATTATCCCGTTTGATCATAAGATTACCCTCCAGCTCAGAGTTGCTGGGATAACACTGACAGAGAGTCAGAAAGCCCATTAAAAACATCAGAGTCATAGTCAGGTGAATGAAGAACCAGGTCTCATGCCACCCTAAGCTAGTCTGTCTATCACTGTTGCTTATCTCCAGAGTCAGAGGTTTAGGGGTGAAGCCTTTTAGAAAGCTGTTTTTGTCTCATAGTAAAATCCCAAAACACTATGCAAAGCTTCTGTGCTTGGTTTTAAATGAAAACTCTTGTTCTACTTTTTGACTCCACTTTTGACTTCTTTCAAGCCTCTAGTTTTGTTTTTGTTTTTGTTTTTGTTTTGTTTTGTTTAAATGAAATCATTTATGAACAGATGTGGGGGTGTCTCTATAGGGTGGATTGAGCTTTTCTGGATGCTCCATTAGGACTTACAGTCTGCAGAGCTATTTGGAAAAGTAGCCAAATTGAATGCAGAAAGACAGACTCAATAGCGCTAGTATCAGCTATTTGTCTTGTAAAAGACCATATTTCGATGTGATGTTATTGAACCTTCACGCTTAATGACCCCTATAATACACTGCTATCAGGCAGTGCCATCTGCATTTGGGCAAATGCACTCACTGTTGTTTACTCAGCATAAATTATCTTTATTTAAGGTTTAGTGGGAGAGGCATCTATTTGGATATGTGCGCTTAACTGATTATAGACCAGAGTGGGCTGCAGAGTTATTTCCTTGTGCTTGGAAGCTGCTGTGAAATGATAAGAGCCTGACATATGTTAGAAGCAACAATCACAGACAGACAAGGCATCCCAGTTGGTTTTTTTTTTGTTGTTTTTTGTTGTTTGTTTGTTTTTGTTTTTTGCAGGGCAATGGGGGTTAAGTGACTTGTCCAGGGTCACACAGACAGTGTCAAGTGTCTGAGGTCAGATTTGAACTCAGGAACTCCTGAATCCAGGGCTGGTGCTTTATCCACTGCGCCACCTAGCCGCCCCCATCCCAGTTGTTTTTAAATGAGACTGAGTCCAAAGTTACAAAGGAAAAAAAAAGTCAAAACCTTTTTTTGTCACCAAGGACTAACCCAACTGGTTGATGAATATATTGTTGTTGTTGTTGTTGTTGATGATGATGATGATTTGGACCCTACCTTAAACACACACACACACACACACACACACACACACAAACATACTCAGGCGAGCCTCCCAAATATAGCTTACTATAGCTTCTGTCCACTGTACACTCTACAGCAGTGCCTAGGGCTCCTAACAATGTCTCCCAGATGTAAACCCTTTAACTGACACTGGCAATTGCTTTAGAAAGCTGCTGCCATCTGTAGATAGAAATAAGCATATGCACATATGCAATTATGATGGCATGGAAAACAATATGGGGTGGGAGGGAAGGGGAAGAAGAAGAGAGAGAGGCAAGGAAAAAAAGGGCAAAGGGGAAGAAGCTAAGTTCCCTATAAAGTGAAGTGGGGGAGGAAAAAGAGAGACACTCAGAGAGATACAGACAATCAGAACATCCCTAATGACTTATTGAAGCTCCACCCTCCCCAGTCTTTTCTTTTCTCATTTTGATCATCTTTTAATTTTTTTTCATTTACTTCTCTTTTGTTTACTTAGGACATTAGAGAGCCTCCAGCTGAGATAAAAATAACTTAGCTGGAATCAGTCTGAGTGAACAGTCAACTAGAAAGAAGGGAAGAGGAGAAACAATTGTGGTATAGTTAGAAAGAACACTGGATTTACAGCCAGAAAAACAGTACTTGAATCCAGACAACTTGAACGTGAGCATGTGACTTAATCATTTTGTACCTCAGTTTTATTATTTGTAAAGTGGAGCTCAAATGCCTCTACTTCTCTTGCTATAATTGAATAAGGCATTATATCTTGCAAATATTAAACACAGAAGTGATGAATATCAATTTAATCATCATTCAAAAATTCCTATTTCCATTGAAGGCAGCACTCAGATTCCTAGCCTTGCGGTCTTCCTAGAGCCCTCCCTCTCCCTCAACCCTCACCCCATTCCCTGAGGAACAAATGCTGTCAATTCTACTTCCATGACATCAACTTCCCTCTACCTACACAACCATTGCCCTATTTCAAGCCTTCATCTCTCACTCTGATTCAAATTTCTCTTACCTTCTAATTCAACCTCCACAGAGAAACTAATGTAAGTTACCATGCTTATCCATGGGTTTGACTGTGACACTTCCTTGCTCAAATCCCTTTAATGACTCCCAATTGCTATTAGGCAGAAAAGAAAAGTGTTTGTTATAGCAGTCAATACCCAAGATAATATGGCTCCTATCTACCTTTCCAGTTTTGTTTCAAACTATTCTCCTTTATACAGGGCAACTACGTGGGGCAGCGGATAGAGTGCCTGGTCTGGAGTCAGAATGACTCATTTTCCTGGGTTTAAATCTGGCCTCAGACACTAACTAGCTGTGTGATCCTGGCAAGTTACCATTTACCTTGGTTTCCCCATCTGTAAAATAAGCTGGAGAAGGAAATGACAAACCACTACAGTGTCTTTGCCCCCAAAACCCCACATGAACTCACAAAGAGTCAGACACGACTGAAAAAAACATGACAACAAAAAATCCTCCTTCATGAATTCTATGGTCCAAGAAAATTGAATGACTAGATCTGCAAACTGGGCATTCCTTTATGAAGGCTACTCTGATTTCCCCAGTTTTTAGTGCTTTTTCCTTCCTCAAAATATTATGCCATACAAAGATGCATTGAAGAAACTGGGATTTTTAGCCAGGAGAAGCAATGTCTTAGGGAGATTTAGGGAAACAATAACTTTCTTTAAGCATTTACAGATTGCTATATGTATACAGTATTAGACTTGTTCTGCCCTGACTCAAGAGAGTAAGTAGTGATGGATAGAAGTTGGAGTAGGCAAAGGCAGATTGGGGTTCATATGAGAAAAAAATTGACTAATAATTAGTTGTCCAAAAGTGGGATGGGCTTCCTTAAGAGGTGGTGAATGGATTTCCTCCTAATTAGAGGTCTTTAAGCAGATTCTAGATGGCTATTAATCAGGGCTACTGATTAGTCAAGAGGATCCCTTACCCTTCAGAAAAAAGATTAGCTTAGCTCAGTTCTTGGTGTTGCCCTATGTTAGTGGAGTCTTTGTATTATTTTCTAACTTCCTGTTGGGCAAGTGTCCTTTATGCCACATCCTGGACAAAGGACCATCCAGATTCAATGCAAAGATTTCCAGTGACAAAGATCCATAAGTGGCATAATAATAAATTGCTAGACCCGGAGTTGGGGTAACCTGAGTTAAAATCCTGCCTCATTTACTAGCTGTGTGACCCTGGGCAAGTCACTCAACCTGTTTACCTCAATTCCCTCATCTGTAAAATGTAGATTGTAATAATGCTGCCTTCCAAGGTTGTTGTAAGGATAAAATGAGACAATAATTGCCTGGAGCATAGTAAGCCCTATGTAAATGTTAGCTTTTATTACTTTCTAACTTCCTGATAGTCATGTCCCTTCTACCACAGCCTGGACAAAGGGCCAGCCAATTTCAAAGACTTCCAATGATCCGTAGGTGGCATAATAATAGAGTGTTGGACCTAGAATCAGGAAGACCTGAGTTCAAATCTGTCCTCAGATAGTTATGAGCTATATGTCATTTAAAGTTAAACAACCCAGTCATTTAACCTCTGTCTTCTTCAGCTTTCTCATCTGTAAAATGGGCATAACACTAGTATCTACCTTAGGATCAAATGAGATGATGTATGTAAATGTCAACTATTAGTAGTACTATTCCTGTTATCTAGTTATGCTATACCTTCCCATTATCCTCAGTGCCTCATGCTCTGTATCCCAGTCCCACCACTTCATTTACTTTACTGTATGTCCCACAATTAAAGGAAGAAATTTGCCTTTAAACAGCACAAATTAGTCCTTCTAGTTGAATTAGGGTGAAATCACACAACACAGCCTATTTAGTAACATTTCACTCCAAGGGACAATAAATACCAAATTTAATCACATGGCTAGAGTAGTTTATTGGAGACTCAAGCAATGTTTATTTTTTTTTTAAATGAACAAACAATAACATTAAAGTACTGAAAAGAAATTTGCATTCTCTTGCCACTTTATCTCCCTTCAGATTTGTTACTTTAAACATGAGAAAATCTTCTATTCTATTCTTAAGGGGTGCCCTTATTCTTTTCCAGCATCTGAAGACTTGTGTTACTGTTTTCATGTCTGGTTATTTTTATGAGATACTCAGTAACTGTGCTCCATTCTGCTGAATAATGTCCATTCAATTCTTAAAAATCACATCTACATAGTGTCTTAAGGAAAAAGTCTAATGGACTTTCCTCACAACAGTTGTGTTGTTTGCAGATTCAGCAAAGCAAATTCAGCAAAGCAGATTCAGCAAAGCAAAAGACTAGGAAGCCATATTGCAAAGGGTTAAGAAGAAAGTGGGTATGTATGTATATAGACTTATACTTTCATATATATGTATATGTACACATAATAATGATAATAATAATAGATATATAGAGAGCCTACTATGTGTCAAGCACTGCACTGTTTTACAAATATTATCTCATTTGATCTTCACCATACGCCTGTATGTTAGGTGCCATTGTCCCATTTTATCATTGAGGAAACTGAAACAAATGGGTTAAATTGAGTTGCCGAAAGTTAGTAAGTGTCTAAGGGTGGATTTGAACCTGTCTTCCTGACTTCCAGTACTATATTCACTGTACCAAAATGGACCTGTAATACATTTGGGGAATTTCTTACAACAAACAATGAAGATGTCAATCCATCTATGCTTGCCCATCTTTTGTAAGTCTTGTCCATGTTCTCCTCAAAGCTCACCATAGGTAGTCTGTCTAATATACTAGAGCCCTTTTTTCACTCCCTCTTCCCATTCAATTAAATTCAATTAATATTTATTGAGTGCTTACTATGTTCCAGGCACTGTGCTAAGTGCTGGGAATACAAATAAGAAAAACAAAACAAAAAATTCCCGCCCTTAATGAGTTTACAATCAAATGATGGAAGCCAGCATACAAAATCAAACTGAAAATGGTAGGGTGGGGCCTGCTGTTCCATGGAGTCCAAACTAAGCAGAGATGTTCATGGAAAGTGGAGGGTTTCATCACTAGGGTACCAGTGGAGTCTCCTCCCATCCAGCTGTCAGCCTTCACATTTGGTTCATGACCAGCCCATCCTCTTTTCCTATATATGTTTCTTGATATAATCTTTTATTCCTGTTCTTCAGAATTCCTTATTGGTTTTGTTCTCATACACCACTGACCTCTCCACTGCCTTTTACAAACAAATATCCCCAAATGGCCCAATCAAAATAGTTTGATTACTATATCAAAAAGATCATAAATGAGTTCAATAAACTCCACTACAAGAGGAATCTAGTCTTCTCTGACTTTTAGAGTCCTCAAGGTCTGAATAATTTCCAGGTATTTTAAAAGAATTCTTGTGTGTGTGTGTGTGTGTGTGTGTGTGTGTGTGTGTGTGTGTGTGTGTATACATTGCTTAGCTCAAGTTGGAAATAACCTTGATATTTCTTTTACTACAAGCCCTGTTTCTTGAGGGCAGGGACCATTTTTGCCTTTCTTTTTATCCCCAGCATTTATCACAGGACCTGGAATATGAGTATTTAAAAAGTTCTTATTGACTAGTTGGCTGTATTAATCCTGCTGTTAGTTTTCATGAATGGATAGGGTTTTGGGAAATGAGAGCCTTCAATATCACATTCATCACAGTAAGTTTGAGGGCTCTGATCTGCTTCACCCTAGGAAGTTGCTGTTGAGTCAAGCAGTGTGGCTTAACACTGTTAACTCCTTGGGGGTTTTTGAGGGCAGGAGTGACACAGAAAATACTCCAGCTAATGAAAGTGTTAATACAAGCACCAACCCTGAAGATTCCATAAAGACTAAGGACACAAATTAAGGCACCATACATTGCCTAACAAAGAGTTTGGAGAAGAGATCCAGGCAGTATAGGCTACTGAAATAGGTGACTATGACAAATTAGCATTGCATAACTTGTGTAGCTTTCTGTGCTAAAGATCTCCACACCAGAAATTTCAGACCGAAAACCTAGGCCTTTTATTTCTTTCCAACCTCATCTCTACTCTCATTTCCAACCTCAGATTTTGACCTTGTTTTCACCTTCACATTGCCTTCTGTCTCTGATTCTTCAATCAATCAATCAGTCAGTCAGTTTATCTATGTATTTATTAAGTGCCTACTACATGTTGGACATTGTGTCAGGTGCTAGAAAGACAAAAATGAAGCAGTCCCTGCCCTCAAGTGATTCACATTTATTTGGGAGAAACAATGTGTGTCTATATACAAAAACACATGCAAATATATACAAAATATATTTTTGCTGTTATTGTTCAGTCGTGTCTGAATCCTTGTTATCCTATTGGGGTTTTTCTTGGTGAAGATTCTAGACTGCTTTGCCATTTCCTTTTCCAGCTCATTTTATAGATGAGGAATCAAGGTTAAAGGAGTTAAGTGACTTACCCAAGGTCACACAGATAGTAAGTATCTGAAGCCAGATTTGAACTAAGGTCTTCCTGACTCTGGGCCCAGTTCTCTGTTTTGCTACCTACCTGCCCTACAAATAACATATAAACAAAATAAAATATTTTTGGGGGTGTTGTTGGCAGCTGGGGCCATCAAGGAAAGCTTTATGCAGACGTCAGTACTTTAACTGAGTTCCAAGGAGAAAAAGAAAAATAAGGGATTCTGGGAGGTAAGGGGTAAGGCAGTGGGGCTTAGTGATTACAAAGACATGAAGACAAATGGTGGAGTGTCATGAGTGAGGAATGGCATGATGTCCAATTTGGCTGAATTGTAGAGTATGTGAAGGGCTATGATGTATAATAGATCTGGAAGTTAGGTTGCGATCAGGGCTTTTCAGGTTTTAAAAGTCATACTGAGGAGTTTATAGCTGATCCTAGAAGCAACAGGGAACCACTAAAGTTTACCCAGTAGGGCAGTGACCTGAATTTTAAGAAAGTAATTTTGGCAGGTATGTGATACATGGCTGGCTGGCTAAGAGAGAAGACACTTGAGGCAGAGAACCTAATTAGGTTATTCCAATAGTACAGGAGACATATGATGAAGACCTGAATAACAATAGTGACCCTATGAGCAGAGAGAAGGGGATGGGTATAAGAGATGTTGTAGAGGTAGAAATAACAAGATTTGGCAACTGCTTAGATTTGTGGAATGAGAGAGTGAGGTGTCAAAGATAACAACCAAGTTGGCAACTTTAGTGAATGGAAAGATGGGGGTGCCTTTTTCTAGCAAATCACTCAATTTAGACAGCTCTGAAAGTACAGATTCCATCTGCCCTGACTCTTTGCTTTTACTCTTCCCTTTCAATCCAAAACAAGACAGAGTCCAGATACCCTGTGTCCTGATTTCCAGGCCATGTTCTAAACTCAGCTTTGACTCTGGACATTTCTGATTCAGTATATTTAGATTTCCTAAACAAAGATACCTGCAAACAGTGTGGTAGCAACCAATAAAAAGATTATAAACAGATAAAAATGTCTTGGCCATTCCAGGATACTAATTTATGATTAGTTCTATAGTCCCTTGAGAAAAAAAATGCTGAAGAGTGAATTGTATTAGGCATAAGATATTGTAACCTTTGCCTGAGGAAATTGGCAGGTCCTCACCATGATGATATAAATATTTATGAGTTCCATCTTGTCATTTATTAGAGTTCTTCAAGAATATGAGAATGAGTATCTGCTCAGAGTGCTACCTTTGTTATATATCTTCATATGGCTTCTTGTATTTGGGGTATTCCTGTGATACTCCTACAATTCATTTCTATTTCTGAGACTGGGAGACCTGTGGTCTCCCATTCCATAAGTCTATTGATTTTTGCAGCACCTACCCTAGTGCTTTGATAAGAAATATGTGCATGTTGGAGGGAGTGGGGGAAGAAGGCATATACTCATTTCTCCTCTTCACTCTACATTTGTGGCATCCAAGGTCTAGGCTTTCTTGATCAAGTAATGGCAGAACCAGAATAAACCTCAGCAGCCTGTTATTGTCCAAGGGCATCGCCTTTGAACCAGGTTTCCTTCAAGTTAAGGAAATGAGATTCAAAGATGGGGGTTGTAATAAAATGGGAGGAACTTCTGTATGCAAAAATAGAAGGTTGGCCCAGGTGGATACACTTCCTCAACCAAGATTATTGTGTTTTGAGAATCAGTGGAACAAACACTAGATTAGAAGTTGGGGAGATATGGTTTCTCTTCCTGTGTCATCCATGAGCTAATGATGGGCAAATCACTTTCATTTCTTCCTGCTTCATTTTCTCTGTTTAAGTTGAAGGAAATTAGATTCACACTCACTAAATATTAGATGTTGGCTTTAAAGTAAGAGGACCAGAGTTTGAATCTTAATTCTGGCTGCCACAACTTGTGTGACCTTGAGCATATTACTTAACTTTTCTTGGCCTTAATTTCCCTGTCTGTAAAATGAGGGGCTCCAGCAGTTAAAATCTCCAAGTCTATGACTTAATGATATTTCCTATTTCTAACAAGCTATGTTTCTGAAAAGTAGTAGAAAAGGTAATTTGGATGAGTGGGAAAAGACACAAAACAAAGAACTGAAACCCCACACCTCTTTTGTTCTAAAAATAATTTACCCAGACCACTGAGAGTAGGAGAGGCAATACCGGTAATCCAACGGAAAGAGTTTCAACTTGGTGTGATTTCACTGACACACTGAGACCCACATGAGAGGAACTGAGAACAGCTTTTGTTTAAAATTAATGGCTGAGGCCGGCCTGTTAAAAGCCTGTCATTTACATGAACAAAGGAGCAATTGCCTTCTGACAGGAGTGATGGGAAAATGGAAACATTGGCTCAATGTTTCACCCACAAATCCTCTTTCATCTGCTCACTCCACTTTATCCTCTGACCTGTCTTTAGAGCCATTTCATTTCTCTCACTGTAAGGAGTTACTGCCATTTTTAACACGTGGAGTGACCTATGTCTGGTGATTTCCAGTGCCCTTTTGACAAGAAGGAGGCCACTTATTATTGCTTGGCCATCCCTTTGTGGGAATTTCATGCTGGCTCTTCCCTTTGGATGGAAACAAAAAGGTGGACAAGAATTGGGGAAAAATATTGGGATTCATAGCGATTCAGATGAGGCAAACCTATAATCTTCACTACACTAACTGGGGGCATAGGTGATTCTTCAAAGTCCTCTCCATTCAAATAATAAATAAGTAGATAGTAATAGATCCTTTTTAAAAAAAAGTCAATAAAACATTATTTAAAATGGAAAGAAAAAAGAAAGGAAATTGTAGAAGGGAGACACAAACTGGGAAATTTTGTTATCACTGTTAAATTTAATATACATATGTGTATATATATTCTTCTAAAATGTATATAATGGGGCAGCTAGGTGGCACAGTGGATAAAGCACCAGCCTTGGATTCAGGAGGACCTGAGTTCAAATCCAACCTCAGACACTTGACATTTACTAGCTGTGTGACCCTGGGCAAGTCACTCAAACCTCATTGCCCTGCAAAAAAAATAAATAAATAAATAAATAAAATGTATGTAACAATTTCATAGTTTCTTATATGACCCTCTTACTTGTTCTTTTTTTCTACCAAAAGGTTTCTCTTTGTTGATGATTGTTACATTCATAATAAAAATAAATTAAAATATACTAGTTGTGAATATGGACTCCAGAATATTCTATTAGTAAAGGTTCTTTTTCTTTTGTTTATTTCACTTCTCCTCCACCCATGGCAAGGGGGTTAGGATGGGATGTCCCAGAATAAGAATGCTCTTATTTCGTATTTTTCTGAACTCTTTGGAGTAGTTAAATATCATACATTGCCCGTAGCTTCCTTTTAAAAATTGATTAAATACACTAAATGATGACATCCCAGTTCAGAAATCCTCACATCAGCATGATAGACCACCCCATCCCTAGAAGTAGAAAGGATGATAAATACCAGTATATGCTTCCTGAAACATAAGACTGGTGTAGTTGTTAGTTGTCTTAGAAACAGATTACCTGAATCACCACAACCCTTAGTGAAATGCCTTTTAAATTTTGTTTCAACTTATTTATAATTTGACCAACAGATAATGTAACTAGAGTGGGGATAATGATGGCTTTTCCTCAGGGTTCTTAAATTTAAAGGCCACCACCAGGTCTGCAGCAGAAACATCCAAGCTTAGCAATTCAGGAAGCAAGAAAATTTGGTTAAAACAAGAAACTACAAGATAGAGAGATTATTCCTCTGGATGGCCATTGGCCCTGGCCAATTGTCATGTTGACTTTCTCTCATGTTTGTACTCTATGGCTAACTAGAGCCTTAAAGTAAGAACTGTATTGGATGGGGATCCATTTATGGATCACATAATAATATAAGGGGAGAGTGCCACTCTTTCTCTCTGTGACTGGCTGGCTGATATATCAATAACTGTCGTGCTCCAAAGCTATTATAACTTACAGTAGTTGATACAGTGACAGTCAGAGATAGAAGATATAAAAAACACTAGAGGTAGAGGATGGGTACTGAATTGAATGCTGTCTATTGATAGAGCACAAGAAGAAGGTCCTTGGGAGCTGTATGAGGATGCAAGGTTTTTATTGCAATTCTCAGACTATGCTCTAAGGTCCTATTTTTCCACATAGTCCTGAATATGACTTCTACCTGGAGCTAAGGTGTCCCTAGACTCATCAATACCATCAAATATCACATGTACTTACAACTTAAAATCCAGGTAATCAATTAATTGCAAAGGTAAATAAGAGAAAGAGATGGGGTAAGAAAGAATTGGGGAGGTTCAGAAAGATGTGTACTTGGGCTGAGGGATGCAAAGAGCAAGGTAGAGGGAAGGAGATTGTTGCCATAAATTTTTATTTCCTTCCATTCAAACTGAGCCTTCAACTGATATTTACCATCTTAATCAAAGAGATTCCTCTTCAGAGAGATTTTCTGGAAGTGCCTTGGATAAAATGAAGCAGCAGTGAATGCCCTCTGGAACTGTGACTTCAGTTTTAGGCTCAGATCCCCAAGACTGTTGGAGAGTTCTGTCTCTTTCTGGCATAACTTTCTAAAAGAGATTTTAAGATAGGGCTAGCCAAGTTCTCTTTCCTTATGCCTCCCTGTAGACTTGAAATAGAATACCTAACCACAGCCAGAACTATCTCCCTCTCTTCTTTCAATCTATCAGTGTTAACTGGACCCTCATTCTATCCAAAGCCCTGTATAAGGTTTTGTGAAGAGCTATAGACATATAACAGAGAGATTTTTTTAAAAATGGTAGAATAGGTTAGTATTGGACTGTGCTGGGCTGGGATTACTTAACATCTCAAAGGTCCCGAGCAAAACAGAACACATGGAACATGTGTTCTTTCCAACTTCCCTCACCACTCCACCCTGCCCATCTTTCTAGTCCATTTTAGTCATATATGCATCTTGATAATCTGTCAATCAATTAACCAGCACTCCTTATGTATCTACTTTGTGATAGACATTATGTTAAATGCTGAAGATACAAAGACAAAAATGAAATACTACCTACTTTTCAAGAGTTGACAGACCATAATCCTAAAAAGATCCATTTTTATATTGAATCATATTTTTTTTAAATTTTTTTTTAGCGGGGCAATTGGGGTTAAATGACTTGCCCAGGGTCACACAGCTAGTAAGTGTTAAGTGTCTGAGGCCGGATTTGAACTCAGGTACTCCTGACTCCAGGGCCGGTGCTCTATCCACTGCGCCACCTAGCCGCCCCTTGAATCATATTTTAAATGAATTAAACTCCTTTATAACCTACCCTCCCTCCCTATACCTTTCCAGTCTTTTTATACCTTACTTTCCACCACATACTCTTTGATTCAGTGACACTGGCCTACTGGCTTGGTTTTTTTTTTGGTTTTTTGGTGAGGCATTTGGGGTTAAGTGACTTGCCGAAGGTCACACAGCTAGTAAGTGTTAAGTGTCTGAGGCCAGATTTGAACTCAGGTACTCCTGACTCCAGGGCCGGTTCTCTATCCGCTGCACCACCTAGCTGCCCCTACTGGCTTGTTTACACACAAGAAATTCCATCTCTTACCTCTGGGCATTTTCTCCAGCTGCCCTCTATGTCTAGAATGCCCTCCCTCCTCATCTCTGCCACCTTCCCTTAGTTTCAGCCAAACTGCCAACTTCTACAGAAAGCCTTTCCCAATCCCTTTTTTTTTTTAATTTTGTGGGGCAATGGGGGTTAAGTGACTTGCCCAAGGTCACACAGCTAGTGTCACGTGTCTGAGGCCGGATTTGAACTCAGGTACTCCTGAATCCAGGGCCGGTGCTTTATCCACTGCACCATCTAGCTGCCCCCTCCCAATCCCTTTTAATTCCAGTATCTTCCCCAAAATAAGCCACCATACCCCACCCTTCTCTGTTAATTATTTCCTATTTATCCTGAATATAGATTACTTGAACATATGTGTTTGTTTGTTGTCTTCCTCATTAGATTGTGAGCTCCTTGAGGGTAGTAGGGACTGTGTTTTACCTTTTGTTGTATCCTCAGCACTTGACATCCCACACAGTAGGTGCTTAATAAATGCTTATTGACTGTCTGACTATATCAGGATCTTGTTATTAAGGGAATCCCTAGCTAGATTATTTTAAGAGCATTATCTTCCATCTATATCTAAATTTTTATGTTCTTTTTTTTTTCTCATAGGCAGCTAGTTGGCATAGGGAATCGAGTGCTGGACATAGATGTGGGAAAATCTGAGTTACAACCAGTCATCAGATACTTAATCGCTATGTGACTCTGGACAAATCACTTAACCTCTGCATACCTCTGTTTCCCCAATTGTCAAAATGGGAAGAATAATAGCACCTATTTCCCAGGATTGTTGTGTGGATCAAATGATATAATATTTAATTAATTAATTAATTAAACTTAAAGAAATGGGTCAATTCCAGTTATTATTATTATTATTATTGTCCTTTGATCCAATAGAGAGGTAAAGTATGTAACTTCCTGAGTTAAAAGGATTTTTCTTACCATTTTTTTAAAAAGAAAGATTTCTTAGCAATTCTTCCACTCCCTTTTCCCTTCCTCCCTGGCTTCCTCTAAAAAAAAAAACAGAAAGAAAGAGAGAAAAAAAGTAGGAGATTGGATTGTCTACCTTGTAGAATCCCCAATTAGCTGAAATAGCCACTGTGAAAACTGCTTACAATACACCTTTTACCCAGAGCCAAATTTAGAACAAACAAAAAGATTCTGGTACCTGCTACCTTTTCAAAGAGATCCATAAATCACATAGAAATATATAACTAAGCTTCTTATTGAGCAATCTTGCAAATTGTAATTAATAATATTGTTTAATAATAAGATTTTGGCAACTGTAGTGTGCACGTGTACATCATTGCTAGATGTAGAGGCATAAAGGACTCTATTATTAGAACATGGAAGAGTGATAGGTTATCATTAGTGATTAGTTTTTCTTTTTTGCCATTCCTGATTATAAAGCACTTCAGTTTGAGACACAGAATATTAACCTCTACCATAAAATGCATTATTAATATGTCCAGCAAACCTCCTTTAACAGCCGTATGCAGTTTTATTGCTATGGTAGCCTTTGGAATGTGGCATTAATAAAATTGATGCAATAATACTGCTTCTAAATTGGTTGTTACTAGTAATGAGGGAACAATTTGGTGGTGAATAGTTTCTGGAAAAACTGGAGGCAGCTATTTGTTTCTACCCTGATTAATTAATAATTATTCATTAACTAATGCTAAATGCATGAAATCTGACCTCAAGTGTTTAGTACACCTTTTCCCCAAATGATGCTGAGACTTTATTTGGGGGCTAATGCTAGTGGTTAGTTATTTCTCTGCCACCTGAGAATCTGTCCTAAGCACCATATCTACTAGTAACTTTCTTTCCTAAAGGCCACAGGGGTGGGGGGATGGGGAGGACCTCCCTATGATTAGGTCTAGAGGCCCAGTTCTTTTGCATTATGCAGTAATGCTAGGGCCTGAGGCTAAATTCTGAGAAGCAGCAGAAAAAACTCACACAAGAAAGGCATTCATAGTTGGAGCTTAGGGGGACATTTTCATAGACTGCATTTTAAATAAACTGGGAACATATGAATTGCCTGGGCGAAATGCTTCTTTCCAATGAGGAATTTCACAAGGATATGGATAATACTGCTATTTACTGTAGTTATTCATTTTAAATCTAGTTTAATATTTTAATGTGATATGAAGAACAAAACAAGGAAATGAATGCTCTCCAAACATTTGCCCCTGTCCTGGAGGAAATCCATCATAGTGTATAGAAATGAATCCTCTTTAGGTCCATGTGTATACATGACATTGGGCTTATTATATTATGTCTTAGAATTTTGCAGAACTTCTTAAGTGAAATCCATAATCACTTAGAAGAGTTCAATCTATGCACACAAGAAAAACAAAATGGATGATAAAGGCTTATTTTCTAGACTGTGATATACAGTTATATAGACAGATCATAGAACTGGTCCATCATTCCTTACATTTTGGACAGGTATTATAGGATCCAGAATTGAATAGACCAGAGCAAGCAGGATTACAGTTGAGAAGTTGTTTAGTACTTTCAAGCTTCCTAAACTTCTTGAAATGAAAGTCCAACTTTTTAACACCAATGTAATTTTAGTGATGCTACATGTCTCTGAATCTTGTTTTGTTTTGTTTTGTTTTAGTGAGGCAATTGGGGTTAAGTGACTTGCCCAGGGTCACACAGCTAGTAAGTGTTAAGTGTCTGAGGCTGGATTTGAACTCAGGTACTCCTGACTCCAGGGCTGGTGCTCTATCCACTGTGCCACCTAGCTGCCCCATCTCTGAGTCTTGGAATAAACTAAACTAAACTCTTCAAGGAATCACAATTGTAGGTGAGCCAAAAGGGAAATAAAATAAAAATTAAATAAAAAATTGATAGGGTATAACATATTACTAATCATGAATTAGTGTGCAGGAAGGTATAATCAGAGAGATATATCATTAGAAAAGGGTTGTGCCCTACACTGTTGGAGATGGTAGTACAGTGAGAAGATGGCAGGTCTTTTGGAATACTGGCATAGTCATATCTTTACCAACAGCATTTCATTGTGCTTTGGGGCCCTAGAGTAACTGAAAGTTGTCAGGTTAGGTAATCCAGGTCTGGACAAAAGTCATCCAATACACTTGACAGTCTTCATTTTCCTTAAGGGTTTCCAGGAAGAGAGATTTCATAGTCTCTCTTGGGTAGCCTGTTACAATGTTCACTCATGTCAACTAAATTCAGTAAAAAATTATTAAATACCAACTATGTTCAAGACATGTTGCTGAGGAAGGATACAAAGAAAAATGAGAAATTTCTTCCCTACAGATACATATATTCCACTGGGAAAGGATGGGGGAATGGGGAAGGTTGTATAACTTGCACAGATATAACAAGACACAAAGTAATTAGAAAAAGAAGAGACTACTGAAAACTGGGAAAATCAAAAGCTTTTCAAAGGAGCTGGTAACTTATCTTAGTCTAAAGGAAACTATGAGTTCTAATAAAGTCAAGAGGAGGAGGATGTTTATTCTAGGCATGGGAGAGAAATCATGGTGGAGGGAGATGGTATGCTGAATTTTGGGGAAAGCTAACAGACTAGTTTGCATAGACTGTATAGTAATGAAGGAAAGTAATTAGAAATACCTGGGAAAATAGATTGGAGCCAGAGTGTTGAGTGTTTTAAATGCTAGACTGAACACTTTTCACTTTATTCTAGATGTAGGAGAAAGTCATTGAAAGCTATTGGGCAAGGAAGACACAATAAATATCTATGTCTTATGAAGATTATTTTGGTAATTGAGTGGAGAATGGTTAAGGAGACTGGAACCTGGAGAGAACAAGATTGGACCATCAAAACCTTTCTCTTTTGGGGTCAGGATCAATGGAGGAATTTAATCAATGTCTCCTACTACATACAGTTATTTGTGGAGTATGTCAGAACCCATCAAAGACATTATATGCTTGGGGCAGCTAGGTGGTGCAGTGAATAGAGCACTGGCTCTGGAGCCAGGAGTACCTGAGTTCAAATCTGGCCTCAGACACTTAACACTTACTAGCTGTGTGACCCTGGGCAAGTCACTTAACCCCAATTGCCTCACTTAAAAAAAAAAAAAAGACATTGTATGCTCTCCATTGAACTAAACAGCCAGGATGGAAACATTACAAGAACAGCAGAGGTTGGAGGGTGGGTCTATTGCTAATCTGGACATTAGAGTGGTAATGCTATGTTGTACTGAGCATGGGACCATATGATTTCCCCTAACTAAAGATAAGCCAGTTATCTCTGTGTAGGTTCCTTATTCCAATTGGAGTGCCCACCTAACCCAAATAGCCTTCCAATCTGTCCCCAACTGGTAAAATGACTCTCTTATCCCATCTTAGGCCAGAGATTTTCCTTTGCTAATCAACACCTGCATCATTATGCACCTGACCACCCAGGTCAAGTGTACAATCTACTAGAAATCATTTCTCTGAGAAATCAACATCAATTCAAGAAGAGGAAGGACTGCCTTATCCAGTGGTTTCTTGAGTTCAGTCTCCAGGAAGAATGGATTGATTTTGTAAATAGTTCCAGATGATCCTCTTCTGCTCTTCCCCTTCCCCAGTGCACAGTCATCTGGTCAAAAATGTCCTTGCCCCTTCAAAGAACTTTGTACATCCTGGAGAAATAGCTCAAGTTCCTTATTAGTGGGCTTCTTTTTCTCTGGGATGGTTCAGACAACTCTTTCTTTCTTTCTTTCTTTCTTTCTTTCTTTCTTTCTTTCTTTCTTTCTTTCTTTCTTTCCTTCTTTCTTTCTTTCTTCTTCTTTCTTTCTTTCTTTCTTTCTTTCTTTCTTTCTTTCTTTCTTTCTTTTTCAGAAAACTCTTTCTTAGAAAGTGCTTTAGGGAACCAAAGGGGAGTATTTTTGTCAGGTGCCTTGCTTTCTAACAGCATGAAGAAGATGAAACTCTGCTGTATAACTATTGTAAATCTGTATTTACTTGTCAGAAAGAGAACCCCTAGCTATATTTTTGGTAATTCCAAGTCCCTGAATGAAGATGAAAGAGGTATTTATTTAGCCCCATGTTTGGAGGACTATAAATGAGCAAAGATTTGTTATCATCCCTCTAATAGATATTCTGAGGTTCTGAAAAAGTAGGCGATTTTGGTAGGTGGACAATGATACAGGAAGACCCTTGGTATCAACTTATAATTTGGGATAGGTAGGTTACATTCAGGAGTCTCATGACCACTTTACTATTAATGACCCTGACATGAGATGAAGAATAATTAACTATGCTGGAGGTGTTATCATCTGAAATTTGGCCCTTAGATTCCTGGTGGTACTACTGTTAGCAACACCATCTAGCATTAGAGGACCCACTGTGAACTACAAACATTTGTCATCACCCACCACACTGATCTATCATCCACCAGGTTGAGATCTGAGACTCAATTCCTTTGGAAGGGATCAGGATGAATCTAGAATATCTGGTTTTTGTTTTCCACACTTCCCCCATTTTTTTCTTTATGCTCACTCCTTCAAGTGGAGTAGAAGCATTTTTAATTGTTCTGTGTCTGTTTTTATTGTACACTTTTTAAAAGTTTCTTTTTCGTGCCCCCCTTTAAGAATTCCTGAAAAGTCCTAAAAACATTTAAATGGTGCAAAGCAAGACAAGCACAAGGTTATTACTCTGTTGACTCTGTTTTTGCCCCCTTTCCCTCTTCTTGCTGAGCACAGGTTCCGAGACTTGTTCTCTGTTCTCTTTTCCTCAAGTTGGAGAAAAAGAGGGTTCTTTCATTCTTCCTCCATCTCTGTCTTTCTCTCTTTCTGCCTCTCTCTGTTTCTATCTCTGTCTGTCTTTAGCTTCCCCTTCTTTCTTTGACCTCCCCCCTGTCTCTGTCACTCTCTCTTTTTTTTAATCTCCATCACTCTGTCTCTGTCTCTGTCCCTCTCTTGTTTTCTGAAGTTTGGGGTAATAGGCATCGAAGTGTCTTTTCAGCTACTCTTTTTTTTTCTTTTATTTTTTAGTGAGGCAACTGGGGTTAAGTGACTTGCCCAGGGTCACATAGCTAGTAAGTGTTACGTGTCTGAGGCCAGATGTGAGCTCAGGTACTCCTGACTCCAGGGCCAGTGCTCTATCCACTGCACCACCTAGCTGCCCCTTTTCAGCTACTCTTTTTTTTTTTTTTTTTTTTGGTGAGGCAATTGGGGTTAAGTGACTTGCCTAGGGTCACACAGCTAGTAAGTGTTAAGTGTCTGATACCAAATTTGAACTCAGGTCCTCCTGACTTCAGGGCTGGTGCTCTATCCACTGCGCCACCTAGCTGCCCCTCAGCTACTCTTAAGGAGCAGAAGTGAATGATAGAAGGCCACTCTTCTGGAAAGCAGAAGAGGAGCTAACAATCTTCTTTTCCTTTCCTCTCTTTTCTTTTCTAGTATTTCAGAAGTTCATATAGCCTCATGTCAAGGGAGACCTTGCTGGGCCTACTTTAGGTAGCTCTTGCTATCTTTTTTTCTAGGAATCAATGTGTCATTTGGGGAGGTGGGGTTAAGGTTTCCATCTTCTTTCTATAGGAATAGTTTTGTAAATTATAGATTTATGTTTGTAATGAACTGTAAGTTTTTTCCATAATATTCATATGTTTAATAAATTACAACTTAGACTAAATTCAAATTATTGTTTTTGAACTAATAATTTCCCCTACCATCTATGTACCTCATGGTTTCCATTGAATTCCACTTCCTCTTTATTGTGGAACATTATATCTTATTGTACAGACTTTAGATTCTAGTTATTCCCAGGGCCTTAGAAGATAACAAGAGTACTAGCCCCCATCAAACATGAAAGGCAAGCAAACTCATTAACAGTGGTAGAAAATATATCCAGTGATTTATCTAAAGTTTCCCCCTCTTCCAGTAGACTCAATAACAACCATATATCTTACTATTGCCTTTTTTTCCTTTAAAATATTTCATTTATACGAGTGGAGCCAAGATGGTGGAGGAAAGACAGTAACCTCTCAGAGCTCCCCTCACAATCACTTCAAAAACATCCAAATAATGCCATAACACAATTCCTGGAGCAGCAGAACCCACAAAAGGATGGGGTGAGATCATTTTCCAGCCAAAGGTGGCTTAGAAGGTCAGCAGGAATTGTCTTCTGTACCAGGGTAGGAGTGGAACCCAGCCCCAAGGCGACACTGACACAGATTCAGCCCCAGGCAGTCCGCACCAGAGAAAGAGACCTCCAAAGCTTCTGAACTGGCTGCAGTGGCAGCTTCTTCTGGAATTCAGCTCACAGTCTGGTGAGGGGGTCAAGTGGTTGGCCAGGGGGAGATTACAGGGGTCTTTGCTGGTACTAAAGGGGAACTCGGTTGTCTTGACCATGCTCGGGACTAGGAAGCAGTCTTGAGTGGTGATGGCCCAGGTGGAGGAGGGGCACAGGCTCACCCAGAGCTAGCAACCGCAGCAAAACAGAATTTTGTTTCTGGGTTAAAGAGCAAGTAGACCTTGGGCTATTTACAAACCAGAGCATAGGCCAGGCAATTGGAGAACCTGCCTTTCCTTAAATTGAACCACCTGGGACCCCCTGAAGCTTGGGAAAGTGCATCCTGGAAACAGTGCTCCACTTTAAGAAGGAGTTAAAAGTCAAGATATAGGCTAGCAATATGAACAGACAGAAAAAAAAAATGCAGACCATAGAGAGCTTCTTTGGTGTCAAGGAAGATCAAAATGCACCTCAGAAGATGATAACAAAGTCAAAGCTTCCAAGAAAAAAATTCATTTACGTTTTGTTTTTACTTTTTAAACATTTACAGATTACTCTTACTTTTGAATTTCTTGAAACAAAGTAACAATTAAAGCTAATAGTACAGTGACCACATCTGAAAGAGTATGTAACATTGCAACATCTGTAGTATCCCCCTTTTAAAAATTAATAGAAATTGGGGCAGCTAGGTGGCGTAGTGGATAGAGCACCAGCCCTGGATTCAGGAGTACCTGAGTTCAAAGCTGGCCTTGGACACTTTACACACTTACTAGCTGTGTGACCCTGGGCAAGTCACTTAACCCCAATTGCCTCACCAAAAAAAAAAAATAGAAAAAAAAATTAATAGAAATTTATTTTTCTACACTCTACCCCATTTGGTAAAAAACAAGAAACATATATTTCTTGTAACACAAATATACATAGTCAATCAAAACGAATTCCCTCTTCAATTGTGTATAGTTAATCAATGAGTTAACTAGTATTTAAGAGCTTACTATGTGCCAAACACTATGGTAGGAGCTGGGAATGCAAATACAAGTTCAAGACAGTCTATGTCCTCAAGAAGCTTATATTCTAGTAGAAGATAATACATATTAGGGGTGGTTGTGGTAACTATTTGGGGAATGGGAAGAATAATAGAAATACAGAGTGCATCTTGGAGTTCAGCATAGTGACTGGTACATAGTAAGTACTTAAGACATGTTTATTGATTGATTTATTGGAGAGGAATGAGACATATCTGGCTTGGATAACCTCCTTCAGTGAAGGTTCTGGAAGAACCATTTAGAGGGAGATGCTATGGGGATGGAGGATATTTCCAATGTATCAATGCGAAGGATAGAGTGAAGCTTCTGGATGAAGAACTGGTTCACGGTGAGAACTCAGGGTGGTAGAAAGCATGGTTTGTTTTTTCTTTTTATCATCCATCGACCTATTTGCAATTTTAATTATTCCAAGATTATGATGTTTCATGGTTCATGATAATATAGCATCACAGGGAGAATAGTAGTGATAAAGAGCTAGAATTTTGTGGTAATGATTAGTTTGGGAAGATTAACAGAGTTGCAGTTTACTCACTTTAATCTGACATCATCTACTCTTACAATTCTAAGTAGGGGCCATTTCACTGCCCATCTACAATGCTTGTCAAAGATATAGCTATAATTATAGAATCTCATTCATCCAAAGCAAAGTTCATGTGAAGAAACAGAAGGGGAAAGGCAAAGAGTTTAGTCAAAGTCAGATAGACATGGACAGACCCTAGGCTTTGTGAAATCCATGGTTGCACATAGTAAAAAGAAAACTTCCTATCACTTGTCCCTGTGGTAATAAAAGTTTTGGATGTAGTTTCTGTAAACATAGATCTTGTGTTTAATCTACTTCCATCAAAACTTAGGGAAACAAGGGAAAGAAAAAAACTGAACCTATTCCTTCCTCATTCCCTCTACCATTACCTCCTAGGTCTCCAATCCTTAAGAAGCACTCCAATTTAATTCAGGACTAATGTTAAGCTAATGGAAGACTTTAATAGAATCATATTATGAGGTTCTTTATACATTTTTAACTGCGCAATGCACATAACCCATTAACTGTATAAACAGGACTTTCCCTTCTCCAACTAGAAGCATGTTTGCTGATAACCCCATGCTCCGTATGACCCTACTCTACAGCATTTTTTCACTCCCATCCTCCATCTCTGTAGTTGGTATGCACTAATACTCCCATAGCACTGGCAATGACCCATCCTGCTCCCTCCTATTCCTTCTCTATCCATCACCACCTTGGGCATTCTGGGCCTTTGACCATCCTACCTGCCAACTGTAGGGGAAGAGCAGAGTACTTCTACAGAAGGCAATGACAGATATGTAACTTTTCACAACTTTTTAGGTTTATAGCAAAATGTAAAGAAGCTTTTTATGTCAATAACAAAAAGAACAAAATTACCCTCTTTAGGATCTTAGGGTCCAATGAAAGAAGAAAAAACCAGCATGTATTTCTGTGTAATATTTGCTCCCCAAAGCCTATCAACAAAGAAAATTCTTTCCTGCGGTAGGGATAACTCTCTATTTTATAGAAACTTGTACATCTGTGGGTCTTGGTGTCTCATGTATTCATCTAATTTCAGATGTCACCTGAAAACATTTTTCTCCTGCTGGCTCATCTTTCCTTCTCCTTGCTTCCATTACTGGTCTTATAATTGAAGGCTTTAATTTATTCACCACACAATGTCTTTGCCCCACTGCCATCTGTAATTTATGCTTTACACACTCTGCTGACTGGTTTTATTTAATCTTATAAAAAAATGACAAGAATTTTGTGAACCATTTGGTAGGAAGCACCCCATTAAAATTGTCATGCATAACAGTGTGCAAAAAAAAAAAAAAGGAAAAATCTAGCAATGGGTTTCAGTTTTCTAAGATAATGCCCTTTTTAGCACTACCCAGGTGGTGGTTACAGTTATCATTAATATTATAAATAAGAATAACAAGAGCCTCAGGGGATCAAGAATTGCCTCCCAGGAGAATTCTAGAGCTGTTAATCCAGGTTTGATGAATCAACATAGGCAAAACAAAGGGAGAACACACTAACATGGACCAGAACAGTAAGAGGGTAATTAAGACTGAAAATTTTATGAAAAACTACAGTATTTTAGATTATTTGGGTTACCAGTTGTCCTTTGTTCTATCCAACCTCCTTGTTGTAGCAGATCACCCAGAGGATGAAATTAAAGGGAACCTGGTATCTATTACTTCCTTTCCTCTGACTGAATTTCAAACAACTGGCTGTTTTTCATTTTCTGCTTGGTTATGGCACATGTGTGTATAGATAGAGATAGAGAAAGAGATAGCGGCAGAGAAAAAGAAATGAGATGGGGGAAATAGTTTATTTCAGAACTCAAGTTCCAGTTCTTGCTGCTGGTAAAAATAGATAAGAATCACTGTGTGCTCTGCTGTTATTTTATAATAAGGGTTTTTTGTTTTTTTTTTTAAGGTAAATGGTTTGAAGTTGAGGTTGGGTGGTTAGCATGGAAAGGTCAGATTACTTACCTACCTTGATAAAAATCAAAGAATATCAGAATTGGAAAGATATCAGCAGTTATCCACTAAAGGTGTAACCAAGAAACAATTTCTTCTTCAACATTGTTGACATCCAGACTTAGTATGAAGTTTTCCAGTGATGGAGAACTTATCACCTGTTAAAACAGCTCATTATACTTTTGGACAGCACCCATTGTTGCAAATTACCACGCCCACCCTCCTATCCAGAATTTTACTTCTTCATTACTTGCTTAGAATCTCCATTTTGAGGAAGTGCTTAGAACAGCCATGCTCATTCCACCCCTCTCCTGACTCCTCTCCTGATTCTCTGTACTTCCCCATTATGCTCCTGTATCTCTTTCATATGAAAGAATATTTGTAAAGTACTTAGCACAGTGTCTGACACATAACCAGCACTATGTAGATACTTATTCCCTTCCTCTTCCTGCTCATGTTGGAAGATGTCTTTTCCTCTAAAACCTTTTTAATTTGGAAAATCCCTCTGTCCCTGTAGCCCTCTTTAATAATTGGTGAGTTCTCCCTGGAAATTCCAGTTTGAGAAACTGCCTAAGCCAGCCATACTCATTTGGACACACTTCTCCCAGCTTTGCCTCATATTCTCTGGACTTTGTCATGATGTTCCCCCTTTGCACTTATACTTTTCTTCTCCCTAACATGTTGCATTTGCCTATTAGAATATAAGCTTCTTGAGGGCAGGAACATTAAAAATTTTTTTCTTATCTTTATATCCTCATTACTTAGCACAGTGTACCAGAATACATAGTACACACTTAATATTTCTTGACTTGACTTGACTTGGTTATAGCAGATGAAAGTCAGTTGCAACCGGACCATTTGTTCTTCCCCCCCAAATACCCCAGTTTTGCTGCCTGGGCTTTTGCTCATAGCATGCCTTATATCTGGAATGTCAGGCTCCTGCCTACTAAAATCTAATATTTTTTTGTTTCAATTTAATAGTCTCCTCTTATTTGATGATCTGTTCTTCTTCTGAACTGCCATAATTTTAAAAATGTATTTATTATACCACTTAGTATTAATCATTACTCTTAATCACAGGATTAAGATAATAGATTTAGGGCTAAAAGCTAAGCAGGAGCCATCTCGTAGAATTTCCTCACATTTTACAACTTATGAAAGATTCTACTTTATGTTATAATAATTTGGGTTCAGTTGTTTGGAGAGGGAGCGTGGGTTCAAATCCAGGCTCTGATGTGTATTAGCCTTAGTGATCTAGGGAATTCACTAACCTTCCTGAGTTTTTAGTAGCTCTCTAAGCTTTTCTATTAAGTTATAGGCAAGTTGAGATTGCATTAGAATATTTCTTTAAAAATTACAGTTAAGGGGGGGCAGCTAGGTGGCACAGTGGATAGAGCACCGGCCCTGGAGTCAGGAGTATCTGAGTTCAAATCCGGCCTCAGACACTTAACACTTACTAGCTGTGTGACCCTGGGCAAGTCACTTAACCCCAATTGCCTCACTAAAAAAAAAAATACAGTTAAGGGGCAGCTAGGTGGCACAGTGGATAGAGCACCAGCCCTGGATTCAGGAGGACCTGAGTTCAAATCCAGCCTCAGACACTTAACACTTACTAGCTGTGTGACCCTGGGCAAGTCACTTAACCCCAATTGCCTCACCAAAAAAAAAATTACAGTTAAATGATGGGTATACATTTTTATCTCCCCCTAATAGACTATTAACTTCATCAAGGCAGAGATTCTATCTTGTTTCTATTTGTATCTCCCTTAATGCCTACTACAGTTCTTTGAATATAGTGGGTACTCTGTAAATGTTTGTTGAATTTAAATTTTAGGAAATTCAACTTGAAAGGTTCCCCAGTGAGAGTTAGCATAATAAGATGTGTCTAGCTCTACTCATGAGCTTTAGTTTTTCAGCAATTGCAAAGTACCTTGTACTGACAAATGTCTGATTAATAAAATTAAAGAGAGATTTAGCTGCAAGCTTAATCCCCCTCTTGAGCCATTTACTTTCTAGATTTCTAGGCTGATTATCTTTTCAGGTCAGATTTTCCATCATTTTCCCCTCTTCTCTCTCATTTTCTGCCCCATTTTTGTTGTTGTTATCTAATCAATAATAAAATGCTTGATATTCCAATGTCAAAAGGGATATTAGGATCATAGACACAGAACTGGAAGGGACTTTATAGAACATTGAGTCACCATTTTATAGTGGAGGACACTGAAGCACAGAGAGGTTAAGCAATCTGTTCAGTGTCACACAGTGTCTGAGATATTGTTTAGCTTCATTTTCTGAAGACACACACTGCAATTAACTATTACTAGTCCATTACCAGTGCAAATGCCTGAAACATAAAGTAAAAATATTTATAGCTGCCTTGTCATCCTTCCTTGCTTTTCTTTCTTTTTTTTTTTTTGTGGGACAATGAAGGTTAAGTGACTTGCCCAGGGTCACACAGCAAGTAAATGTGAAATGTCTGAGGTCGGATTTGAACTCAAGTCCTTCTGAATCCAGGGCCAGTGCTTTATCCACTGTGCCACCTAGCTGCCCCATCATCCTTCCTTTCAAAGACTTCTAGACATATGGGAAATACAACCAAGTTTTATGAAGGACTGCAAAATGTTTCACATTCATGTAGGACTTGTTTCCTTGGTATTAGAAATCATGTCTTTTTTTTTTTAACTAATTCAAATCCCTTCTCCTCAAGGATGATCAGCCTTTTTGGAGGTGTTACTATGTGCCTTATCTTGGTGAGTAGTGCCAGGCTTCTGTATAGCTGTCTATACCAATTGGAAAGTTTTGGCTTACTTCACTGATAATACTGCTTTATAATTGAATTGGCTGATTATTTTGGATATGAAAGCAAGAGACTTTTATTAATGAATGATTGATCTCATCACTACTTGGCACTTATGATCTTGTATTCTCATAGATTAACTTGGAAAGGGACCTTAAAGCTTGTCTAGCAGAAACCCCTCATTTTATAGATGACAAAATAGTTCCAAGAGGTTAATTGACTTGTCCAAGAGCACTCCAATCTAAGTAACAGAGCCAGGACTGAAACCCAGGTCTTCTGACTCTAGCTCCCACATTCTTTCCACTATTTCATGTTGAGTCATAGAATCTGAGAGTTGGAAGGGACTTTGGAGTCCATTTATTCTAAGCTCAAAAGATTGAGAATCCCCATCTTATATAATTGGCAAGGAGTCATCAGCCTTTACTAGAAGACCTCTAGTGAGAAGAAAGACATTACCCACCCCCTTTTATATATTCCATTTTTGAATGGTGCTAATGGCTAGAAATGTTTTTCTTACATTAAACATAAATTGCCTCTTGGTGAATTCCACCCCTTATTCATAGTTCTTGTTAGTGGAGCAAAGCTAAATAATCCCTCTTCCATATATTAGAGTCATATTCTGGCTATGATATGTGAATCCCCAAAACCTCAGTTCATTTTGATTTTTAGAACTACTGATACTATTCCCATAAGAAGACCATGGGGCAGCTAGGTCGTGCAGTGGATAGAGCACCGGCCTTGGAGTCAGGAGGACCTGACTTCAAATTCAGCCTCAGACATTTGATACTTACTAGCTATGTGACCCTGGGCAAGTAACTTAACCCCAATTGCCTCACCGCCCCCCCCCCAAAATAGATCATGCCACATTCTTGTATTCATCTTCTATTATTTGTCCTACATTTCATATTCTTTCTTTTTCCATTTGATATTGTGAGAAAATAATTATTAATAATGGAGTTTTGGGGGGACGCAGGGGCCCCACTTTGGAAAATTAAGTTCAAGAATTTTAGCTAATCTCTTTCAGAACCAGCCCAAAAGTACAATGGAGATAGACTCCCTTGTGTCTAGGCCAGTGAAAGAAACCACACCTATCTGAAAGCACCTTTGCCCTCAGGGGGTCTGCCACTAGACACTGATGCCATCACTCACAGTATAGTTCATTTTAATATGGACCACCCTCAGGTCATGCCAACCAATGTTATTGAATGATGCTAGCCAATTAGCTCTGATCAGTATGTAAGAACCACTTCTATCAGAAGAGGAAAAAGACAGACTGCGAGGTGAATGCCTCACACTCTAGGCATGGAAGGCTGTCAGTTGGTGAGCACTCTCCAGATTAGGTAATGTAGGGTTTGAGGCCATGTGCTCTCTCTTAGAAATATGGCACTGAGGGGTTTTCACCTTGGTTTAAATGCAATGTGGTCAACTCTTTAGTAACATTTAATAAGATTTAATAATAAATGCTTAATGACCCAAACTGGTGCAAGGGCCATTAATTTATAAGTAGTAATCATTAAGCTAAACCCAGCCTAGTCCTCCAATAATTTAATAAATACAATATTCTACATGTCTTTTAAGAAATCTTGGATATTTCTTTAGTTCCCAGTACATCCACATTAGACAACTCCCCCTTTTCCTTCTTATATGGATTGTCTCCCTTTTGTGTCTTCAGAATTTCATTTTTAAAAGCTCATCCATCCTTAGCTATCTATTTTGTGTGTGTGTGTGTGTGTGTGTGTGTGTGTGTGAGAGAGAGGCAATTGGGGTTAAGTGACTTGCCCAGGGTCACACAGCTAGTAAGTGTTAAGTGTCTGAGGCTGGATTTGAACTCAGGTTCTCCTGAGTCCAGGGCCGGTGCTCTATCCACTGTGCCACCTAGCTGCCCCTATTTTTTTTTTTTTAAGAATTTTAGTCCATGGATTTTTACTTATGCTTTCTCTGAATTCTTTGAAATGTGGTTCTAAAATATCTGGGGCAAATGTCAGACTAGGTCTTGCTTCTTTATTATAAATTATAAGATGAAATAGTCATGTTTACCCAAAGTTTCCATCATTTCCACTTCAGTAATCTGTGTCTATTTGTTATTTAGAATTAGGTATATAATCATTTCCCTTCTTGCTTTTTTGAAGGATAAAATTATCACTAAAGAAATTCAATAATTAATTATCTGCCCTATTTTAGGAAGCTGAGTTCAGTAGATGTCCTAAAAATTGAATTCCCCAACCAGTATTGTACTATGTCTTATGATCCTTTCCTCTAAATCTGTATCTGTTTCCTACTTCTGTCCAAGTGGTCTAGTATGTTGTAAATATAATATTACATCTGTTTCCCCTTTTGATGTTTTTTTTTGGTGGGGCTATTGGGGTTAAGTGAATTGCCCAGGGTCACACAGCTAATAAGTGTCAAGTGTCTGAGGCCGGATTTGAAGTCAGGTCCTCCTGAATCCAGGGCTGGTGCTTTATCCACTGCACCACCTAACTGCCTCCTCCCCTTTTGATTTTTACTGAAATGATTTCTACTATGGTTCCTATCTCTTTTAGTTAGGTTTTTGTTGTTGTTGTTGTTTTTTCATGGAAGTAGCAATTTGCTTTTGCCTCATTCTCCCAGTACATGGCCAGGCACATTTACTGCTTAGAATTCTAGTGGTATCTAGAACTCCCTAAGGGGTTGTAGGTATCTAATGTATCTAATCTATCAATTCAGTCCCATATTCTAGTATGTTCATACCTCCATTAGCTTCCAGAGATCAGAACCCTAGTTCCCTTTCTTTTGTATTTTTCAGATTGTCACATTTTAATTTTTATTCATGTTTTAGGCTTTATTTAATTTTTTGCAATTGCCAAAAATATTGTCTCTACATCTCTCCTCTTCTTCTGCCCTTCATCCCCAATGGAAAAAAAGAGAAAGAAAAACAACAAAGATGCATAGTGAAGCAAAACCAAGTTCTTTTTTGGTCAAGACCAAAAAAATAGGTCTTATTCTGCACCATGAATCCATTACCTCTCTTTCTAGAGGTGGATAGTATTCCAAAATACTAGCTCTCTGGTATCATGACCACTTACTGTAATTAATCAGTAATTAAGTCTTTCAAAGATGTTTCTCTCTCTCTTTCTCTCTCTCTCTCTCTCTCTCTCTCTCTCTCTCTCTCTCTCTCTCTGTGGGAAATGAAGGTTAAGTGACTTGCCCAGTGTCACACAACTAGTGAGTGTCAAGTGTCTAAGGCCAGGTTTGAATTCAGGTCCTTCTGAATCCAGGGGCGGTGCTTTATACACTGTGCCACCTAGCTGCCCAAAGATGTTTCTCTTAACAATATTTTTATATGATTTGTTCTGGCTCTGCTCACTTCACAATACATCAGTTTATGCAAGTATTCTCAGGTTCTTTTGAAACCATTCCCTCCATCATTTCTTATATCTCAATATTATTATATTACTTTCATATGCCATAATTTGTTAAGCCATTCCCCACTTAATGGGCATGTGCTTGGTTTATGATTCTTTGTAATACAAAAAGAGCTGCTACCATTATTTTTGTGCATGTGGATCATTTTTGTCTTTTGTTGATCTCTCTTTGGTATAGTGGTATTCCTTGGAGAAAAGAAATACATAGTTTAGTGACTTTGGGGGCATAGTGCCCAATTGCTTTCTAGAGTGGCTGGATAAAATCATAGCTATACCAAGAATACATTAATGTATCAATTTTCCTTTACGCCCTCCAACATCTGTCATTTTCCATTTTTGTTGTTTGTCTACCTTATAGGTATGAAATAGAATTTTTAGTTTAAATTTTTCTAATTATTACTGAACTGGAGCAATTTTTTTTTTCATATTGCTATTGGTAGCTTGGGTTTCTTCCTTAGAAAACTGCTGTGTGTAACTTTGGCCATTTATCAATTTGGGAGTAGCACTTATTCTTATAAATTTAAAATATCTTGGAAATAAGAATCTTATTAGAGAAACTTGCTCCAAGGATTTTTTTTCCCCTAGTCACTTACTCTGTAGATCCAACCTGCCACTATGAATGAGGTTTGGGAGGATATTGAGAGAATATGCTATGAATGATTGTCCCACATTGTTTTCTAGTTGCATTTGCCTTTGGAGATATCTTTTATATCATTTCATATACATGTCATCATGTTTAACATGCTGCAGCCTATTTATCTCCATCATGCATCTTTCCAATGACCTTTGGGTTTGTGACAAAAATTGTCCAGGGGTTTGTTGATAGGTACTGCTACCAATCATAACCATCAACAATGTAGAGATACCAATTTGTTATGCTCAGAGCATAGATTCAGTATATATAACAATCAATGAACCCTGAGCAGCAGTTTTAAGCAAGCTTATTTAGATTTTAGTTACATAGGTAGAATGGGCACAAGGGAATTTTACAGAAAAAAAGGGAAAGGTCATATCAAAGAATAAATGGCAGAAGGGAATGGTCTGTATAAAGTAAAATAGAAGACTGGGTCTCAAACACTGGAGCTATAGAATTCAAGCTCTATATTTGCAGACAACAGTAGAAACTAACGAGTTAACAACAGGGCTATATTTGATGTTCCAGATTGATTTTGCAGACTCTAGCTAGTGACATGACCTACTAATCTTAGGTAAATGGTGGTAAGAAGCTAAGCCAGAAATTCTCTTATCACAGGTTGGCATTTTAATTCTTTGAAAATTATGGCATCCCATGGTGTTTGAGAACAAATGATCAAGGGAGAATACTGATATTAAGGAGATGGCCTTTTGAAATAGTAGGCTGTTTAAGATCAATGGCAGTGTTATTCAGCTTACTAAATGCAAATGTAGGCCAGTATTATGTCTTCCTTTTATTCCATTCTGTTAAAGCTCTTTGTTTGTCTGAAGAACCTGATGTGTGTGACTGACTGGCTGATTAAAAGGGAAGTAATTAAGATGGGGGGAGGTTGGCTTTGGGACAAATTTCTCAGATAATTAAGAATAAGAGCCATTCCCCAGTTGGTAAATGATCTAAGGACATGAAAAGTCAGGATATCTATATTCATATTTAAAAAATGCTCTAAATCACTATTAATTAGAGAAAGGCATATTAAAGCAACTCTGAGATTCTACCTCACATCTATCACTTGGCAAAGATGAAAAAGGAAGAAAATAATAAATACTAGAAATGGAGTGGGAAAATGGGCACAATGGTGAACTGTTTGGGGACTTGTGAATGAATTCTGTGACCTTTGGAAAGAAATTTGGAATCATATACAAAATTTGCATACCCCTTGATTCAGCTTACCCTTGCTAGGCCTATAGACAAAAGTGATTTTAAAAAGTGGGAAAATGGGAAAACAGTTTTAACAGCTGTTTTTGGAGTGGTTTAAAAAAAACCTAAGCACCTATAAACTAAAGGACTACCCATCAATCAAGTAATAGCTAAGCAATTTGTGGTATATTAATATGATAGAATACTATTATACAGAAAGAAATTATGAGATAGACGCTTTGAAAGATTGAAAGATTTATATGCAGAGTGAAGTATGCCGAATCAGAAAACAATTTATATAATATTATAAAACAATGTAGAAGACTTTTACAAACTTATGTAAAATGAAATGAGCAGAACCATGTAAGAAATATTTAACTAACTTAAGGGGGACTAATCTAACTGGAGGACTAATCTGGGAGCTAATCTGACTGGTTGGCTAGCTTTCTGACTGCTATTAATTTAGTATGGGCCATTTAAAAATTTCTCTACGCTGCTCTGCTCCCAAATTGATAAGCAAAAGATTAAGAAGCCTCTTAATTAAATAATCAAAGCAGAGTTTATTTATGAGATACAATTTAAAGAATACAGGGAAATAAAATGTACAACCTGACTGCTTTCCAGTGTGTCTCTCTCCTGCAGGAGCTTATGTTTACTCTTTGCCATCTACCTTTCTTCTAACTCCAAGCCCCTTACTTCACTCTTTAACTTCTCTCTCACTACTGTAGCCTCAGTCTTCTTAGAGAACTCCCTTTCTGTACAGTTGTGATGAACCCCCCAAGTGCTTCTTCTCTTACTGCTTCTTGCTCTGTTCGTCGACCTCCGGCAGCATCTTTACCTTCTTCTCTCACCGACCTCCTTCTTTTCTCTTAGTCTTCTGGCATTCCTCCCCGTCTCTTTCTGTCCTGCCTCTTTCCTTGCTCTTAGCTTTTTCTCCATCCCTTTCTGTCTGTTACTCCCTTACTGTCTTCTTAATCTTCAGGGCCCCTTTTCACTTTGTTCTTAATCTTCTCTTACTGTCTTCTCCAACCCCCCTTTTTCTCCAACCTCACTTTCTTCCACTCCTTCTGTTCTCTTAATCTTCTGGCCTCCCCTTTCACTTTCTCGCTAGCTCTCCCTCCGTCTTTGTCAGCCCCCTTTTTATTAACCTGCTCTCCCTGGTGAAACACCCGCTTGCTGCCCCCAGGGCCAGCCGAGCCCCATGCTTTGCAAGCCCACAGCTGGGGCTGGACAAAGCAAACCCCAGCGGCCCTGACGTTCGTGGGCCTTTCCACTGTGCGAACAGGCCACGCCGTGCCACACCCATGGCTCAGGGTTTTCTTCTGAGCAGTTTGGCCTGGCCCAGAGGCCTCCCTGCAGCTGAAACAGAGCAGGAGGGGTCCTAGCCCCTCTTACATAGAAAAAACCCTTGAGGGCCTAAGGTCTTTTAATCTCAGCCCCAAAGCAGGGTCCCCAAATCAAAATAAATTTCTACAACCAGGAGATCGATATATATAATATTATAAAAACAATTTTAAAACAATTTTCTTATAGTATAATAGTATTCCATCACAATCATATATAACAACTTGTTCAGCCATTCCCCAATTAATGAATACCCCTTCAATTTTCAATACTTTGCCACCACTGAAAAAGCTACTATAAATATTTTTGTAAATATGGATCCTTTTCTTTTTTTCCCCTATCTCTTTGGGATACAAACCTAGTCATAGTATTGCTTGGTCAAAGGATATACATGGTTTATAGCTCTTTGGGCATAGTTCTAAATTACTTTTCAGAATGGCTGAATCAGTATTCAACTTCACCAACAGTGTATTAGTGCTTTAATTTTTCTGTATCTCCTCCAATAATTGTCATTTTCCTTTTCTGTCATATTATCCCGTCTGATGGGTGTTTAATGGTAGTTCAAAGTTTAAGAAAACTTTTTAAAAAATCAAAAAGGATAGAACTTAAGAAAAATTGAGAAATAATATGGAAGGAAATTAAGTCAATATTTTTCTTTGTGTAGTTCCTTAATTGGACACTTAAGAAAGCACTTAATTTGGCATTTTGGCTATTTGAAAAAAGTAATCCTGCTAATTGAATTTGTCAAAATTATTAAAGAAGTCAGAAAAGTAGAGTAGAACAGCTTAGAAGTGTTGATATTAGGTCACCAAATATGCAGGTGTTTATAACCTTTAAAAATACATCATTGTATGCATTTTTTCTTTTAAATTACATGGCTTTGCAGATTAGCAGTGGATAGAGAGCCTGAAAGAATGAAAGTTTGAGAATCTGAGGAAAGGCCTAGCCAGAGTATATGATAGGAAAAAACCTTAAAAAATGCCTCTCTGAGGTAAAAAAGAAAAATAGTTTGATTCTTTTTTTTAATAAGTTAGGCTTCCATTTTAAGGAAAGGTTAAAGAACCAGTTGAGGAAAGGAAGAAGACCAGGGAAATCTAAAGTGGGCCTTGAAGCCCCAAGGGCAAATGAATGACAAAAGTTTTTCCAAGGCTGAAAATGTTGAAATTAAAGAAAATGGATTTTCTTTTAGGGAATACTAGCTGACTTTGAAGAATACCTTTCTGGGAACAGTTTCTTGAAAGTAGAGTGTTGAAGGCAAGCTGAATTTAAAGATAAAGTAGAAGAAGCTGAGGTTGAAACTCAGTGCCTAGGAGAAGTCATGAGGACATTTCATTCCAGCATAAGATGATAAGTTGTTGTACATTTTCTGTAGAATGAAGAAAATTGAGACCTCTGATTGCATAACATTTGAAAAATTATTTTCCTTTTAATAATCCAGTTATGTACATGAAACAAAACAAAACAAAAAGTTGACCTGTTTCTTGATGGCATTAAAACAATTAAAATGTTATCATAAAGCTCTCTCTCTCTATAAATATCAATCAATGGCTAAATAACAACATAGTAAAGACTGATTTATCTGGCTTTCTATCTAGTGAAAATATTCTATTTACTTCTCTAAAATAATGAAAGCAGCTACTATTGTAATAGAGGATAGACCAATGGAGGCCTAGTCCCTAGGGCATATACATGGTCCTCTGTCTGCTGTCTGTCCAAATGAGAGACTTGAGAAGCCTGCTAACAGGTATATTTAATAGATGGCCCTGCTGTCCATTTCAGAAAATCAATGAGCATTCTGTGTCTGTTTCCTCTTGACCTACTGTGTGGTCATAAAGTCCTCTAAATGGCTGCTGAACCTGAAATGAGTGTGCATACAAATGGTTCCTATGAAGGAATTTGACTTCTCTTTCCCTGGTAGCTTTTGAACAAAGAGGAAAAAAATCTGTAATTCTTTGGGTGGAAGAGTCTGCTCTCCCTTACCTAGTCACCATGTGACTACAAACGTATGATCCTTTTGTTTCTCCTGTCTCTATTGCGTGTATTCTTCCCTTATTGAATTTTGCCATGATGGAATATCCCAGTGAGGTGGAATGATCTTATGAGCCTTGAAAGGTCAGAGGAGTCACTAGAAGTCCAGCAATAGGAACCATAGCAAAATCTGCTGATTCTCGTGAGTCATAGAAACTGAGGAATGACCTGCATAATCTGACTAAGCAGGCACTTGACCAAGCAGCTGAGACACTGTGTCCTGCAAACCATGGGGTGACATCCATCAACTAAGGCACATATAGTAGGAGGAATATTTTGTAGAAGCCATTTTAAATTTTAACCTACTCTTTCCAGGGACCAAGGTGGTAGAGGAGAATGTGTGGCAACTCAGGCAAAATATTTTCAACTATGTACAAACAAGCTAAAAGAAATTGGAAATAATCAACAGAGGGAAGACATAAAAATTAAGGGGGATTGGGAAAGTATTCCTGAAAAAACAAAGATTCTATCTGGGACTTGAAGAAAGCAGGGAAACCTGCTATTTCAGCCGGGGACAGCCAGTCAAATTACCTGGATTTGGGAGATAGAACATCCCATCTGAGGAACAACAAGGAGCCAAGTGAAGTATCTTCTGAAGGATCAAAAATTAGATGGTGTTCAACAATATTTTGATTTTAAGTTTATCTTGCTGATTCTTTCAAAATTGGTAAGTCATGTTGTTTATAATAAAGTTGTAAGCATGAATCCACAGGAATTTAAGTTGAGAATCTAAATTAGTATTAACTTTAGAAATATAGGAAGTTATATATTTACTTTAGAGATGCTGCTATTACTCAAAATATTTTTGAAGCTTCCATTTAAAAACGCACCTTAGAGTCCTTGGCATGTATCTGACTAGTTGTGCTGGTATATCTTTTCCTCTAAGAGGCAATTTAATTTTTGCAAACAGTAAAAAGCCACTCTCCTCTAATTCTTCTCAGTGAAATAGATGGGCAATAAAGTTAGATAAAATTATTTTGAGAGGATTGTAATTAGACCGATTTTCTGTCACAACTAGCAAAGTGGCTCTAGAGGCAACAACCAGAGGATCCCACATATTTTTTGAGCATCATCAGTGTGATCATCTTAAAAACCTTTCTGGTTTTAGAGCTCACCTCTAGTACTTGTGATAATCTGCTTCTTCTTTGCACCTCCCTCCCTCCTCTTGCCTGACAGCTTTACCTATTTCTTTTCTGCAAGCTTCCATAACCCATTATACAGATTGCTTTGTCCCATGCGATATTTAGTATCTCCCTGCCTGTGACAAATGAAATGGAAAGCCAATCAGATTGCCCTGACAATCTGTCCTCTTCCTTCAAAACCCTTCTTTCCCTCTACCCCAACCTGTGGGTGCAAGTTGTCCTAATGTGGAGTTGATGAACAGGAGGAATGGCAAGAGTTTGTGAGAATGTGAGTATGCCAAGTCCAAGGGCAGCTTCTTCTAGGACTATCACTGACCACCCGTCTCCTTTAGTAGCCTGACGACTATTATGGACATATTCTGGATCCTGCCTTGTTTTGTCTTTGATGTTATTACATACCTCTTGCCTTACTGAGAGTCCTTGGGTCCTGTGTCTTATGTGGGTTAAAATATGCTACCATAAAAGTCTATTATATTGGGGCAGCTAGGTGGCGCAGTGGATAGAGCACCGGCCCTGGATTCAGGAGTACCTGAGTTCAAATCCAACCTCAGACACTTAACACTTACTAGCTGTGTGACCCTGGGCAAGTCACTTAACCCCAATTGCCTCACTAAAAAAATAAATAAATAAATAAAATTTTAAAAAAAGTCTATTATATTATGTATCATCAGGTTGTATCATTCTTTGAAGAAATCTCCTTTAGGCTGCAAAACTCCTAGATCAGACTAAGATAGGCCATTTTGTTCAAATAGAAGTACTATTTCTTAAGATGAGGGCTTTAGAATGAACAATATACATTTAGATGCATATGCTGTTATGTGGATTTTAAAAATTAGTCTAATTATAATATAATGACGCCATGTAATTTTTACTCAGGATATTTAAATAACCAATGTACCCCACTTCCTAATTATGTTGGACAAATGTGAACCTATTGTAACTATTTGCATTCATTATAGTTTTATTTATAATTGTATTCCCTCATCCTTTCATTAATAACTTCTTGAAGGTAGGAGCTGTGTTGTTTTTTGTCTTTGTGTTTCCATTGTTAAAAACTTGCTTGTTCATCCATACTAGGAAATATTTTAATGACCATCTAACACCAAGTTAGTTTCTAGGTGTTTGGAATAGGGAGTGGGAATAGCTAGTTGTATACTTTATGGCTTACACTCTCAGGTTTTTAAGAGGATATTGAAGGAACAGTTCTGGATCGGGAGAAGGTAATAGGAATGCAGTAGAATAAAATAAAAATGAGGAGTTGGAAAGAATGTACTACTTGTTAGGCGGTTTTAAAAAAGCAAGAATGACAATGAGGCTATTAGATAAGGCAAAAATAAAAACACAATGTCAAGAGACATAAACAAGGAAACCACTTCATGACTATACAAGGAAATAGTATCATTCCTAAGCATATGTCCACAAAAGTGTATAGCAACTAAATTCATAAAGGAAAAGCTACCTGGGTTGTAAAAAGACATAGATTAAGCCACAGTAATTGAAGAAGATTAATTTCCTTCTCAGAATTGGATAAATGTGATGAAAAGATATTCAAAAAGGAAAATATAAAACAGAATGAACCAAGAAGTTAGTTTTAGAAGGTTAATGACTTTCTAAATGGGAAAGCAACAAATGACTCTATGTGATCTATGTATACATACATATATTATACACATGTATACATACATATATGTGTATTATATATGTATATATATATATATATCAGCATTATTTGGAATTTTCATAATTAAAGACAATGTAGCAGGGGATAGAGAAATTATAAACAAATGCAAAAGGCATAAATGCAATATACAATCTTTATAGATATGAATAAAATAGTAATTAATATGTAGAACATGGGTAAAATATACATACATACATATATAATGATAAAATTGAAAGCTGTTTTTTAAAAAACACTTTTAAAAAGCTTAAATAAACCTTATTTTAGAAAAGCAAAAATGAAATTATTAAAAAAATGAGCAATGTGAGCTTATAACGAACAAAGAGAGAATCAAAAGAACTATCAGAAACAACTTCACACAATTATATTCTAGGAAATCCAAGATTTTAAAGAAAATATGTGATTACTAACACAAATATAAAATACCCAAATTACAAAAATAAGTAGATTTAAGCAACTTGAACTCAGAAATAAAATTAAAGAAGCCATAAAGGAACTACTGAATGGAAGAAAGGTATCTTTCAGAAGATTTACAAGAAAATTTTTTCAGATATGTAAAAGCAATTAATACTTATACTACAAAATTATTTTTAATAAGAGAGAAATAACTATCAAACTTCTTTTATGAGACACATATAATCCAAATCCCTGGTGTTTTTTAAAATTGATTACTATTGTTTTATATATATATATATATATATATATATATATATATACACACACACACATATACACACACACACATATACACACACACACATATGTACGTTTTGGGTAAGCATATATTAATTTATCAATATTATGCCATTAAAGTTTGACCACTTGTCTCTGTAACTTCTCATGGTCTCAAGCCGAGTAGAAGAGAAAACAGGGAGAGAGAAAAGCACCAAAAGTCCTATGCTGGAGACAGCATGTGGTGTGACAGAAATGAGAGAGAAAGAGAGAGAGAGAGAGAAGCATGAAAGAGATAGACACCATGTGGTCCGGACAGCCAAGAGAACTCTCAGAAGCCCCATGTTGAGTTTTCCCAAGGGTTTTTATACTCTTTTGATAGAGGTGGGTCATTATACATTGATCAAAGATAATTGGGTCATTATACATCAAACAGATATAATTGGTTATCATCATTCAGCTCTATTGATTGACATGACTTGAAGGTGGTCTAGTTAAAATGGAATGTATAGATAACATCAAGGAAAAGAATGCAAAAGACCCTTCACTCAAGTTGCTCAAGGCAAAGTTCATTATCTAGGTGTGGTTTAATTCCATGAGTCTTTCACCAATCTAAATAAAAGACTATCTCCATTCCTTTTGTTCCCTTGGGTTTGTCCCAGATGGGATTTGATGAAGTTTCTCTAGGAGAACTAGACTTTCTGCAATAAGGAGTGGGAAGGCAGAGAAAGTACTGAGAAAGTGATCTCTTCATCTCTCAAGAAATCCATTATTAATAAGTATTTTCTTACATATCTAAACTAGAAAGAGATAAAGCAGATAAAGAAAAATGTCAAAATAACTATTTAATATTGATTCAAATATTTTAAATAAAAATCCACTGCGCCACCTAGCTGCCCCACCCTTAAATCTTAAGTATTTCAAAGTCAGAATATATGGTGCATATATGCCAAAATATTCACAATAGTATTTTGTGTGTGTGAGCACAGATTTAGAAATCTAGTCTCTCATTTAAGGTACTTTCCCAAATTGAACTAAAAAATTGTTTCTACAAAGGGTAACTACTCTTATAGATTAAAAGAAGTAGCCAAAGAGTCACTATTGGTGTACTTTCACTTACAGTCATCTAGTAGGCATAATTAGCTCCTAACAAATGCATTAATTAAAATCACATGTAGTATGTGTAAGCACTCATCATGATGCTGGTGTAGAGGGAAAGGTATCAATTGTCTTTCTCTACCACTTCATGGATGGAATCAAATGGTCCTGACATGATACTTATTGGTAGAAAAGAGGAAGAGAGACCAAGATGGAGACAGAGAGACAGACACAAAGACAGAGATTGATATAGAAAGAAAAACAGAAGGAGACAGAGAATATGAGACAGATGGAGAGGGACACAGAAATAGAAAGACCAACTTTTTAGAGACTCCATGCATGGCTTTTCCTGGTATAGGCACAGGGGTCACCTTCACAAATACCTGAAAACTCAGATCTTACCATGGAGTGGCCAAGAAGGATGTTGCTTTGTCATTTCAAAGCATAAGCTCCTGCAGTGTTGACACATATTTGTACATTCTTGAAATCCCTGGTAGTTTCTAGGGGAGCTTCAGCACATGGTCCCTGGCATGGTCCATTCCCACACATGTTTGCTGGAGATATGCTCTAATTCAGTCCCACTACATATGATATGCAAGAAGGAAAAGAGTCTAGAGTTTAAAGAGAGGGAAGCCTATTTAAGTTGACTAGTGCCTCAGCCAAGCTTGAATGTAGCTCCACTCTCGCACTCTGTGATCCAGACAAAATAGTCTCTTTATTTTTCATACAAGATGCTTCATCTTCTCTTTATCCTGTTTCTCAAAGGAAATTATAGAGTGATTCCATGGAGAAAATGAATCAAAAGAAATATATCATTTTATTCCCTTACTCCCAAAGGGCTAAGGATGGGGAATTGCTTCTATTTGTGCAAGGAAAAGAATATTGCTTACTGTGACTAACAATCTAGTTAATGGAAAATTTAATTCTAAAACTTTGTTTAACCAGTCTTTGGGCCTAGGAAATACATTATAGAATTGGGCTTGGTATCATAATTCCATTTCCTTATCATTGAAAAGAGATGTTTCTGGGGGCAGCTAGGTGGTGCAGTGGATAGAGCCCTGCCCCTGGATTCAGGGGGACCTGAGTTCAAATCCGGCCTCAGAATCTTGACACTTCCTAGCTGTATGACCCTGGGCAAGTCACTTAACCCTCATTACCCTGCAAAAAAAGGGAAGAAAAAGAAAAAAGAAAAAGTGATGCTTCTAATCAGAAATGTCATTGAACCAAATCTAGAGGTGGCATTTCTAAATGGTATTTGTTAATGTAGAAGATGCAGTATATACAGATGTTGAGGGCATTCATTGTGGCTGGCATTATCTTTATGACGAAGGCCATATAACAGGTCTCTCTTCCCAAGATATAGAGAAGCTTGCTTCTATTTTACTTACTTCTCAGCCTTTAACTTTTTTTTTAGATGGTGCAAGCCAATTTGCTTTGTAATCTTCTCAATTGGCTGATTTTCAGATCTCCAAGCAAATGACTTACAAATCTTTATATTTAACCCAATTCTCTCTCCTGAGCTTCAGCCCCCTTTTCCTAATTGCCTATTGGACATTTCAAACTGAAGACATCTTAAACCAAACATGTGCCAAACTGAATTTATCATTATCTTTTCATCCAAGCCCTCCCTTCCTTCCAAACTACTATTTTTAATAAAAAACACCACCATCCTATTATCTCAAGATTTTACCTGCATTACTATCCTGTATTCTTCACTCGTTCTTACTCCACATATCTAACCAGTTGCCAGTGGTGTATGGGGTGTTCAAACAAGACTAGCACCTCTGTTGTGAGGTTTGAGCCCTTTTCACAGTTGCTCATCCACTTCTGGTGTCCACTTGCCACCCAACTCTCAACTGTAGCTCCAAGAAGGTGAAAAATGTGCGGTAGCCACATGGTAAAACCATCATGTCAGATAGGCTAACCTAAGTTGAAGATAACTGATAGGTCTCAAACCTATGTTTTACTTAGGGTGATGTCTTCCCTGAAAATGTGAAGACTTCCCCCAGTGGAATGGGTAGATGAAAACAATTTGTTCCAATGGCCATGAAGTAGGCTGAAGCAGGTGCTATGGAGCACCTAGAGCTTGGTCAAACATCAAAGATGCCAAGGTCATCCACTTCATCCTAGTCATCTTGACCTTTGTTTTGACACTGGGCTTTGATGGTTCCTGAAGAGAGATTGAGGCTGATATCTCTGTGCAATTCTACCTTGCTTAAATCCAATTCACACAAATCAAGACATCACCCTGTGATGCCATTGGTCCTCTTCAAGAACAAAGAACAAACAACAACAATCAATGAACAAGTTCTGCTATTTCTATGTAAATCCAACCCCTTCATACAGTTACCACTTCAGTGCAGGCCTTCATCACCTACCATTCTAGTCAGTCCTACATAGTGCTGAGGAAATAATTTTCCTTAAACACAGATTTGACCATGTATCTCTTTTATTTAATCAATTCCAATATTTTGTTTTGTTTTGTTTTAATTGCAACTAGAATATGAGATTCCATGTTAAGCTCCCAAAACACTATATAACCCAGTCTTAAACCATCTTTTCAACTTCACTGAACATTTTTTCCACTCCTAAACAATGTGATCTAATCTAACTGGCCTCTTCATTGTTCATGTAAGACACTCCATCTCTCAACTCTATTCCTTTGCATTCACCATTGCATTTCCCATGCCTGGAATGTTCTCTTTACTCATTTCCATCTCATGGTCTCTTTTTTGCTCAAGCATTACCTCTACTTAGACATTTTCTTGATCTCTCCAATTGCTAGTGCCTTCTTTCTGAAATGACCTTGTATTTTTACTACTTTGTATATATTTGTAATTATTCTCTTTTTTTTAAAATTTTGTGTTACCACTAGATGGGTTCTTAAAAACATTCCTCTTTCAAAGAATTACTCACCTATACAATCCAATTACAATTTAAGTAAAAGTTTTTATTATTTGGCACACAGAGGTATGGCTGGGAGAAGTATAACTTCAACTCCTGGGGAAGTTTAATCAGACAGCCATAGAGATATGGCTGGGAGAAGAAGCCTAACTTCAACTCCCCAAACAAAGGAGAAGATGACAATTTTATAGAGGCAAGAAAGGGGTGGGGGTAGAGTTACAGCAGTTTGAAAATGATGATGTTAGCTATTTGGATATATGAATAATAAAACTTCCACATTTCTAACTTGGGATTATGGTCATTACCCGGTCCTAATCACGTAGCAAACATGACTGGCTCCCAACTAAGCTCATGTTGTAAATTCAAGGAGCCCAGCTTTCTGGATGGATGTTTTATTATCTGTTTAACCAACCACTATGTGGTTAATCAACTACTTTACTTCTCCAAGGAAAGAGTAATCTCTAATTGACCCCAACAAGCTGATCAGCCACATTTCTCCATGGTCATAGTGTCTCCCTCAGGGCCAAAGCATCCCTAACTGGACGCAGGCCCACCACGCTGCTACTACATTTTGTTTGTTCTTGTACATGTTTTATAAATATACCCATAATTGTATTTGTATTCTTCCCCATCATAATACAGTATCCTTGAGAGTAGGAATTGTTTCACTCTTTATTTGTTATCTAGATCACCTCACCCAGGACCTGGCATATAGTCAGTGCTTTAATAAATGCTTTTTGACTAATTGCATAAAATAGCCAGCATATGGAAATGCTCACATGCGGCTTTTATCTGCTCTACAACTGTCCTGAAGAGGAGACAGATGAGCAGACACCACTGCTCATGTTGATTACAAAGCAAATTGGCTTACACCATCTAAAAGCAGAAGATAGGCAGGAGGCTAGATTTTTCTTCTTTTTAAAAAAAAATTATTTTTTCTAATTACACGTAAAGACATTTCTAACATTCATTTAAACTTATTTTTGAGTTCCAAATTATCTCCTTTTCTCTTTCCCTCATCTAAAACAGTTAGCAAGTTGATATAGGTTATGTATGTGCAATCATTTCCATATTAGCCATGTTGTGAAAGAAGAAACAGGCCAAAAGAAAAGAACCACAAAAATAAGGAAAGTAAAAAGTAGAAAGTAAAAAACAGTATAATTTGATCTGCATTCAGACTCCATCAGAACTTTCTCTGGAGATGGATAGCATTTTCCATCATGAGTCTTTTAGAACTGTCTTGGATCATTATATTGCTGAGAAGAGCTAAGTTGTTCAGTTGATCATTGTGCAATGTTGTTGATACCACGTAAAATGTTCTCCTGGTTCTACTCACTTCATTTTGTATCAGGTTACATTAGCATTTCCAGGTTTTTCTGAAATCTGCCTGCTTTTCATTTCTTATAACACAATAGTATTCCATTACATTCATACACCACAACTTGTTCAGCCATTCCCCAATTGATTAGTATCCCCTCAATTTCCAATTCTTTGAATCACAAAATGAGCTACTATAAATATCTGCAAATAGTGATAGTTGTGTTTCCTCATTGCCTATTCTAATTCCTTTAATTGCTTTTTCTTCTCATTGCTCTAGCTAACATTTCTCGTACAATACTGAATAATAGTGGTTATTATGGGCACCCTTGCTTCACCCCTAATTTTAGTTGAGGCTTCTAGCTTATTCCCATTACAGATAATGCTTGCTGATGGTTTTAGATAGATATACTTATTTTAAGGAAAACTCCATTTATTCCAATGCTTTTTATTGGTTTTTAATATGAATGGGTGCTATATTTTGTCAAAAGCTTTTTCTGAATATTTTGAGATAATCATATGATTTCTGTTGGTTTTGTTATTGATATGGTCAATTATGCTGATAATTTCCTAACACTGAACCAGCTATGCATTCCTGCTATAAATACCACCTGGTGATAGTGTATGATCCTTGTGAGATATTGCTGTAATCTCCTTGCTAGTATTTTATTTAAATTTTTCTATTGATATTCATTGAGTAAATTGGTCTATTGTTTTCCTTCTCTATTTTAGCCTTTCCTGGTTTATGTATCAGCACCATATTTGTGTCATAAGAGGAATTTGGTAGGACTCCTTTTCCTATTTTCCCAAATAATTTATATAGTATTAGAATTAAGTATTCTATAGATTTTTGGTAGAATTCACTTGTGAACCCATCTAGCCCTGGGGATTTTTTTCTTAGGGAGTTAATTGATGGCATGTTCAATTTCTTTTTCTAAATTGGGGTTATTTAAGTATTCTATTTCCTCTTCTGTTAATCTGGGAAATTTATATTTTCTTTTTTTTTTTAGTGAGGCAATTGGGGTTAAGTGACTTGCCCAGGGTCACACAGCTAGTAAGTGTTAAGTGTGTGAGGTCGGATTTGAACTCAGGTACTCCTGACTCCAGGGCCGGTGCTCTATCCACTGTGCCACCTAGCCGCCCCCTATATTTTCTTAAATATTCATTAATTTAATTTAGATTGTCAGATTTATTGGCCTATAAGTGAGCAAAATATTTCCTAATGATTGCTTTAGTTCCCTCTTCATTGGTGGTAAATTCACCCTTTTCATTTTTGATATTGGATATTTCATTTTTTTTCTTTTTTTCTTTTTTTTTGAATCAAATTAACCAATGGCTTATCTATCATAATGTTTGTTTTTATATAGTCATCTCTTAGCTTTATTTAATAGCTCAATAGTTTTCTTATGTTCACTTTTATTAATCTCATCTTTTAGTTTTCAGGATTTCCAATTTGGTGATCAATTGGGGATTTTTAATTTGTTCTTTTTGTATTTTTAAATTCTATTTACTTTTTATTTTAGTTTCAAAGCCAATTTATTGATCTGCTCTTTTTTTTATTCTGTTGATGTAAGAATTTAGAGATATAAAATTTCACTATAGTATTGCTTTAACTGCATCCCATAAATTTTGCTATGCTGTCTTATTGTGATTCTCATTAATGAAATTATTGATTGTTTTTATGATCTATTTTTGACCCACTTATTCTTCAGGATTGCATTATTTAATTTCCAAGTAATTTTTAATCTATATTTCTACTGCCCTTTATTGAATGTAATTTTTATTGAATTATGATCTAAGAAGGGTTCATTTAATGTTTTTGCCTTTCTACATTTGATTGTGATGTTTTTATGCACTAATGCATAATCAATTTTTGTATAGATGCCATGTACCACTGAGAAAAAAGTATATTCTTTGTTATTCCCATTACATTTTCCCCAGAGGTCTATTACATATAACTTTTCTAAAATTCTATTTACCTCCTCAAATTCTTTCTTGTTTATTAGATTTATCTAATTCTGAAAGGAGAAAGTTGAGGTCCCCCATAGTATAGTTTTGCTACACTCCTGTAACTCACTTAACTTCTCCTTTAAGAATTTGTATTCCTTGTTTATATGTCAGATTTATGGGCAGAAGAAGAATTTAGGACCAAAGATGATATAGAGAACCAAACAAAATATAAAATAGGTAATTTTGATTATGTGAAATTAAAAACTTTTTGCACGAGCAAAACTAATGCAAGCAAGATTATAAGAGAAGCAGAAAACTGGGAAAAATTTTTGAAAAAAGTATCTGTGATAAAGGCCTCATTTCTTAAATATATAGAAAACTGAGTCAGATTTATAAAAATACAAGTCATTCTCCAATTTATAAGTGGTCAAAGGATCTGAACAGGCAGTTTTCAGACAAAGAAATCAAAGCTATCTATAATCATATGAAAAATGCTCTAGATGACTACTGATCAGAGAAATGCAAATTAAGACAACTCTGAGGTTGTCACACCTGTGGAAATTTATTTTGATTTGGGGACCCTACCTTTGGGCTGAGATTAGAAAGCCTTAGGCCCTCAGGGTCTTTTCTGTATGGGAAGGGCTGGTGCCCCTCCCCCTCTGCTTCAGCTGAGCCAAAAAGCCCCGTGGGCTGTACAAGATGCCAGGTCAGACAGCTGGGGGAAGGGAGACCCAGCTCCTTCCACCCTGAAAGAATCTATCCGAGAGATCCTTGGCTTGTCCCGGCCGGGCTCTGGTGTAGCCTGTGCCAAGGTCCCAGGCATGCAGCAGAGGGTATGGGCCCCTGGAGCCCTGGGTGTGGTACACACGGGAGGCTCAAGGCCCCCCACCCCAGCCACAGCCCTGGCTGGTGGATTAGCTTGGTGCATATGGGGTCACAAAAAGCCCCGAGATTTGAGTGGAGAGAAGAAAGATGTATATAGACCTGGGAGTTAGACAGCAAAGGGGGGACTGACAAGATTAGCAGAACAGAGAGGGGCTGACAAGATTAGAAGAACAGAGAAGGTCGGGGGTGGCAAAGGCTGCAGAGGGCAGACTGATGGAGCAGACAGACAGACAGAACAGGAGGCAGCAGAGAGCACAGAAGTGGTCAGCACAGGGTACAGGTGGAGTTAGTAAAAGGAGCTGAGCAGTGAAAGTGGAACATACCCTAAGGCAAGAGGCCGCAATGGCCCTTATTGTATTAAAAATGTTCCAGGCACAGCAGGTGGAAAGAGACTCCTGGAATGCAGTCAGGTTGTACATTTTATTTCCCTGTATTCATAATTTTAAATTGTATCTCATAAATAAACTCTACTTTGATTATATAGTTAAGAGGCTTCTTAATATTTTGCAAATCAATTTGGGAGCAGTATGGTGGAACTTTATAAACGGCCCATATTAAATTAATAGCAGTCAGATAGCCAGTTAGTCAAAAGTCCCCAAATTAGTCCTCCAGTCAGATTAGGTCCCTCCCCCAAATTAGACTCATTTAAAATATTTCTACATTTGAATGGCGACCCAAATGGGACTTAGGGCCCAATTATAATTTTTTTAAACTTATAATTTTTCATAAAGTTAAAATTTTTCATAAGTCCAATTATATAATTTTTCAGACTAATTTTTCTAGCTAATGATTAATTTTTTACACACCTATTATTGTGACAAATATAACAAAAAAGGAAAAATATTAGATGTTGGAGGGGATGTGGGAAAGCTGGGATGCTAATCCACTGTTGATAGAGTTATGAAAACATCCAACCATTCTGGGGAACAATTTGGAACTATGCCTAAAGGGCTATAGAATTGTGCATACCCTTTGATCCAGCAATACCACTGCTAGGTTTATATCCCAAAGACATCTCCCAAAAGAGAAAAAGACCTATTTGTACAAAAATATTTATAGCAGCTCTTTTTGTGGTGGCTAAGAATTGGAAATCAAAGGAATGCTCATCAATAGGGGAATGGTTAAACAAGCTATGGTATATGATGGTGATGGAATATTATTGTGCAATAGGAAATGACAAGCTCAGTGATTTCAGAAAGGCCTGGAAAGACTTGTACGAACTGAGCAGAAACAAGAGAACATTGCTCCACCTCCAAAGAAAGAACTGATATTGATTGAACACAGACTGAAGCATGCTATTTTTCACCTCCTTTCATTTTTTCTTTTATTCAGGTTTTCTTGTACAAAATGACTAATATGGTAATGTTTTACATAATTGCACATGTATAACCAACATCTGATTGCTTATCACCTCAGGTAGCAGGGAAGAGAGGGAGGGAAGGAGGGGTAAAAATTGGAACTCAAAACTATACATAAAAATGTTTATTATTAGGGCAGCTAGGTGGTGCAGTGGATAAAGCATCAGCCCTGGATTCAGGAGGACCTGAGTTCAAATCTTGCCTCAGACACTTGACACTTAGTAGCTGTGTGACCCTGGGCAAATCACTTAACCCTCACTGCCCCGCCCCCAAAAAATGTTTATTATTTTTTTAAAAAGAATTTGTATTCCTTACCATTTGGTGCATATATGTTTAGTATTGATATTACTTCATTGTCTATGGTTCCTTTTAGCAAGATGTCATTTCCTTCCTTATCTCTTTTAATTAGATGTTTTTGCTTTTGCTTTGAGATCATGATTGCTGTCCCTGCTTTTTTTTTTAACTTCATCTTAAGCATAACATATTCTGCTCTAGTCTTTTACTTTTACTCTGTGTGTGTCTCTCTGCTTCAAGTGTGTTTCTTATAAGCAACATATTGTAGGACTGTAGTTTTTAATCCACTCTGCTATGTGCTTCTGTTTAATGGGAGTTCATCCTGTTTACATTCACAGTTATGATTACTGTGTATTTCCTTACATCTTTTTCCTCCTGTTTATTCTTCTTTCTCCTTTCACCATTTCTCTCCTCACCAGTGTTTTACTTCTGACTATTTCCTTCCCCAGTCTTCCTTTCCTTCTATTAGTCCCATCTCTTTACTTAACCCCCCTTCCCTTTTATTTATCTGTAGGGTAAGATACACTTCTATACCCAACTGATTATATATGTTATTCCCTCTTCAAGCCATTTTTGATTAGAGTAAGGTTCAAGCCCATTGCCCAGCCTCCCATCTTCCCCTTCACTGTAATGGGTCTTTTGTACCTCTTCACCTGAGATAGTTTACTCCATTCTATTTCTCCTTTCCTTCTGCTCCCAGCACAATCTTCTTTCTCACTCATTGTTTTTTATGTCATTTGTCCTTTGTTCTCTAAAAGGACTAATGATACCAGAAGAGTGATGTCTTGACTTATAAATAAATTCCATTTAAGTGAGGCAGGGCTATGAAAAGTCACCAGTCTCACTCTCTTCTCTAGGGTCATATGAGTTCAGTGGCAAGACATAGGTGAGGATGACTGGAGATGACACCAGATGCAGTGGGAGACCTTAGCCTTTTTAAGTGAAGGTCTTTCCCAGATCTCAGTTTGTCTGTGGCAAAACCCATTAAGTGATTGAAGGCTAAGTAAGAAATGAGACAAAATATGGACTAATTTGCCTACTCAAAAAAAAGAAAATGAAAAATCAAAGTGGGAAGGGAAGACCCTCAGGGTTTCTAGACAGAACAGAAACAATTGTTATTTATACTCCCTCTGAGCCTTGGAAATCCAAACAATGACCAAATGAGGCTTTAGGTAGAGCTATTATTGGCTGATCTGTGAGACCCAGAGTGATTTCAGTTTAAGGCATGGTCAAGTAGCTTCATTTGAATCCCAATGGGCTTTCTCAAGGACTGGTTTTTCTGAGTTTCATTTCAAGAAATCATAAATGGGGGGCAGCTAGATGGCGCAATGGTTAAAGTGCTGGCCCTGGATTCAGGAGTACCTGAGTTCAAATCCGGCCTCAGACACTTGACACTTACTAGCTGTGTGACCCTGGGCAAGTCACTTAACCCCCATTGCCCTGCAAAAACAAAAAAACAAACAAAAAAAGAAATCATAAATGAAACTAAGGGACTAAAGAGTTCATTGTCCATATCCTCTATGTATACTCCTTCTAACTGCGTTAATAGTGATAGAATTCTTAAGAATTACAAGTATCATCTTACCATGTAGGGATATAAACGGTTCAGCCTTATTAAATCCTTTGTTTTCTCTTTCCTTTTTACCTTTTCATGAGTTTCTTGAGTCTTGAAATTGAAAATCATTTTTTTTTTCAGTTTTGGTCTTTTCATTAGGAAAAATTGAAAACCTTCATTGAATGACCATTCCCCCCCTGAAGGATTATACTATTTTGCTGAGTAAGTGATTTTTGGTTGTAATCCTACCTCTTTTGCCCTCCAGAATATCCTATTGCACCCCTCCCAATTCTTTGCTGAAGCTGTTAAATCTTATGTGGTAATCCTGACTGTGGCTCCTTGATATTTGAATTGCTTCTTTCTGGGTGCTTATAATATTTTCTCCTTGACCTGAAAGTTCTGGATTTTGGCTATCATGCTTCTGGGAGTTTTCATTTTGAGATCTCTTTCCAGAGGTAAATCAGTGGATTCTTTCAATGTCCATTTTACCCTCTGGTTCTAGGATGTCAGGGCAATTTCTTTGACAATTTCTTGAAGTATGAAGTCCACGCCCTTTTTTTGACCATGACTTTCAGGTAGTTCAATAATTCTTAAATTATCTCTCCTGGATCTGTTTCCAGGTCAATTGTTTTTCCAATGAGATCTTTTACATTTTCTTCTATTTTTTTATTCTTTTGATTTTGCTTGGTTGATTCTTGATGTCTCACAGAATCATTCGCTTCCACTTGTCCAATTCTACTTTTTAAAGATATTTTCTGCAGTTAGGTTTTGTACCTCCTTTTCCATTGGGTCAATTGTACTTTATAGTGAGTTGTTTTCTTCAATACATTTTTGTACATCTTTTTTCTTTCATTTTTTGTCAAGCTGTTGACTCCACCCCCCCCCCACCATGATTCTCTTGTATCACTCTCATTTCTTTCACAATTTTTCTTCTACATCTTTTATTAGATTTTTAAACATCTCTTAGAGCTCTTTGAGTTCTTTTTGGGCTTGAGACTAATTCACAGTCCAGAGGTGGCAGACACCCTGTAAGCCACCAGCATGACTTACCTCAGCAAGCCAATGGGAGACCCTGAGCCCCAGCATAGTGCCAGGTAAATGAGTAGACCCCTGCAGCATCACACAGCACGAGTGACCCCTAAACCACCCCCATCCCCCCATCTCAGTGCAGTACCAGGTGAGCTTCCAGACTCCCCCCATCCACCTACACATATAGCCCTGCTGCATTAACAGGGTCCCCTGTGGGCCCCTTTTACCTGAGTGAGAGAAATCTCCCCTTACTCTAATTTTTCTAAGTTGTCTTGAGCAAGAAAATTGTTTCACACCATCATTTTATTGGTTCTTCCATTCCAGAATTCATTTGGCAGTGCTATTTTATAGTTATTTTGAGATGAATATGGGATAGTTCAGGTGATTTCCTGTTTATCTACTACCTTGGCTCCCAGAAGGGCCCAGATTTTTCTGAAAATGAGCCACTGATGTATAGAACAACTACATTCATGGCTTCCCAATAGAGGAGTCAGGACTAAAGCTATGGACCTGAACTGGAGAGGAATATTTATCATTCAGTACTTTGGTAGCCTACATGTGATGCATTATAGAGATCAAAAAGCCCTTTAAAAAGTGAAATTTGTGTGATGGAAAGAGCATTGAACTAGAAGACCTGGTTTCTAGTATGGGCTCTTTAATTACCTAGCTGGTAACCGTGGGCAAGTGACATCCTGTCATCCAGACTCAGTTTCCTTCTCCCTAAAAAGAGGGGCTCAGACTAGTTAAAGGTAAAGAACCTCATAGTTGCCTTTTATGTTTCTTGGTGCAGCCTTTTTTTCTGCACTCATCTGCACAAACTATGATGAGCTTGAATAATCTAAATAAAAGGCTCTGAAGTTTCTGAATTTTTATGCAAAAACTTTTTTTTTCCTCATTGCCACTGAAGCAGGGGTTAAAATGATAGGACACAAAACTCAGCTAAACTGCTTGACTGTTTAAAGGAGGCCTCATTCAATTTAAGAACTCTGCTGTCAATCAGCATCTTGACAGGGCTTTACTCAAAACCTTGTCTATGATCAGAGATGACAGACTCTCACTTGGAAGGCCCCTTGAAACTAAACACAGTGGTGTTGCAAGCAAATGTCAAGTTTTCAAGTTCACAACAAAGGGAAAAATCTCACTAAATTGTTTGTTTTTTCCTCTCCTTTTCTTCCCTCCTTCCCTTCTCCCTCCTTCCCTACCTCCCTTCCTCTCTCTTGATATATCTTCTATTTCCTAAGTATAGATATACCCCAGGGCTCTGCTTTGTGTCCTCTTATCTTCTTAAAGTATATCTCGGTGATTTTATTTGCTCCCACCAGTTCCATTATTTCTAATCAGAGAAAACCATGAAAATATATATATATACACACACACACACACACACACACACACACACACACACACACACACACACACCCCTCCCTAATCTGTGTCCTAAATACCAACCCTGCATCAATTACTAGCTTGATATCTTCAGTTGGATATCCCATCAGAGACTCAGATTTAATATTCTTGAAATAGAATTAATTATTTTCTCTCTTAAACTTACTCCTTCAAGTTTCCCTCTCCACTAAGGGGAATCACAGCTCTCTAATTCACATGTTCTCTCATTACTTTAACATTTTCTATTTCTCTCTCCTTTCCATTTCCCTTCTCCCACAATTCTTTCACTGTCTAATCAGTTGACTGGCTCAATTCCACATTTTTCAGATCCATCCTCTTCTCTTAAGATGAAGGAGAAAGTGGAAGTCAAGATGGATTCATTCCATTCATATGACTAGCCACCATGGTAGTTCAGAATACCCTTCCCACCTTTCACCTTAACTATTGTAATATTTCCTAATTTCCCTTATTTCTCCTCTCTCCCCTCTCCAATCCATACTCTGTGCAGCTGCCAAAACCATCTTTCTAAAAAACAGCTTTGACTTTATCACTCCCTTGTTCAAATACCTTCTATTTTTTCTATTGCCACTAAAATAAAATACACATTTATGAAGGTCTTCCACAATCTGGGTTATATCTGACCTTCATATCACTTCTGTCCCCTTCACATGCTTTCTATTTCAGCCAAGCACACTACTAGCTATTCCCAGAATTTTATATATGATATTCTACTTAGATGCATTTACATAAGCCATATCCAATGCATACTTTCCTCATTGCTATCATTCAGATTCATTTTCTTTTCAAGCTCAGCTCAGGTAGATGATTTCTGCAGCTAGTAGTATTCTTTCACTCCTTAAATATTGCTAGAACACTTTGTCTGAGCCTCTTTTTGCTCCTTTTGCTCTCTACCTTGTGTTTCATTTATACCTATTTTATACCACCCACCCACTCACCCACCCCTACCACTAACATTTCAGTAGAATATACAACCCTGGAATGGAGGGACTATGTCACTTTTTTTTTTTTAATCATCAACCTGAGGCAGCCAGTCAGAGCCATGGATTAAGTGCTGGACCTGGAATCAGAAAGGCAGGAGTTCAAATCTGACCTTGGACATTTACAAGCTGTGTGACCTCAGTCAAGTTATTTAACCTTAATTTGCTCAAATTTAAAATGTTGATAGCAATAATATCAACCTCCCAGGGAAACTATGAGGTTCAAGAGAATTAATAATTTTATTCAGCACATAAGCACCTGGTGCTTAATAAATGCTTTTTGGTGGTGGTGGTGGTTTGGGGGTTTTGGGGTTTTTTTTGTTTTACTTCCTGTAATACCTGAAGGGCGCCACAAGGCCTTTCCATGAACCCAGTGGCTGAACTCTGCTATAGGCATTTTCTTTCCCAATTAGAAAGTAATCTCTTTCAGAGCAGGGACTGGCTCCTTTTTCTATTTGTATTCACAGTGCTTAGCATAGTTCCTGGCACATAGTAAGCATTTAATAAATATTTTTCCATTCCATTCCATTCCATTTGTATCTTAGTACCTATTATAATGCCTTGCACAAAGAAGGTGCTTAATAAATATTTATTGAATTTCATTTCATGTGAACAAATATGGGGTTGTTGGGATTGTGTGTGTGTGTGTGTGTATGTTTGCTTCTGCACATAATCATAATGGAGCAAAGGCAATAATCTTTTTATACTGGGCATATAATTTCTATTGTTCATTATAGTTTGTGACCAGATGGGAACTCCTTGGAGTGACTTTTGGCCTTCTTAATGAGTAAATTCTTTGCCTTGAGTCTAATGGTCTGGAAGTTTTCTCTCATCTCTAAAATATCATGCTAAATAAACACTGAAAATGATGTCAGGTTGGGGTGGGGAAGGATTCTGATGGATTTCATCAACTAAAGGTAGCTAAGATCTAAAACATTAGATAATCTTATTAACTCCCTGCTGGTTTCAGAAAAGATCCCATAGACTATATTTTCTAATTGAAGGGAATCAGGGTTTATCCTGATTCCAAATCTTTGAACTGACTAGAAAGCTGGCTTTGCCCATTAAGCTGGCAAGGGTACATACACCAATATTGCCCTCTGAGCTTTTACTCTAGCCGGGAGTTGTTTGATGTTAAGATCAGTTTCAGTAATACATAATTCAGGGTCTTGTATTTGGCCCCTGAGGCTGCTGAGATAGTTTATATAATGGTTTTACTCATGAGGGGAAAATTAATTGCAGCTCCCTCACTAGTTGCTCGGTGCTACAACTTCATCTCAAAGAGACAGAATTCCCCATAGGAGACCCAATTTGGATTTAATATATAGTAATGTTTTACATGACTATTAATCCAGAGGCAAGTCAGGTCAGGTGTTAGAAAGCTGCACTGGGAGCTTGCAGACTCTGGTCCTTATCCTGGTTAGGCCTATTCCCAGAATTGCTATATGAACTTGGACAAGTCCCGTTATCCTTAAACTTCTTTTTCCCCATATGTAAAATTAGAATACTAATTCTCTTATTTTGGGAAAAGCTCCTGATGATCAGATGTCACTTAGAGGCCATCAAAAATATTCCATTACACACATACACACACACACACACACACACACACACACACACTGATTATTAGTGTAAAAATGGTTTTTCCTCCATTGAACTGCTATAAAATTGCTATCAAATTAATATGACCAATATAGGTCCTGGTAGAGTGAAGATTAGGGTGGAATATTTTGTATTTATTAATTGGTAATGACCTCATTTATTATTCATCAAAGGTCTTGGGCTAGTTTTTAAACATTTGGACTTCATAAAATGCTTGTTGAATGTACTTCTCCCCCTTCCTCACCCCTGAGCTCACCAAAAAGGTGTTTGCTGTCCAGTAAGAACTCCCCAAAGCATTCCCTCATACCATTTTATGATTTAAAAATTTTATTTTGTAAAAGAGAAAGTTTTGCTCTGACCCAATCTTCTCCACATCAATAACATATAGTTATGTGATAAACTCCAACCCTTACACCTGAGAATCAGTCAGAGAGACAGATGGGAGGGACTGGATGAAACTAGGGTTTTCAAGAGGCAAAGGTGAGGAGATGGAATATCTGAGGCATGAGTGACAGTCTGTGCAAGGTACCCAGACAGAGGATCTAATGTTGTATACAGGAAATTGCAAGTAGGCCAGTTTGGATGGAATATCAAGGTCATGAGCAAAAGTAATGTCTAATTATTCTAGAAAGAGATTGAATCCAGATTGCAAATGACTTATTAATGGAGGAACTTATATTTTGCCTGTAGAGTCATAATAGGAAGTCTATCAATCAATAAATATTTATTATGTATATCAGGATGACTGGGGATGGTCCTGGATTTTTTTTTAAGGTAATTGGGGCTAAGTGACTTGCCCAGGTGGTGTAGTGGATAGTGTACTGGCTCTGAAGTTGGGAGAGCCTGAGTTCAAATCTCACCTCAGACACTTACTAGCTGTGTGACCCTGGGCAAGTCACTTAGCCCCAATTGCCTTAAACTATCTGGGGCCATGTCCAATCATCCTGAAGTAGATCTTGTCATTGGACCCAGATGATTCTGGAGGAGAGAGTGAGGCTGGTGACTTTGCACAGCCCTCCTTCACTTAAATCCAACCTGATGTCATGGTCCTCCTTGAGAATGAAGGACAAAGCAACAACAAGGACGACAACAACAACAACAAACATTTATTAAGTGCTTATTATGTGCCAGGCATTGTGCTAATGGCTGGGGATATAAAATGAAGCAAAAGATATTTCCTACGCTCAAGAAACTTACAATCTAATGGGGGAGACAAAATGCAAACAAACATATCCATCCATACATATACATATATTTTTGTGTAGACACACAAACACATAAAACTATATATAGGATAAATGGAAAATAATAAAAATATGGGAGAGCACTAGAATTAAGAGGAATTAGGGGAGGCTGCTTATAGAAGGCAGAGTTTTAGCTGGCACTTAAAGGAAGCCTGGGAAGTAAATAGTCAGAGTGGGGATGGTTGAGTGTTCCTGGCAGATGGGACAGCCAGATAAAATACCCAGTGCCAAAAGATGGAGTGTTTTGTTCACAGTCAGAAGGCCAGTGTCATTGGATGGAAAGGTACGTGTTGGGGAATAATGTGTAAGAATACTGGAAAGGTGGTGGTGGGGAACTACATTAGGAAGGCCTCTGAATACTTTAAAAAAGCATATGGCAGGAGTGGGGCTGATATGATCAAGCCTACATTTTAGGAAAATCACTTTTGTGGATGAATGGAGAATGGATTGGAGGAGGGAGAGACTTGAAGCAGGCTGACCCACTAATAGTGTACCGAAATAATGCAAGTGTGAAACAATTGAAGGCCTGCACTAGAATGGTGGAGTCATATTCAAGAGATGTGGCAGAGGGGAAATCAGCAGGCCTTGGCAACAATTTGGATATGAGGTGTGAGAGATAGCGAGGAGTCCAGGATGATCTCTAGGTTATAAGTCTCAGGAACTGGGAGGATGGTGTTGCCCTCTATATTAATAAGGAAGGTAGGAGGGTAGAGGTTTTAGGGGGAATATTTTGGACATATTAAGTTTAAAATGTCTACTGGATATCCAGTTTGAGGTGTCTGAAAAGGAGTTGGAGAAATGAGATTGAAGATCAACAGAGAGACTGGGGCAAGAAAGGTAGATTTGAGAATCTCAGCATAGAGATGGTCATTAAATCCATGGGAGCTGATAAGATCACTTAGTGAAGTAATATACTTGGAGAACAGAAGAAGACCCAGGACATAACCCTGAGGTACACCAATGATTAGTGGGTATTATCTGGAGAAAGGTTAAAAAAAAAAAAAGATGGAGAAGGAGCAGTCGGAAAGGAGCAAACCAGGAAGAAATATTGTCTTGAAAACCTATAGAGAGAATATCAAGGTGCGGGGTGAGGGGAGTTAGCAACAGTGTCATAGACTGCAAAGAAGATGAGGTAAATTAGGATCAAAAAAAGGCCATTAGATTTGGCAACTAGGTGATTGCTAGTTAGCAATTAGGTGATTAGTAACTTTGGAGAGAGCAGTTTTGGAGGAATGATAAGGCCAAAAGCCAGTTTTTAAGGGATTAAGAAGAGAATGCGGGGAGAGAAAGTGGAGGCACCTATTGTATATGGACTTTTTGAGAAGCTTAGCTACAAAGGGCAGAAGAGATATATGGTGATAGTTAGCAGGGATAGAAGGATCAAGTGAGAGATTTTTCCAGGATAGAGAAGACATGGGAACATTCATTTTTTGTTGTTGTAGGAATTGAGCCAGAAGAGAGGAAGAGATTGAAGATAAGTGAGAGTGGGGATGACAGTGGAGGCAATCTGTTGGAGGAAATGGAATGGAATAGGATTACTTATCTCCTAACAAAATCAGTGGCATAGTCAGTCCATAAACACTTTTTTGTTTTGTGAGGCCATTGGGGTTAAGTGACTTGCCCAGGGTCACACAGCTAGTAAGTATTAAGTACCTGAGGCCAGATTTGAACTCAGCACCACCTAACTGCCTCTAGTCCATAAACATGTATTAAGTATCTACTATGTGTTAGGCCCTGGGGGTTTAAAGAAATGTAAAAGATAATCCTTGCTCTTAAGGAACTCCCAATCTAATTGGGAAAACAACATGGAAAAAACAACATACAAACTATGTTTATATTGAAGGAAACCAAGGAAACCAGGAGGTGAACATGAGGAAGGCAAGAATTCCAGAGCAGTGAAAATGCCCTAGATTTTGTAGGTGGAGTGTCCTATGTGAGGAATAGCAAGGATGCCAATGTCACTGGTTTAAGAGTATATGGGAAAGTGAAGGGAATAAGACTGGGGGGGGGGCAGGGAGCAGCTTATGAAGGGCTTTGAATGACAGAAGATTTTATACTTGATCCTGAAGGTGACAGAGAGCCACTGGAGTTTATTGATTGGGGCGGGGGTGGTGGTGGTGGTGGTGGTGACATGTTATCATCTGTACTTTATGAAACATCAATATGGCAATGGATAGGAGAGGTAGTACAGTTGAAGCAAGAAGTTCTCTTAAGAGGCAATTGCAATAGTCTAGGCAAAAGGTGATGAGGTGCTGAACTAGAGTAGTTGCAGTTCCATTAGGAACAGATGGGAGAAATGTTGTTGAGCCTAATCCTGTCTCCCTACAATATCTGGTCAGTCAATAAACATTTATTAAGTACCTACTCTATGCAGGGCACTGTGCTAAGGAGAGTCCAAGTCCTTTTGCTAAAGAATTTTACAATCTAATGAGGGAAGACAACAACACACAAAAGAAAGGTGTAAAGGAGGCAGGAATAAAAAAGTATCTGGCCTGGGGGCACGGTGAATTCCAATCCAAGGGGTACAGCTGATGGGAAATGAAGAGTTAGCCTGTCTGTGAGCTCTCTTTAAATGGAAACTTTGGAAGGAGTTCTTTGCTCTGTTCTCCTGTCCTCCAATCAGAGGCCCAAAGGGTGCAGAGGTTACCGAAGAGAGGTGTAAGGGCCAAATATAGTTATGATAAGACTTAATTGGGTTACTCGCCTTAATATTGAAGAAAAGAAACAGCCTCTTTCAAAAATAACACAGGTTTATTAATGGGAACAAATTTAAAATGCTATCTGAATCACACAAGTGAGATTAATAGGACCAGAAACAATGTATAAACAATGTTTAAATCTCTGGGGTAAAAAGGGTCCAGACACCTGAACCTGCCTCCAGCCCAGCTAGCTCAAAAGTTCTGCCTAAAAAACAAAAACTCACCACAATTGAAATCTGTAGCTCTAGTTTCTTCTGTTTTGGTCTAAAGGTCAAACACCTGCAGCTCCTCTAAAATGTCTGCCTTTCTTCCCCGTTTACCTCAGAATCCTTCCTAACTCACTTTCCCCTCTAACTCCTCCTAACTCTAAACCCTAACTGAACTCCCAACCGTCTTTTAACTCTCCCTCACAGGAAGGGGAGGGGCCATTCTTAGCCCTGCTAAGTCCCCTATTGCCTCAGCACACCCATATGGTCTGCCCCATTATAATTTAGCCAGACCCATATGGGTGTGGGAAAGCTATAAGAGAGAGGCTTTTGAAACAATGTTTCAATAAATGTTCCCTGTGGTCAGAACTCCTCTTGTTTGTTCAATTATCTCCCAAAACACGCCCATATTCTCTTAGGCTCTTCTTTTAGTCTGATAATAATAAAGCAAAGATAGTGTTATGAAAACCCCAAATCACAATTAATTCCATATATTCCCCCCTTTGCTTCATTAAGAAACACGGTGTGTTTCCTTGATAAAGCAATAAAAAATAACAGAATATCATAACCTATGCCAACAAACAATATCCTAATAACAATATAGGAAAGGGAGAAAGGGAAAATTTTGTCCAGAGGGGCAGTCCCTCATGAACTTGTGCTTTGACAATGTCTACAGAGGGAAAGCCTCTGCAGAAAATACATATTACAGATGATGTATATAGTAACTGAAGAAAAAAAAATGTCCATTTGAAGTCCTTGAAATCTTGTCTTTGTTGAGTGTTAAGATGCCATCAAAGAATCTGGATTCTGGTCTGGATTCTGGTTGTTTCTGGATATTTCTACTTCTTTAGCTGTTGAACTGCTGGATTTTCACTAATCTTTAGCATAGCATTGTCAATGATCAAATTAAACAGTGAGAGTTCTTCAAAATATAACTCATATAGAACAAATTTAAACTTGCTAATACAGATACAGCATATTGCATTCCCCCCTGTGGAGGATACTTATACCCATATGCAATACAGAGTTGAGGCAGTTGTGATATCAATAGTACTTTTTACTCCCATGTGTCTGGATCAAGGCCAAATTTAGTATTTTGTCCATGATGACACCTGAAAATGTTATGAGTAGGTTACCACACCACATCTCATGGTGCATAGACATCTAATAATTGTGCCAGGCTTCAGGTGGATGGATTCTGACCATGCCACCAGATGGAGTGAAGAAACCAAGTTAAGTTAAACCAGGTGCATGTGTTGGAGTTACCATGACACCAGGCCATTTTTGCAGGGAGAGAGGAAGAAACTGGACTATCTCCAGCAATTGTGCTGTACATAGCCACTGTCATCAGCAAACTATGGACTTCCTGAATGTATTTTGACTAAGGGAATCCTGCCTCCAGGTTTCACTGAATGGCTGTTCTCTCAGCCATGGCTGTTCTCTTAGCCTCCATCAGGGCATCTTATGTGTACCTATCTCTCCTCCTGTTGTACATATATCCTCTTTAGGGCCTGCATCGTGGAGTTGAACCATCTCTGTTAAGCTCAGTATAAGAGCAATTAGTCTCTGAAATGGTAAGTTTCCATAATTCATAAATCTCATATTAATTTCACCAAAGACAATATGATGGTAAAAATGTGTGTTATGCTGCTTAACTTAGGATATACTTGTAATATATATGCAATAATCCCAAACCATACCCAGAGTACACATAGTCACAATAACATATAAATGTAAATGAATGATAATATTAAACATGATTACAGAATCTTCATTAGGCAAGTAAACCACACCATCTTGTCCATGAATTCTATATCTAGTATAATAACAATAAAATATACTTGAAGTGATAAACAATTTATCAAAAAGAAATAAAACATCAGTGATACTCAATATGTTCATTAATTGCCTTATAAATCAAGCAATAAGTTTCAATAACCCTTTCTAGAAGTTACAACCACATGCTCTTGGTGGAGAAGTTCTTCACCTGTAGGAGGAAAAGCTTGTTTAAGGTAAGAGCTTATATTGCTAGAATTTGGGGTACACCACATTTTTTAAACTGGTTCCCCAATTCTCTGCATACCAAAGTGGTAGGGGTTTCTGAATTGTCATTGATTCTTCTAATGCTGTCATATAATAAAGCAAAGATAGTGTTATGAAAACCCCAAATCACAATTAATTCCTTACAGAGGGCAGTACTAAAAATGATGCAATCTCAAAGGATGATGAGTTTACTGGTGAAAAGATTTCCTAGAAACTTGATGTTGGTGGAGCCCAAGTCCAAAGAATTCAATTGATAGGGAAATGAGGAGTTGGTATGCCTGTGTTCTGTCCTCAGAGCAAAGCTAATCCATCTTCCACAAGGCAATCCTTCAAATACTTGGTGACAACCAGTATGTCTCAGTTAAGTTTTTTTCTAGTTCTTTCATTCCCAAGCCCTTCAATTGATTCTTTTAGTTTTGTTTTGTTCGTTTTTGGGGGTTTTTTTGCAGGGCAATTGGGCTTAAGTGACTTGCCCAGGGTCACACAGCTAGTAAGTATCAAGTGTCTGAGGCCAGATTTGAACTCAGGTACTCCTGAATCCAGGGCTGGTGCTTTACCACTGCACCATTTAGCTGCCCCCCTTCAATTGATTCTTAAAGGTTTCAACACCCCAGCTATTCTCTTCAGTAACTCCGAAACTTGACAATATTTGTCCCCAAAATGTGGCATCTAGAACTGACTACAATCCTCTGGATATGATCTGATCAGAAGAGACTACAGGGCCACTATCAGTTGCATTGCTCTAGACATTATTATCTAATATTTGTTCATTTCAGGACTGTCATATCACCGTGTTGACTCATATTGAGTTTGTTGTCCACCAGATCCTTAAAATCTTTCTTTGACCAATCATTGCTTGATCATGTCATTCTTATCCTGAAAGTATGCAGGTCACTTTTATTTTTAGTCTATCAATATCACTATTAGATTTCATCTTCTCAGAGTCAATGTTTGCTCTAGCCAGTTAAAATGTTGGTGAATCATCTTTGTGTTTGTAAGCATATGAAAATTTGATTAATATGTCAACTGTGCCTTTAGTCAAGTTATTAACATGAAGTAAAGATGCCTTGGCCACTCCACTAGAGACATCCCTCTGACATGACAAAGACTACTCTTTAGACTCATACATGAGTTCTGAACCCACCCATTTCTTCTTCTTCTTCTTCTTCTTCTTCTTCTTCTTCTTCTTCTTCTTCTTCTTCTTCTTCTTCTTTATCATATAGTACTTTAAAATTTGCAAGATGCTTAAAATATCTTACCTTATTTGATTCTCACCATAAATCTTTGAGTTAGATGCTATTGTTATCCATTATCATCATCACTTTACAGATGAGAAAACAGGCCAGGAAAGGTAAAATGATTTACCAAGCTCACACAACTAGGAAGTGTCTGAGGCGAGATTCTACCCTGACTCTGTGTCTAGCCCTCTATTTATTATTCTATCTAGCTACCTCAGCCATGGCAACTCAGTTAACTTTTTGGCACTTCTCCACCTGGAGAAAGCACCAGCACTGTCATTCATCCATAGTCTCTAAATATCTTGTGAGTGCATCAAGTTATTGTTGGAGGATAAGAAAACAATGACAAATATGAGCTTTGCTTTCAAAGGGCTTACAATTAAAAAATCAAGGTCATTAATAAAAGAATGCTCATTAGGATCACAAATCTAGAGTTAGAAGGTTCTTTAGAGGTCACTTAGTCTAATCTCATTTTATTGTTAAGAAAATTTAAGTCTACAGAATTCAAAGGACTTTTATAATGTCACATAGGTAGTGAATATCAGAGGAAGGATTTGAACCCAGATCTCCAGTCTCCAGAGCCAGTATTTTTCCCTGTGTGAGAAAATAATTATTAATATTGGGTTTTGGGGAGACCCCGAGACACCCCCCCCAATTCAGGAACTCTGGCTGGTTTCTCAGAGCCAGCCCAGAATCAGCAGAATTAGAGATCAAACTAACTCAGTAGACAATAGAAACCCCACCTACCTGAAAGCCTTTGCCCTGTGGTAAAAAAATATGAAAGGTTTTTAACAGTCGGTTAGGATAACTGAAATACGCCAGTTTTTGAAGGACCACCCTTTTGGGGAGGAGAACAACAGTCCTCCTGCTGCGCACGTCAGACAGCCGCAATACTCGACTTCCAGGGTGGAGAGAACGGAAGTGGGGCTTTTGCCGGCTCAGTGGGGCTCCTGACTGCGCAGCACAGACGGGCTCTCGCTCTCCAAAGGTGGCCTTTTAGGTTTGGGTGAGTTTTTATAAGGAATATAGACTAAGCTTAGACTTAAGACGATTTGTATTGTGTTTCTACTTTCCTATCCTTCTAATCAACATCACCTTGTGACTACCATAACAATAAAAGGTCTATCTAGAAAACCAAAAGCTTCTTCCATTTACTAGTCTGGGAGATAAATTAAGGGAAAGGTTAAGTAGGGGAGATTTATGATCTAATATCCAATTTTTAACCTCACAGCCCTCAAGATGGTCTGTCTTACTTACTAGCTGTGTGACCCTGGGCAAGTCACTTAACCCCGATTGCCTCACCAAAAAAAAAAAAGAAAAAGATGGTCTGTCTTTCATTACACCTTGAGCTCAGAACAAGACAGCTCATTTTGATATGGACCATCCTCAGGTCCTGTCAATCAATGGATTTGAATGAAGCTAGCCAATTAGCTTTGAACAGTGTGTAAGGGCTGCCTCTCCTCTGGTCCACAAGTGGCTTATACCTGCTCTTTTGGCCTGGGTTGCTGAATGAGACTTCCCCCCAACCTCCTTCTCTCTCTAGCTCTAGGTAATGTAGGGCCTTTGAACTTGGGAGCCATATGCTTACTCTATGATGCTGAGGGTATTCAGCTTGCTTTAAATGTGGTCAACTCTTTACTAACATTTAATATGATTTAATAAATGCTTGCTGCCCCATACTGGTGCAATAGCTTCTAATTTATAAGTAGCAATATATTAGAAACCCCAGCTAAGTTCCTCAATAACAGAACAGAGATAGACTTTCCCCCAATATTTCAAACAACACACCTGTATCTCACAGATGTAGTTTATAGAAGGAAACCTAGGGATACCATGTTCCATGTCTTTACCCTAATGGCCATTTCCAACGTGGATAACAATGGGAGGTAAACATTAGATTTATACTGGAAATTTACTAAAACCAACATCAGGAAGACAGCATTGCTCAGAATGGTTCCTCTCCTTATTTTTCCCCCTTGTCCTCTTCAAGAGGACTTTGATAATATCCCCAGATGATAATGATAACCCAATCACTGTGTATCATTTTGCATATATTCTACATTTATATACATGTGGATATCTTTCTTCTCCATAGTATAAAGTCATCTTCTTGTGAGCAGGGATTTTCATTTTTGTCTTTTTATCTCCAGAAGCTAACAAAGTGCCTAGCACATAGTAGGCACTTAATAAGTGCTTGTTGATTGGTTGGCAGAAAAGCAATCAGCAGTTTTAACAGTCTTCTCTTCTATGTAGAACCACACTAAAAGTAAGAATGCAGCATTCTTTTTAACTGTCCTTATTTAATTCATTTCTCAAGTTGGCTGAATACGTGAGCAACTCCTTTCAATTTTATTAACAGAGTGATAGAAAAATTGAGTTTTTCTTTGGGTATAATCTAAGATTATGAATTTCAGACTCCATTTAAAAAAAAACACCTTTTTATCCATTTGCTATAGGATCAAAGATCTAGAGCTGAAAGGGAGTTCTACTCCACACATGATTTTATAGTTGAAGAAACTAAGGTCCACTGAGCGTAGGGGGGTTGCTTCAGGTACCACAAATAATAAGCATCAGAAGTAGGATCTGAAATCAGGTCCTCTTACTCCAGAACCAGTGATCAAAAGCTCAGAGCACATAGTGAGTACTTAATAAATGTTCTATCTATCTATCCATATATTCATCCATCTATCTGCCTATCATCTATCTATATTTATCATCTATCTACCATCTATCTCTCTCTATTCCCCCCATCCCTTTCTAATAGGACAAGTAAATAGCAGGTGAAATATTCTTTTACCTTCAGAAACCAGCTCAAAACTGAGCATTAATAATGGAATTGATAACAGTAGATGCAAGAATATAGAAGGTAAATATGTTTCCTTTGACTTTTCTACTTTCTTTAATGCCTTGTTTGATAGTTGGCATGACAAATTACAATGAAGGCAAACAAATGCCATTTTGGACAATACTTCCAATTACCAAATACCATCATTAAGGCAGGAACTATTATATCATGAGAGTAGAATTATTTTCTCTCAGGAGCCACAGGATTATGCTCCAATCTTTAAATTCACTTGACTGAACCTTGTCCAACTGTGATAAGAACTGGAGAAAAAGGGCCCAAACCTAAAGGGGACAATAGTTTGTTTGACATCGTGTGTGTGTGTGTGTGTGTGTGTGTGTGTGTGAGAGAGAGTGTGTGTGTGAAGACTAGACAAGAGGAGAGGGGGGAGGGGAGGAAGGGTTAGAGAAGGGAGGGAGGGAGACAGAGAATAGGGGAGCACACTTTAATAATGGTCTCTCTTGTCAAGAACTCAGAACAACCCAGATCATGGTTTGTCTGACCTGAATTAACATCTTAAAGGAAATCAATAGAATTGAAAGCCCCTGCTCAAGAAACATAGAATTCATTGCTGAATACACTTCAAATTGGAAAAAAAAAATCACTGCATGTAAGTAAAATTTTCTTTTCTCTCTTGGTGTGGAAATGCCAATTTAAAAGGGATAACAATAACTGATATTTATGTAACATTTTTAAGGTTTTTGAGGCAATTTATTTATATGAATAGGTTTTTCTTATTTGAACATAACCACCTATAAGACAAGTACAAGTTTTTTGCTTGCTTGTTTGTTTGTTTTAATCATCACCATTTTACAGATGAAAATGCTGAGACTCTTAGTTGAGTGATTCATTCATGGTCTCATTGTTAGCAATTGTCAGCAGGGGGATTGGAACTCAAATCTCCCTTACACCAAGTCTCAGAAGTGATTCAAAATGCCAGATTCTGTATGCTACAACCTCTCCGTATTGAATGGAATCCTATAGCTTGAGGGTACCTTGAGGATATTCTAGTCTTGTAATCTTTGACTATTGGCACTGAAAGGAGCCTCAGAAGGTCATCTCTAAGTGTGTACACTGAGGTGGTATGAGGGATAGAATGCTGAACCTAGATTGAGGGACACCTGACTTCAAACCTAGCCTCCCATGCTTAATATCTGGGTGATCCTGGGCAAATCACCTAAAGCTTTCTTGCCTCGGTTTCCTCCTCTCTATGATGAGGATAGTAATAGCATCTACCTCCCATGGTAGTGATGAGGATTGAATGAGTTAATATTTGTAAAGTACCTTGTAAACCTTAAAATGCTATATAAATGCTAGCTACTGTTATTAAGGGTCCATCAAGGTAAACATTCTAGTTTAGATAGAGTGGCTACTGTCCTTGCCCTGAAATATCAAGTTCTTGTTTACAGGGCAACCTGGTCGCCCCTACAGTATAGTATTCAGTGACTGTGCTTATGGCAGTCTCTTTTATGGTTTCAGTTTCTCATAGCTAGGGGTAGGGAGATTGATCTAACCTTTGGGAACATTGTACCCAAACTATTCCCAGAGGTGGGACCAGGGTCAAGGCCCATCAAGGGCTGCAATTGAATGGGGTCCCTAGTGTTAGAAGAACACTCCCAAGTTTGGGGAGGAGGAGCTTAGAATTATCACACAGTATGATAGAGGGGCAATTAGATGTCTCAGTATATAGAGAACTAGGCCTAGAGTCAAGAAGACCTGATTTCAAATCTGGCCTCAGATACACTTATGTGATCCTGAGCAAGTCACTTAACCTTGGTTTGCTTCAATCCACTAGAGATCCACTGGAGTGGCAAACCACTCAAGTAATTTCACCAAGAACACCCCTTGGATAGTATTGTTATGCTATGTTCCACAGGGTCATGAAGAGTTGGACACAACTGAACAACATGGTAGAGGGAAGGTGAGGGGAAGTGGGGAAGGTGGAAGAGTTTGGGTTAGAATCATAATACAATTAAGGTAACGTTAATAATGGGGTAGATGAATAATTGAGTTCAAATGACCAGTCAATAGATAGTAACTGAAGTGGAAGTAGGGTCAAAAATAAGAGGTTATAATAAACAATGTAGTACAATGGAAAGAGTACTAGATTTGATATCAGAATACCTGGGTTTGAATCCTAATCTTTTCATTTACAGATAACTAATCACCTGAAGAGGCTATATTATTTGAATTCACAATGAATATTTCCATTGGGCTGGAACAAATAATCATATTTTATAATTAACAATTTTGAACAGTACAGATTTGAATATATAAGACCACATCAGGAGACTCATTATTTTTATTAATTGGGACCAAGTTCTTCCAGTATGACTGAGGATAAGTCCATTAACCTCTCTGAGCTTTGTATTCCTCAGTTGTAAAGTGGGGGGAGGGGGGAGGATCATCATCTCAAAGATTCTCTGAATTTGTGATCCTATTATCTAACTTAAGCTCTACCTGAACCAAGAATCTCCTCTACCACACCCTCAACACCAGTCTCTGCTTAATGATTTTCATTGATGGAGAACTAACTATCAAGATTTAGCTACAAATATGGGGAGGTGATGGAAAAAAAATATTTTTTCCTACAACTCATAAAACTCTACTGGGAGGCAATATATTATTGTGGATAGAGCACTGCTTTACTGTCTTCCTTTTGAAAATGAAAAGGTTGGAATTGCTGGCAGTTGAGGTCCCTTCTGGCTTTAAATCTATGATAGTATACCAGTGGGTAAATGCTAAACTATTGGTACCTGTTGGAAAAAGCTACTTTCTTTCCTTCAGCAGTCCAACCTTTAATTTTACAGATGAGGAACTAAGGACTCAAGAGGCCAAGTGACTTATGCCAATCCACACATATAGTTAGTAGGTGAAATAGAACTAGAACCTAGAACCCAGGTCCCCTGATCTCTGGTCAAACAAGCTTTCTTTCTAGATAAGATCATAGATAAGATCATAGGATTGTCATACATGTAGATCAAAATCCAGAGCTGTCCTGGGGCTCATAATGGACACCTAGTACAACCTCTAAAAACCAGATAACCTAGGGAACAATTATTCTAATTTCAAAAGAAATCTTTACCTTAGGAAAAAAGGCTTTACCACAAGGCTTCTTGTACATTCCTAAAACTTTCTATTTCCCTAATACCTTTTTGGCAACTAGGTGGTGGAGTGAATAGAGCACTGGAAGTGGAGTCAGAGAGACCTGAGTTCAAATGCAACCTCAAACACTTACTAGCTGTGTGACCCTGGGCCTCACTTAACTCTGCTTCTGTTTACTCACCTATAAAATGAGCTGGAGAAAGAAATGGCAAACCAGTCCAGTATCTTTGCCAAAAAAACAAACAAAACAAAACAAAAAACTCCAAATGGAGTTACAAAGAGTCAGACACAACTGGATAACAATATTTGAAAAGTAGGATTTTATTTTATTTCATTTTTAAAAATTTAACACATTGGCTTTCAATAGTGCTTCTGATGAGTCGATCAACATTTACTGAGTACCTTCTATGAGCTAGGCATTGTTCATTGGTTGTGGGAAGCAAAGATGGTCCCCAAATAGTTTCTTCATACAAAATACGAAAGTGAATTTCCTCTCACTCTGACAAGTGTAATTTCAGGTGTATAATATCCACAGGACCAAAGCTACTATAAGCACCTACTAATCATCATAGTGTACTGTTTGAGTAATAATTCAGATAGATAGGAGAATTTCAAGGGAGTTGGCATCGAAGAGGGAGATTCTCATCCTCCACCCCACCCCCTTATGCAATAGATCATTGTAATATATATGCTCAACAGAACTTACAATATTGCTTACAGTTGTAAATCAGGGAAAACCTAAAGTAGGTGTTGTCCAGATGGCTAGCATCATGTCTTGTTTACAGTTTTCCTAAGGCCTAACACCATCTAATGCATGCTAGCATTTAAGTGCTGTTTGTGGTAGTGATTTGATACCAGCATAAAAAATGGCATCCTAGGGGGCAGCTAGGTGGTGCAGTGGATAAAGCACCGGCCCTGGATTCAGGAGGACCTGAGTTCAAATCTGGCCTCAGACACTTGACACTTAGTAGATGTGTGACCCTGGGCAAGTCATTTAACCCTCATTGCCCTGCCAAAAACCCCCCAAAAAACCCCAAACAAAAAAAATGGCCTTCTATTCTAAATGACTAAAATATGATTAAATAATCAAGAGTTTATTGAATGCCTACTCAGGGAATATAATTTTTTATCATATGATTCTTCTAAAGGGAAAATGGAGGATTGGCTATACCCTTTGCCTGATTTTCTCTACACAAATGCACAGACATATACACAACCCTGAAACTGGTAAAATTAAAAGAATGGCTGATCCAGGAAGAAGAGGAAACTAGCTATAGTCCTAGACAAAAAGAACTAATAAATAAACTCCCTCAGATGTTCAAAAAATACTATTATAATGGTATATTTGTGTAGAGAACTTGGGATTTGTTTTTGACAGCTTTTTAAAAAAGTATTTCCAATCCCTTTAAATAAAATAAGAAATAGAGACTGAGGCAAGGAAGTAGTGAGATACTGGGCTTCTGTAGCCAGAATGTTTTTATGAAATATTAATGACTATTTTAAATATTATATTAAAAACTAATAGTATGTGTTTCATACTTGGTGACAGTTTCCCACCAAGGGTAGAGCATGTTTATAAATATGTTAGACTTTATACAAATGATGGTAATTAAAGTCTCGGGTATGTAACGCAAGCGGGACCGTGGCAGGTATTGACTGTTGGATGTACAATTGGATACAAATGACATTTCTCTGTTCAGGGATACAGCATTAATGGGTTGCTCTAGGCTGCTACAGTTCACTTTTCCAATTATAATGAAACCCTTTTGCAGTGAGGGAGGAGTGAAAAACATTTGAGACAGGAGAATGGTAAGGACAAAACAAGTTAATGCTATTAGAAATGGGCAGCTTTGGCAGAATGTATGACATAGTGGAAAAAATGGAAAACACAGGAAATGATAATGTTTGTGGAGTGTTTTGGGGGACTTGAGATCTCAATTCAACCTCATAAGAATCCAGTGAGGTGGAGAGCTAACCAAGTGGGTACTGTGGTTCCCCCTGTATAGATGGACAAACTGAAGCACCAAAATGGTAAATGTCTTAACTACAGTCACAGAGCTGGTCTGTAGTGATTTGGTGACTCAAACAATGACTTCCTGATTATTATCCCACTAATAGTCCAGTCCTGCTACCTTTGAAATGTCTCTTTATGTTCCCACAAGTGCAAGCCAAATATCTTGTGACTGAACATGACATTAGCACGGCATTTCAAGAGGGAAAAAGAAGCTTCTTTTCCAGTCACATATAAATCATTATTATGTCAAATTTACTTTAGAATAAAGGTCAGTTCATTCAATTTAACTAAGTGATTTATTATTTATTAATTTAGCTCAGGGAAACGACATTTATTAAGTGCCTACTATGTGGAAAAATTGGAGGGTTAAGCAAATTGACAGAGTAAATTGGTGGGTGGGGGGAAAATGATGAAATGGATATGGGCTTGGTGCAAGGCAGAAGGGGAAGTGGGAGTGTGCCTGTGGAGCTGTGGAGTCTAAGGCAAGGAAGCTGATCAAGGTTGTCAAGTTATTAAAAAGTGATAATTGACCATAACATTTTTGAAAGTCTGCAAATATTTAAAACAACAACATTAAAGCTCAAG